>NW_027507785.1:321919951-322189951 GCF_037356315.1 Lithobates pipiens
TGCTGGGCGGGTGAGTATGTTACCTGTGCAGAACCTGCAACCAGGTAAGCAGGGGATAAGAAAACAAAAAAATGAGGGGGGAGGGCGAAGGACCACTTTAAGTTTAGGCAGGGTTTTTTACTTTAAAGTGGTTGTAAACCCTTACAAACCACTTTGACCTACAGGTAAGCCTAGATTAAGGCTTACCTGTAGGTCCAAGAAATATCTCCTAAACCTATACGGTTTAGGAGATATTTGCCCGAAGACAGGCACCGCTGTCTACGGCGCATGCGCCGTAGACAGCGGCGCACAGGCGCACTGAGCGCGGCATTTCCAACAACGGAGCTGCCGCGCGTGTCGGCTCCCGTGCGCATGCATGACAGCCTAATGACAGCGGCGGAGCTGCGAGACCCCACCGAAAAGATGGAGGCTCCGGACTACAGGGGACAGCGGTGACATCGCTGGCTCCTGTGTCAGGTAAGTGACACATAATGGACTACTATGCGATGCGATGCACAATAGTCCATTATGCTTTGCCTTTGCAGGGAATGAAAGAGGAAGTAAACTCATCAGGGTTTACTTCCTCTTTAAGTAAAAGTGAAGTTCAACCCAAAAATAGAACTTCCACTTTAAGTACTGGTGACCCTCTGACATTTGGTATGTAATTTTTTTGGGGGGGGGGGGGAGCAGGTACCCAATTTTGACAGGCACCCAGCTCCCACTTCCTCCCCTGGTCACCTCTCCTCCCTCCCTACCTGAAATCTTCTGGGACACGGCACAGGTCCCAGAAGATTGGCCGGCCATTCACAACGTCTCACGCATGTGCAGTGTGCGCCCGGCTCTGAAGCCACAGTCGGGCTCACACAGTTACAATGCCGGCGCCGCGGAGAGGAGGGGGAGAGGAGCGAGACACTTTTTGTAGCTTCTGACTTATAAATGGGTGGAACTCCGCTTTAACCCACAGCGCTCCAAGAATCCTTTGTCATATAAATACATTGTATATAAATACATATATATATATATAAATACATTGTAACCCGCTATGTGAACTGTTGGTGCTATATAAATCCTGTATAATAATAATAGTAATACATTTTATTTATCGAACAAAAGTCAGTGGAGTTCTGTAAACAAAGGGATTTTTTTTTTCAAAACAACTAAAAAGTAGCCATGCAAATTGCTGTAGAAGACTAGAATGCCACCTGCTGGCTGGGTGGCATTCTAGTCTTCTACAGCAATTTGCATGGCTACTTTTTAGCTCTTTTGTATCACAATGGTTTGCAAGCTAATGCCACAGTGGGGAAAGTGCACTTCATTTACCTAGGCGAACATTGTGCATGGGGGGGGAAGCAGAAAAGTTTGTAAAACAAGCTAAAAATACCTCCTTCCCTCTCCTAACACCTATGCTGGATAACATGTATGAAAAACAGATGTACAGTATATATATATATATATATATATATATATATATATACCTATTTTCAGGCCGCTCTGATGCAGTCACGTGATGCGGCTCTCCCATGTCAGCCAGTGGCAGCTGCAGGGGTGAGGAGGGTGAGCTGACAATGGCTTGGACATGGGAGCCGATGGGTAATATCACTGCTCCCCAAATTCACAGCCATCGACTGGCTCTCAGCAGCAGCTGCAGGGGAGATTGGGTGACTGCACTGAATGAATGAATGAATGAAATACTTGTATAGCGCACAATGCAAACTGAATCGCCTCTAGGCGCTGGAGTGGGCTAAAAATAAGTAGGCATATACAGGATATATATATATATATATATATATATATATATATATATATATATATATACATATAGGTCAGTCAGCATAGTTGTTAACCACTTCCCACCTGGCCAATGCATATATACGGCCGGGTGGGAGCCGTCTACTCCTGATAGGCCGTTCAGGAACGTCCTTCAGAAGTAGCGGGATCGCGCGCGTGCCCGTGCAGCGGCGCGATCCCGATGTGCTCGTGTCACCCGGACACGGCACATCTCAGATCGGCAGGAGGGCTCTGTGATTGGCCCTCCTGATCACATGATGGCCGTGTCCAATCACGGCCGTCATGTGATGTAAACAAACAGCCGGTTGCTAGGCAATCGGCTCTCCTCTCCTCACACGGAAGTCATCGCTGAGGAGAGGAGAGCAGAACGCTGCAGCCGGCTGATGATCAGTGAGTATGAGCTGTTTTTTACAGCTTTTTGATCACTGATCATCAGTGTAGTGTCAACACACACACACCACACAGTACAAACACAGTCCCCACATATGTCCCCAAAACACACATGTCCCCAAAACCTACATGTCCCCAAATAATAAAAACACATGTCCCCAATAATAAAAACATGTCCCCCACATATGTCCCACTAAAATCACATGTCCCAATGATTATCTGCACACATATGTACATGATCATTTGCGTACATATGTCCGTGATCACACAAACCAATTATTATACACTTAACGGAATTTTTTTTACCAAAAACATGTAGCAGAATACATTTTGGCTTCAATTTATGACAAAATTTTATTTTATTGGATTTCTTTTCAAAAAGAAAAAAGAAAATATTGTTTTTTTTCCAAATTTCCGCTTTTTTTGCGCTTATATCGCAAAAAATAAAAAACGGAGTCATGAATAAATAACACCAAAATAAAGCTCTATTTATGCGAACAAAATGATAACCATTTCATTTGGGTACAGTGTAGCACGACCGCGCAATTGTTATTGAAATCGCTAGAGCGATGAAAGCTGAAAATTGGGCTGGGAAGGAAGGGGGTGAAAGTGCCCTGTATTGAAGTGGTTAAGAGGCGGGGGGGGGGGGGCATTTTCAAGAATAGTTGGGTTTAGGCTGCAATTCTATTTTAACCTTTGACAAATAAACATTTAATACATGACTAAGGATTCTTGGAGCACTCTGGGTTAACTTAAAGATAAATTACCATCATGAATAATTTATACATAGTCATATCGGTCCACCTTGGACCAATGTATCAATTTACATACCATAGATGGCTGATGCCCCTGGGAGCTGGAAATCACTGAAGAAGACCCCACTACTCCAGTGATCTCCACTAGCTTACGGGTCCCATGCTGCATTCTGAAGACAGGTCAGCCACTCAGCACAGAATGCCATTCAGAGAATGCTTGCATTTTCCCAATGCATTCAAAAGCGTTCTCTGATTGGACGAGACTTGTAATGCTGCTCCAAGCTGGAAGGTAAAGGGTTTTCCCGCCGGTCATGTAGCGAGCATCTATGTAGCATTCAGAAGTATGAGTCCAACATAAAAGAGAGGATAAGTCACCGCTCAACCGACCCGGTGCTTAGGTAATAGTATATGGCCTCAGCCAACACCACTCCAGCCACCACTGACGCGTTTTGCCCCACCCACTGGGGCTTGACAGAGGTCTGTGACAAAGCCCCAGTTGGGCACGGTGAAATGCGTCAGTGGCATGGCTGGAGTGGCAATGGCTGAGGCCACATACTACCAAATATTTTTACTACCTAAGCAACTGGTTTGAGAGGCAACTTATCCTCTCTCTGATTGGACAAGATCAGTAAAAAAAAAAGTTTTTTTTTGCGCACAATCGCAGAATATTTAAATAATTATTTCAATGGTACATTTAACAGATAAAAAAAAAGCAAACAATAGAAGATCAATGTTAATGTCCACATCTACTTTAAAGGGGTTGTTAAGGTAAATGTAGAATGCATTAAGGTGAAAAAACATCTGACAGTGCCGGCGCCCCGGGCCCCCCGTTTTACTTACCTCACCCCTCGAAAATCCCGCGCTTGCCCCCGCCGTCCTTCCTCGCCACTCAGCCTGGCGGCTGATTGGCTGGAGTGGATGGATAGAAAGCAGCGCAGCCATTGGCTGGCGCTGCTATCAACCACATCCACTGACACGGAGCGCCGAGGGTGGGGCCGTGTGATACAGCGAGCGGCTATATCACGGGAGCGCGCCCGCTGGTGCTTCTCACCATGCGAAGGAGCTCGCATGAACGTGAGAAGTACCAGCGGGAGGAAGCAGAGACAGCCGCCGAGGGACCCCAGAAGAGCAGGTTCGGGGCCACTCTGTGCAAAACGAGCTGCACAGTGGAGGTAAGTATAACATGTTTGTTATTTAAAAAAAAAAAAAAATTTTTACTTTACAATCACTTTAATGATGTCATGCACTTCCAAGGGAGACCAGAGGGGGAGCTGTACAGATTAATGACAATTCATCTGCTTACAGGCAACGGCTGATAAAATGTTGAATTGTACATTGTTTCTCTATAAAGAGCTGGTAATAAGAGCCAGTGATTTGGTTGTCACCACATATTGATGGCTTTAATCAGTGGCTCCGTGTCCTGCCAGATGTGTTGGAAATGGCAATCAGGAAAGACAGCTTGTCCGACATATTTCATCGCCCCATGCCGCTCTCCGCTAAGTCGTCAAATGATTCGGAACAGACAACGCTCCCCTCTTCTCCCAATTGTAAAAAATAAAAAAAATAAAAAGAGCTCTCCCTTCTTCCTTGGAGTTTATTCAACAGAAGCGTTAATTTTATCAGCCTGAAAGTCGCAATATGGTCGAGACGCTCTACTTTAAAATGAAATGTCGCCTCCTAAGAACTTTACATGGCTGGTAATGAGGCTTTTAATTAAAATCGACATGAATTCAGCTGTATTTACCGGCAGGGTTGTGTCGTTTGCGACTTGACAAATTCCATATTGGAAGACTCGCAAAACGGCCGTTGGTGAGAATTTCTACAAGGCCATCAACCATTCATTTCCTCATTTTTCTTGGACGGGTTCGTCTTATTATGGGAGATTTTTAATAATAATCTTAGAGAAGTACGTGAAGGTTTCAGGAGATTACCAAGACAGAAGGTATTGAAAACCAATGATAAAGTATTCAATATTATTTCTTAATTTGCAGCTCATTTCCTGTCCAGTAATATAGATGGCCTCCATAGAATGAATTTGTTAAAGGTTACATAAAAAAAAAAAATATATATATATATATATATATATATATAAATAAATAAATATATATATATATATATATATATATATATATATATATATATATAATCTATATCTTTGACGTGTTACAACCAAAAACATAAATGTATTTTATTGGGATTTTATGTGATAGACCAACACAAAGTGGCACATAATTGTGAAATGGAAGGAAAATGGTTTTCAAAATTGTTTTACAAATAAATATGTGAAAAGTGTGGGGTACATTTTTATTCAGCCCCCTTTACACTGATACCACTTACTAAAATCTAGTGGAATCAATTGCATTCAGAAGTCACCTAACTAATAAATCGAGTCCACTTGTGTGTAATTTAATCTCAGTATAAATACAGCTGTTCTGTGAAGCCCTCAGATGTTTGTTAGTGAACCTTAAGTGGTTGTAAACCCTTACAAACCACTTTGACCTACAGGTAAGCCTAGATTAAGGCTTACCTGTAGGTCCAAGAAATATCTCCTAAACCTATACGGTTTAGGAGATATTTGCCCAAAGACAGGCACTGCTGTCTACGGCGCATGCGCCGTAGACAGCACCGCGCAGGCGCACTGAGCACGGCATTTCCAACAACGGAGCTGCCGCGCGTGTCGGCTCCCGTGCGCATGCGCGGGAGTGACGTCATCGCGGCTCCGCCGAATGACAACCGCGGAACTGCGAGACCCCACCGAAAAGATGGATGCGCCGGACTACAGGGGACAGCGGTGACATCGCTGGCTCCTGTGTCAGGTAAGTGACACATAATGGGCTACTATGCAATGCGATGTGATGCATAGTAGTCCATTATGCTTTGCCTTTGCAGGGAATGAAAGAGGAAGTAACCCCATCAGGGTTTGCTTCCTCTTTAGTGAACAAACAGCATCATAAAGGCCAAGGAACACACCAGACAGGTCAGGGATAAAGTTGTGGAGAAGTATAAAGCAGGGTTAGGTTTTTAAAATAATATCCCAAGCTTTGAACATCTCACAGAGCTCTGTTCAATCCATCATCCGAAAGTGGAAAGACTATGGCACAACCGCAAACCTACCAAGACATGGCCGTCCACCTAAACTGACCGGCCGGGCAAGGAGAACATTCATCAGAGAAGCAGCCAGAAGGTCCATGGTAACTCTGGAGGAGCTGCAGAGATCCACAGCTACAGGGCAACTATTATGCCCCATACAGGCGGTCGGACATTCCGACCACAAAAAAATCTGACGGATTTTGTTCAAAACTTGTGTTGCATACACACGGTCACACAAAGTTGTCGGAAAATCGGATTGTTCTGAACGAGGTGACGTCACACACGTACGTCGGGACTATAAACGGGCCAGTAGTCAAAAGCTTTTGTCTCTTAGTTTATTCTGAGCATGCGTGGCACTTTGGCCGTCGGAATTGTCTACACACGATCTGAATTTATGCGATCGGATTTTGTTGTCGGAAAATTTTAGATCCTGCTCTCAAACTTTGTCGTCGGAAAAAGTCCGATGGAGCCCACACACGGTCGGATTTTCCGACAACATGATCCGATCGCACATTTTCCGACCGTGTGTATGGGGCATAAGTCGTGCACTCCACAAATCTGCCCTTTACGGAAGAGTGACAAGAAGAAAGACATTGGTGAAAGAAAGTCATAAGAAGTCCTGTTTGCAGTCTGTGAGAAGCCATGTGGGGGACACAGCAAATGTGTGGAAGAATGTGATCGGGTCAGATGAGACCAAAATGTAACTTTTTGGCCTAAAAGCAAAACGCTATGTGTGGGGAAAACTAACACTGCACATCACTCTGAACACACCATCCCCACCGTGAAACATGGTGGTGGCAGCTTCATGTTGTAGGGATGCTTTTCTTTAGCAGGGACGGGGAAGCTGGTCAGAGTTGATGGGAAGATGGATGGAGTCAAATACAGGACAATCTTAGAAGAAAACCTGTTAGAGTCTACAAAAGACATGAGACTGGGGCGGAGGGTCACCTTCCAGCAGAACAACGACCCGAAAAACATACAGCCAGAGCTACAATGGAATGGTTTAGATCAAATCATATTCATGTGTTAGAATGGACCAGTCAAAGTCCAGACCTAAATCCAATTGAGAATCTGTGGCAAGACTTCAAAATTGCTGATCACAGACGCTCTCCATCCAATCTGACAGAGCTTGAGATATTTTGCAAGAAGAATGGGCAGAAATGTCCCTCTCTAGATGTGCAAAGCTGGTAGAGACATCCCCAAAAAGACTTGCAGCTGTAATTGCAGCAAAAGGCAGTTCTACAGAGTATTGACTCCGGGGGGCGCCATACAAATGTACCCCCCACACTTTTCACATATTTATTTGTAAAACATTTTGAAAACCATTTATCATTTTCCTTCCACTTCACAGTTATGTGCCACTTTGTGTTGGTTTATCACATAAAAAACAAAATAAAATGCATTTACATTTTTGTTTGTAACATGAAGTCCAAGGAATTGTCTGTAGACCTCGGAGACAGGATTGTATGGAGGCACAGATCGGGGGAAGGGTACAGAAACATTTCTGCAGCATTAAAGGTCCCAATGATCACAGTGGTCTCCATCATCTGTAAATGGAAGAAGTTTGGACCCACCAGGACTCTTCCCAGCGTGGGCCACCCGATCAAACTGAGCGATTGGGGGAGGAGGGCCTTAGTCAGGGAGGTGACCAAGAACCCGATGGTCAATCTGACAGAGCTCCAGCTTTCTCTATGGAGAGAGGAGAACTTTCCTAAGCACAACCATCTCTGCAGCCCTCCACCAATCAGGCCTGTATGGTGGCCAGACAGAAGCCACTCCTCAAAAGGCACATGAGAGCCCACCTGGAGTTTGCCAAAAGGTGCCTGAAGGACTCTCAGACCATGAGAAACTGAATTCTCTGGTCTGATGAAACAAAGATTGAATTCTTTGGCATGAATGCCAAGCTTGATGTCTGGAGGAAACCAGGCGCCGCTCATCACCTGGCCAATACCATCCAGCATGAAGCATGGCGGTGGCAGCATCATGCTGTGGGGATGTTTTTCAGCGGCAGGAACTGGGAGACTAGTCAGGATCGTAGGAAAGATGAATGCAGCAATGTACAGGGACATCCTTGACGAAAACCTGTTCCAGAGCGCTCTTGAACTTTGAAAAGTTTGATCAGTTATGATTCAGCTAAACTTTTTAACCACTTACCGACCAGCGCACGACGATATACGTCCTATATTTGAAGAGGGATATCTCGGTAACGGCAGCAGCTGCTGCCACAACCGAGATATCCATTTCTTCAGGCGCCGGTCAGCTGTACGATAACGGTGGTCTCCGCAGCGGATTCCCCCCCTCCTGCCGCCCTCCCGCACCTTCCGCCACCTCCGTCGGTAGCGGCGGAGGCGATCGGGTCCATTCGCTAGCTGGGTATGGAGACGAGTGAGGCTAAGATGGCCCCCACTCGTCTCTATACCATAGGAGGGCGGAAGCGACGTCAAAACGTCACTTCCGCCCATACCTCTTAAAGGTATATTTTTTTTAAATGTCATTTTTTCTTTTTCTTTTTATTTTTTTTGTTGCATTTTAGTCCAAATATGAGATCTGAAGACTTTTTGACCCCAGATCTCATATTTAAGAGGACCTGTCATGTTTTTTTTTCTATTACAAGGGATGTTTACATTCCTTGTAATAGGAATAATAGTGATCCATTTTTTTTTTTTTTTTTTAAACAGTGTAAATGATAAATAATATCAATTTAAATAAATAAGAAAAATAAAAAAGGTTTTTAAAAACACCCCGTCACGACGAGCTTGCGCACAGAAGCGAGCGCATACGTGAGTAGTGCCCGCATATGAAAACGGTGATCAAACCACACATGTGAGGTATCACCGCAATCGGTAGAGTGAGAGCAATAATTCTAGCCCTAGACCTCCTCTGTAACGCAAAAAATGCAACCTGTAGAATTTTTTAAATGTCGCTTATGGAGATTTTTGAGGCTAAAAGTTTGACGCCATTCCACGAGCGGGCGCAATTTTGAAGTGTGACATGTTGGGTATCAATTTACTCGGCGTACCATTATCTTTCACAATATAAAAAAAAATTGGGCTAATTTTACTGTTGTCTTAAGTGAATTTTATCCAAAAAAAAAGTGCGCAAATACGGTGTGAAAAAAAGTGTTTCAATGACCGCCATTTTATTCTCTAGGGTGTTAGAAAAAAAAAACAATATAAAATGTTTGGGGGGTTCTAAGTAATTTTCTAGCTAAAAAAAACTGTTTTAAACATGTAAACACAAAATCTGAAAAAGAGGCCTGGTCCTTAAGTGGTTAAATGTTGTTGTTGAAAAAAATTTGGAATTTCCAAACCTAAAGGCCTGTTGAAGTCTACGGGCAATTTGAACCAGGCTCCAAAAATAAATAAATAAATAAAAAGCGAGTATGACAGAGCAGTAAATGGTGAACAATTGTGTAGAAAGGTTTGGGAAGCTCCTGGTAGCTCAATAGGATGAGAGGATGGGGCCACAAAATCAGCCTGACCGCATCTTTTTAACTCAACTGTCCACCAATCTCGTGGTAAGTTCAGAGTATAGAGATTGTCAGGGCCGTCTTTAAGGCAGGGCAAAAGGGGCAGCTGCCCTGGGCCCTGTCATTGTTGTGGGGCCCAAAGTAGCTGCCTCATACTTGCCAACTATCCCAGTTTACATTCCTTTGTCCCTTGAAGTTTTAGTCCTGTGCTGCTACTAATGCTGCCCAGCTCTGCCCTATTGTTGTGTACAGATGACTCACCTGCAGACCCTGTGTTTACATGTAAATACTGGCATTCATATGTAAATAGCAGTGACATGCATATGTAAATAGCTGAGGCCAACTGCATTGATATGTAAATAAAGGTAGCATTCATAGGTATATCATGCCCCCCTGCATTGAGGAGAAGATGTGCTGTAACCTATAGCAACCAGTGAGCAGTATTACTATACAGCAATCTCTAGCAGCCAATCAACAAGCAGAAATGTGCTGTAACCTCTAGCAACTAATCAGTGAGCCTTAAGGAGTGCTGTAACCTCTAGCAACCAGTCAGTAAGCAGTAATGATATGCTGTAACCTCTGGCAACCAATCACAATCACTGCCTGATCTGATACGGTAAACTGATTTTAAGTCTAGCTGCTATTTATTGTATGTCTCAGAGAAGGTGGAGAGCGAAATTGCATGGGGGGGGGGGGGCCCTAAGAAAATGTTTGCCCAGGGTCCAATCAATATTAAAGACGGCCCTGGAGATTGTGCTTTGAGGTAGGGCACTGCTTGTGCCAGCATGTCCAGGTTAGCCAATTAGTTGTCTATAAACTGAGCTGCATTCAGACAAAGCCTGCCAGTGCCTATTGATGTTACATATTTAAATGGAACATCTGCACTGCTTTACTGATAATGCACAGGGACCATATTGCAGGAGATTTACTGGCTTTTAATGATCTCTGGAAGGGGAGGGGGGGGGGGGGCAAGGAGTTTGTTAACCATTTTACTGCCTTAATGAACGGGCTGTTAAGCATGCCAAGGCTTGCATGCAGAGTGCCAGCAGGGTAGGCTTGGCAAAGCGTATGGGATCTGGCCATGCTAGTAAACCGCTTAACGTATTGTCAACATACAGAGCTGATTCAATAGTTATTTGTGCTTGTTGGACTTTTTTTTTTTTTTTTTAATGAGGTCCACACGACTACAGCTTTGTTTGTCCATCTGCAACGGAATAATCTGTCTGCCAGTCTTTTTATGTATGTTGAGTACATTTCAGGTCCTTATTTGTTGATTTCTGTGGATGTTGTTGTATCTGTTGTGTTAAAACTTGTATCATTATTGGCTGTATTTCTTAATCGACACAAGTTATTGAAGGCTTTTTTTCTTTTCATTTTCATTGCATTTTGTTGCAGCTAGGTGGCGCACACTAAATCATTACGGTTGTGCTTGAATTTACAGGGAATTTGGCTAATCTTTGGCAGTTGGATGTTCATTTGGGCCTCTTAACTGCAGTGGCAGCTGATGGTAGTGGCGGCAAACAGTGCACCCACAATCACCCCACACCACCGGTCCAGTTGGGTCCCAGAGCACTTACCCCATCTAGAGCAGGCAGTGCTTCACCCGGGGCGAGAGGCAGCGGGCATCACGGACAACTTCCCCTTCTTCTGCTCTTCTCCGCAGGCATCATGGTGGCTTCAGTCTCCTCCCTCTTCCTCAGCGGCCAATTGGACCGCTTCTCCTTTTGGCCAATCAGGAAACAGGTCTCAGACCCGCTTCCTGATTGGCCGGGGGGGGGGGAGAATCATTGTGAAAATAGTGAAAGAAATTTGCTATTGTCACACAACTGGGTGGTCTCGGTTGGCAGTGCTCTGTGCTCTAAGCCCATCCCTTTTTGAAGCCTATTAGAGCCTCTAGCTCTAATCACGTGCTTCAAAAAAAAAACACCCCCTTAGAAATGTATGCATCCTGCATGGGGGCTGGGCGCATGGATGGGGGGGCGAAGCCCATGCGCCCCCAATGGACGGGCCGCCCCTGCATAACTGGTTCAGTTTTGCACTGTGGTTCACTTTTGTTTCCTTCTGAAATCATGGATTTAGTCATGTCCAGTTGGGTACATCTACCTCAAGTCAAGATGCTTTGCCTATTAGATCAAGCCTTTATCATGGTACACAAATCTTCTAATAGCCAATTCAGTTGCAGACCTTAGCTTTCAAGGCATGGGTGGAGGGCCAGAAGTGGACTGCTAAGTACCAGTTTTAGGGCTTGTGTTGGTGGGCTTTGGACTTGACCTCAGTTTGAGACAATTCTGAGATATTTTGAAATTTATTGTTAGGTGCATTGACCTGGTTTTGACCTGCACGTGACCTGCTTAACCAATTGACCTCCAGAAGATTTACCCGCCTTCATGACCAGGCCATTTTTTGCGTTACTTTAACTGACAATTGCGTGTGACGCTGTACCCAAATAAAATTGATGTCCTTTTTCCCCACAAATAGAGCTTTCTTTTGGTGGTATTTGATCACCTCTTTATTTTTTTTTATTTTTTTTTGCGCTAGAAACAAAAAATAACTGACAATTTTGAAAAAAAAAAAAAAAAAAGTTTTATTTTCTGCTATAAAACATATCTAATAAAAAAAATCTAAAAAATCTAATGTCTTCATAAATTTAGGCCAATGTGTATTCTGCTACATATTTTTCTGTTAAAAAAAAAATCGCAATAAGCGATTGGTTAGTGCAAAAGTTATAGCGTCTACAAACCATGGGATATATTTATGGAATTTTTAGTTATTTATTTATTTGTACTAGTAATGGTGGTGATAATCAGCATGACTGTGATATTGTGGTGGACAAATCGGACACAAACTGACACTGACACTTTTTGGAGACCAGTGACACTAATACAGTGATCAGTGCTAAAAAAATATGCACTGTCACTGTACTAATGACACTGGCTGGGAAGGGGTTAACATCAGGGGCGATCAAAGGGTTAACTGTGTTCCTAGCCAGTGCTTGTGTACTGTGTGGAAGGTGCTTTTACTAGGGGAAGCCATGGATTCATGTCCCTGCTTTACAAGAACACAGGATCAATGCCTTCCCTACTGACGGAACGGCAATCTGCCTTGTTTACATAGGCAGATCACCGTCCTGGCTCTCTGCCTAATGATTGGCAGGTGCCAACGGACATCAAGTCCATGATACCTGCAGATCTGCTCCCATTGTGTATAATCAGACCCGTAAGTGCAGGATCACATACTAGGTGCATGACCCTGCGCAGCAGATCCGCTTTGCCACCATACATGTAAGTTATACAGTTGGCAAGAGGTAAAAGTGGGCTGTACTCATCTTCAGAGCTGGCTGTAGATGGTTCGAATCTCAGTGAGTTCAGCAGGGACCGGCCGAGATTTGATCACGCTATGGGCAGGCTGATTGTGAATCCATCAATTGACTTTGGTGGTACAACCAGAATGTTGGACATTAACTAGCGATTATTTTCAGAAACTATAGCCATATATGCTAGCAATAATCACTGTGTTCTTACAGCAGGGGCGGCTCCCCCCCCCCACCCCCCACCATGAGAACACAATAGCTCCATGGGAGGGATTCCCCCATCAACAATGAATGTGTTAATGGAGGAATCAAGTGATTTTCTTTCCTTTATTGCCTGCCTTAGACTTGTAAAAGAAAACCAACTTTTATGGGCTATGAGAGTATGGCTGGTACTGTAGACCAGTGGTCATCAACCCTGTCCTCAGGGCCCACTAACAGGCCAGGTTTTATGTATTACCTTGGGGAGATGCAGACTACAATACTACAATTACTGAGCAGCAAATGATATCACCTGTGATTTATTTCAGTTATCTTGCAAACCTGGTCTGCTAGTGGGCCCTGAGGACAAGGTTGATGACCACTGCTGTATACCATGAATTGTGATCCTTGCTAAGCTCCCCCTACTGGCAAATGCTCTTAGTTCAAACTTTGAAGTTTATCCAGCTTTAGGTTCTTCACACTTGGCCCCAAGGTTCTGTAGGTTCTTTACTCTTAGCCCCAAGGTTTTTTAGGTTCTTTACTCATAGCCCCAAAGGTTCTTTTCTTTTAGCCCCAAGGTTCTTACAGTTCTTTACTCTTATTTCCAAGGTTCTTTAGGTTCTTTTACTCTTAACCACAAGGTTCTTAAGGTTCTTTACTCATGATCCCAAGGTTCTTTAGGTTCTTTTACTCTTAACCACAAGATTCTTAAGGTTCTTTACTCATGATCCCAAGGTTCTTTAGGTTCTTTACTCTTTGTACCCAGATTCTTTACTCTTGTCTCCAAGGTTATTTAGGGTTATTTACTCTTATTCCCAAGGTTCTTTAGGTTCTTCACTCTTGGCCCCAAGGTTCTTTAGGTTCTTTACTCTTGGCCCCAAGGTTCTTTAGGTTCTTTACTCTTATCTCCAAGGTTCTTTAGGTTCTTTACTCTTAGTCCCCAGATTCTTTACTCTTGGCCCCAACGTTCTTTAGGGTTCTTTACTCTAGGCTCAAAGGTTCTTTAGGTTCTTTACTCTTCTCCCCAAGGTTCTTTAGATTTAGTTATGGCCCTAAGGTTCTTTAGGCCCCACTCCTGGCCGCAAAGTTCTTTAGGTTCTTTACTCTAATGCCCTGTACACACGGTCGGACATTCCGACAACAAAATCCATCAGAATTTTTCTGATGGATTTTCTGCCATACTTGTCTTGTATACACGCGGTCGGAAAAAATTGCCGGAAAATCCGATCATTCTTATCGAGGTGACGTACAACACGTACGTCGGGACTATAAACGGGCCAGTAGCCAATAGCTGTGGTCTCTTCATTTATTCTGAGCATCGGTGCCACTTTGTCCGTCGGAATTGTCTACACACGATCGGAATTTAAACGATCGTATTTTGTTGATGGAAAATTTTAGATCCTGTTCTCAAACTTTGTGTGTCGGAAATTCCAACTGAAAAAATGTCTGATGGAGCCCACTTAGGATCGGATTTTCCGACAACGCGGTCCGATCGCACATTTTCCGACCGTGTGTACAGGGCATTAGTTCCAAGGTCCTTTACTTTTGGCCCCAAGATTTTTTAAGTTCTTTACTCTTTTCCCCAGATTCATTAGGCTCTTTATTCATGGCCCCAAGGTTTGTTTGCTTCCTTGATCTTAGCCCCCAGGTTCTTTAGGTTGTTTACTCTTGGCCCCACGGTTATTTAGGATCTTTACTCTTAACCCTAAGATTCTTCATCTTCTTTACGCTTGGCAACATGTGTGCTGCGCCACTTCATTGAATAACATTAAATCCTCTTGTAGGCCCCAATCCTTCCAGAAGATTTACAAGGTCTGGATGCTCAGTCTGTTCAGCCTTACAGACATCAAATTTCGGAGGAACTAGTGAGATTACTGTACAGTGACGTCGCTAGTTGCTAGTCTAGGGTAGATTCACACGACAGCTGTCTGCAGTATTTATGTGGCAGGTAGACTTTATGTTAAGCCAGAGTGCATTGGTCTTTTGTCTCCGAGCTATACTAGGTCAGTTAGCAGATTAAAGCATGAGGACAGGCAAATCATACCCTGATAATCTCTGAAGTATCAGAGTCAAAAAACAATGTTTGCCTGTTTGTCGTCATCTTTCTATATATATATATAGAGCGTCTCTCTTTCATTAGCACATAACGCATCAGCTTGGTAGAACTCTAATCTGGTCTTTGGCTTTGCCCATCTGCCAGCACAGCTGACCTCTGGGATCGCTGTCTAATCGAGCACCGCGAGCTCTTCCTGATGTTTAGCGTGCGGCTGAGCGGAAAGCGTCACGGGGGCCTCCAACTTTGCTACTGCTCTAAAAATAGACCGAGAGAGAAGGACAACATTTTCAGATAAATAATCGTGGTGCGTCGTTCTGTTTATTTAATCACTCGGTGGACCTTCATCCAACGCTGCACAATTCCATACTGGAATGGAGATACAAATCATACAAATCAAAGGAAACATATATTTACTTTATTTTATTTTCTATACAAAAGTAAACTTTTTAGATTCCCAAGGCACATTTAACGCCACCTACAATCCACCTTAGGCCTGCCTAAGCCCTTGTACACACGGTCGGACATTCCGACTGATTTTGTCCAACGGATTTTGTCCGAAACTGTTGCATACACACGGTCGGACAAAGTTGTCGGAAAATCCGATCGTTCAGAACGTGATGACGTAATTTCGTTACGACGGGACTACGTTCACGCTAGTAGCCAATAGCTTTGGTGTAGGAATTTGATCTGAGGATGCGTGGCACTTTGTCCGATCGGAATTCTCTACACATGATCGGACAAGGATCGGATCATGTTGTCGGAAAGTTTTATAGCCAAGCTGGAAAACTTGGTCTGTCGGATATTCCGACGGAAACAGTCCGATGGAGCCCACACACGGTCGGATTATCCGACAACACGGTCCGATCGGACATTTTCCGTCGGAATGTCCGACCGTGTGTGTACAAGGGCTAAGGACCAGTCATGCCAAGACTGTGCCCACTTACCAGAGTGGTCCACAAAAAAAGCACCTCTATCTATGCCAGGACCAGCCCACGTGTGACCCCTGGCCACCGTAATAAATGTCTTATTGAGTTAGATGTCAAATAAGGGTGACACCATGATCCCATTGCCCAGGACACAGCATCTTTGGGACCAAGGTGCAAGGTGTGGGACTGGCCCGGCATCGATGTCAGAGATGGCAAACCGCAAGCAAGAACCACGGGTTCTATTTGTACTTGTGTTACAAGTGCTCAGTGAAATTGACCTCCTGTTTAGTTAGGAGATCACAGCATTTTCCTTGACAATACCTTCATATGGACAGCACCATCTTGGGTCGGCTATCATGCAGGGTCAACATCTACCTCCTGTACTGCGGTGGTGATGTAAATATTGGCGCATACGTGCTTCTTAGACATGTGCGATTCGTTTCGTACGAATCTCACATTTGTACGAATCTCCCTAAATTCGTACGTTTGGGAGGATTCGAAATACAAATTGCCATGCGTCCGAATTTTGTACTCAATACGAACTTTTGTTTACGAATTTCGGATCAGTTGTCGTTGCATCGATGACTCATTATGCTTATTATGAGGGGCTCCCACCATCCCTGTGCTATGCTGACTTCCTCCTGGGGCTCTACCTCTGCTGTGCTCATTATGAGGGGTTTCCACCATTCCTGTGCTGTGCTGACATACTGAGCACAGCAGAGGTGCAGCCCCAGGAGGAAGTCAGCACAGCACAGGGATGGTGGGAGCCCCTCATAATGAGCACATGGATGCCATGCACAGCTGCTCCAGTTTTTGCCTGCTCCAGTTTTGATCCCCCACACTGTACGGGGTCACCGGGGATGTGCGGGGTCACTGGAAATTGTTTGGTGTTACCAAGCATGTGCTCTCCGCACATCCCCGGTGACCCCAAACAGTGTGGGGGGATCTATCGAAACTGGAGCAGGCGAAAACTGGACCAGTGGGGCATGGCGCTTCTCTCTTTCATTTTCAAATCTTAATGGAACAAACTGAAGAGAAGCTGATTGGTTGCCATGGACAACTGCTCCAGATTCCGTTTGCTCCAATTTTGATTGATTTCCCTAAATGTCTTTTTATCTGTTCTAGCAGTCATATGTGTAAATGAGAAGAATGGTGGGGGCGCATCAGGGCACATTGGAGCGCATCAGGGCACATTGGAGCACATTGGGGCACATTGAGGCACATCAGGGCATATTGGAGCACATTAGGGCACATCAGGGCACATCGGGGCACATCAGGACATATTGGAGCACATTGGGACACATTGGGGAACATCAGGGCACAGCATTTACCAGCCAGCATGCAGAGTAGCGCAGGAAGCGTGTGTAATAAGTTCTCTCTCCGCTCCACCCTGGCGGCACCTCCTCTCTTCTCGTCCATCCCAGATGATGTCACAAGCAAATAGGGGTAGTTCCATCAGCATCGACTGTCATATTGAGGTATATATTTTTTGCTTTAAATTCATCGTAAAGAACGTTCGTACGAGTTAACGAACCTAACGACAATTCGTATTTCGTACGAATTGAAATTGAATTTCGGACACGAAATACGAAGTACGAATTAATTCTAATATGAACCGTAACAGAACGAAACTAATTTATTGACGGCGCCCATGTCTAGTGCTTCTTGGCTGTGTTCACCAATGTCTGACACCGATCAGCGCCTGCTGCAGCCGCTCACATTGTGATTTGCTACAGAGGAACAGGATCTCGCAAAAGTGAGTACACCCCTCACATTTTTGTAAATATTTTTTCATGTGACAACACTGAAGAAATGACACTTTGCTACAATGTAAAGTAGTGAGGGGACCGACACTGGGGAGCTACGGTTCATTGAGGGAACCATGAATGCCGACATGTACTGTGACATACTGAAGCAGAGCATGATCCCCTCCCTTCAGAGACTGGGCCGCAGGGAAGTATTCCAACATGATAATGTCCCCAAGCACACCTCCAAGACGACCACTGCCTTGCTAAAGAAGCTGAGGGTAAAGGTGATGGACTGACCAAGCATGTCTCCAGACCTAAACCCTATTGTGGGGCATCCTCAAATGGAAGGTGGAGCAGCGCAAGGTCTCTTGTCACATGAAAAGATAGAATAAAATATTTACAAAATTTCAGGGGTGTACTCACTTTTGTGAGATAATGTATATGGTTGCAGTCTGATCACTGGGGGAGAGGAGACTGAGGAAAAACATTGCCTGGTCTGATGAGTCTCGTTTTTTCAACTGCGACATTCAGATTTTGGTGTAAACAACATGAAAGCATGTATCCATCCTGCCTTGTATCACCAGTTCAGGCTGGTGGTGGTGGTGTAATGGTGTGGGGGGGATATTTTCTTGGCACACTTTGGGCCCCTTAGTACCAATTGAGCATTGTTTTCTCGCCACGGGTATGGTTGCTGATGAATGTCCATCCCTTTATGACTTCATTGTCCCCATCTTCTGATGGCTCCTTCCAGCAGGATAATGCACCATGTCACAAAGCTCCAATCATCTCAGCACTGGACAATGAGGTCCCTGTCCTCCAATGGCCTCCACACTCACCAGATCCCATTCCAATAGAGCATTTATTAAAGCAGCAGGATAATGCACCATGTCACAAAGCTCCAATCATCTCAGCACTGGACAGTGAGGTCCCTGTCCTCCAATGGCCTCCACACTCACCAGATCCCATTCCAATAGAGCATTTATTAAAGCAGCAGGATAATGCACCATGTCACAAAGCTCCAATCATCTCAGCACTGGACAATGAGGTCACTATCCTCCAATGGCCTCCACACTCACCAGATCTCATTCCAATAGAGCATTTATTAAAGCAGCAGGATAATGCACCATGTCACAAAGCTCCAATCATCTCACCACTAGACAATGAGGCCACTGTCCTCCAATGGCCTCCACACTCACCACATCTCATCCAATAGAGCATTTATTAGAGCAGCAGGATAATGCTCCATGTCACAAAGCTCCAATCATCTCACCACTGGACAATGAGGTCCCTGTCCTCCAATGGCCTCCACACTCACCACATCTCATCCAATAGAGCATTTATTAGAGCAGCAGGATAATGCACCATGTCACAAAGCTCCAATCATCTCACCACTGGACAATGAGGTCCCTGTCCTCCAATGGCCTCCACACTCACCACATCTCATCCAATAGAGCATTTATTAGAGCAGCAGGATAATGCACCATGTCACAAAGCTCCAATCATCTCACCACTGGACAATGAGGTCCCTGTCCTCCAATGGCCTCCACACTCACCACATCTCATCCAATAGAGCATTTATTAGAGCAGCAGGATAATGCTCCATGTCACAAAGCTCCAATCATCTCACCACTGGACAATGAGGTCCCTGTCCTCCAATGGCCTCCACACTCACCAGATCTCAATCCAATAGAGCTACTTTGAGATGTGGTGGAAATGGACATTCGCATCACGGATGTGCAGCTGACAAATCTGTGATGCCATCATCTCACTATGGACCAAAATCTCTAAAGGAACCTTTCCAACACCTTGTTGGATCTATACCACGAAGAATGAAGGCGAAAGGAGGTCCAACCTGGTACTAGCAAGGGGGACCTAATAAAGTGGGAGCGGTGAGCATATATCAATTGTTTATGACACTCAGTGATTTTGCAGACTAGCTGTCATCCAGTGAGGGTTTTCACTTTTCTTTAATGGAACCTAAATTAAGAAATTATCTACAAGACAGGCACCCTGGAAATGAGGGCTATCCTCATTGGGGACTCAACTGCTCAGATCTCATCATCAAAAACCCAAAAGATATAGAAGTTAGGTGAGTAATTTGACACGTTGCAGTTGATTTAAAAAAAAAAAAAACTCAATTTTAGGTGGACTTACCCTTTAAGTCGGCTGTCACCAATGACACACATGCTATGGAGGATGAAGGCAACAGAGTAGCAAATTGGAAAGAATTTAGAAGGAAACTGTCACTTTTTTTTTGCAGTTTTTGAAATGCAAACTGACATTTTTTAACTGGCTTGCTCGTCCGTTCATTCCTTTTGTCTAACAAGAAAATCCAGCAAAGGAAGCGGGAATGAAAGTGAATTTCTGCATTCAAGTTATTCCCCGTCCACTTTACACCTAGTTACCATAAAGCGTGTCACCTTGAAACATTTATTAGTTGTTGATGTTTGTTTGCCGCAACGATAAAGAAGCATAAAAAAAAAAAAACCCAAAAAAACTGTTTAATAACCCCTCGAGTGCGGTGAAATTCTGCAAAGTGCATCGGGGGGATTCATGAATAATGATTCTAAGGCGGCCGACGTTGACATCTCGTCAGCGATAACATCAAAAGTTGGGAAATGACAGCCGGAGCCGGGCTCCTTATATTGTCTCTTCATAATTGAATGCCTTGTCTCTGAGGTCTCTCGCGGTTCCTCGATTCCTCTCCCGGCACTGTCACCATTTGCACTTCAAGTTTTTGCCGAGTTCTTCTTAGAATTCTCAGGCGCTGCTCATTTGACAGAGGTCAGAGCGATCCGGGGGAACTTCTTTAAAAAAAAAAAAAAAAACGAATGGGAATCAACATGACGCCGCGGGAGAGGGGTGGCAAACAAAGGAATTATTTTGTGGGCAGATGGGCCTTTCTGGGATGAAGAACACAAAGGGAAATTGGAAATTGTCTAGACTTACTTTGAAGAAATCTATGGTGTCACAAATGAAATCACAATTTAGTTTTATTTAAAAAAAAAAAAAAAACCTCTGGCAAATATGTGAAACTATCTTTTGGAGCGGGGGTCTCCAAACTTTTTTAAAAAAGGGGCAGTTTATTGTTCTTCATACTTTAGGAGGGCCACAGCCCACTATTGCCAGTGGGAGCAACAACAAAAAAATCGGGCTTGGTGGCCAGTGGGAGTAACAAAATTACATAACACCTGTGGTCATTAGGAGGAGGAATAGTGCCCCATCACTGGTATCAGTGGGAGGAATAGTGCCCCATCACTGGTATCAGTGGGAGGAATAGTGCCCCATCACTGGTATCAGTGGGAGGAATAGTGCCCCATCACTGGTATCAGTGGGAGGAATAGTGCCCCATCACTGGTATAAGTGGGAGGAATAGTGCCCCGTCATTGGTATCAGTGGAAGGAATAGTGCCCCGTCATTGGTATCAGTGGGAGGAATAGTGCCCCATCATTGGTATAAGTGAAAGGAATGGTGCCCCATCATTGGTATCAGTGGAAGAAATAGAAGGAATGGTGCCCCATTATTAGTAACAGTGAAAGAAATAGAAGGAATAGTGTCCCATCATTGGTATCAGTGGGAGGAATAGTGGCCCATCATTGGTATCAGTGAAAGGAATGGTGCCCCATTCATTGGTATCAGTGGAATAAATAGAAGGAATAGTGCCCCATCATTGGTATCAGTTGAAGGGTTAGGGCCCCATGGTTGGTATCAATTAAAGAAAATGTGCCCCATTGTTGGTGTGAGTGGCAAGAATAGTTCCCCATCATTGGTGTCAGTGGCATGAATAGTGCTCCTTTTTTGATATTAGTGGGAATAATAGTGTCCCATCATTGGTGTCAGTGGGAGGAATAGTGCCCAACCGTTGGTGTCAGTGGGAGGAATAGTGCCCCATCATTGGTATCAATGGAAGGAATGGTGCCCCATAATTGGTATCAGTGGAAGGATTAGAAGGAATGGTGCCCCATTATTAGTATAAGTGAAAGGAATGGCGCCCCATCATTGGTATCAGTGGAAGAAATAGAAGGAATGGTGCCCCATTATTAGTAACAGTGAAAGAAATAGAAGGAATAGTGTCCCATCATTGGTATCAGTGGGAGGAATAGTGCCCCATCATTGGTATCAGTGAAAGGAATGGTGCCCCATCATTGGTATCAGTGTAAGAAATAGAAGGAATAGTGCCCCATCATTGGTATCAGTTGAATGTTAGGGCCCCGTGATTGGTATCAATTAAAGAAAATGTGCCCCATTGTTGGTGTGAGTGGCAAGAATAGTGCCCCATCATTGGTGTCAGTGGCAGGAATAGTGCTCCTTTTTTTATATTAATGGGAGGAATAGTGTCCCATCATTGGTGTCAGTGGGAGGAATAGTGCCCCATCATTGGTGTCGGTGGGAGGAATAGTGCCCAACCGTTGGTGTCAGTGGGAGGAATAGTGCCCCATCATTGGTATCAATGGAAGGAATGGTGCCCCATAATTGGTATCAGTGGAAGGATTAGAAGGAATGGTGCCCCATTATTAGTATCAGTGAAAGGAATGGCGCCCCATCATTGGTATCAGTGGAAGGAATGGTGCCCTGTCATTGGCATCAGTGGAAGAAATAGAAGGAATAGTTCCCCATCATTGGTATCAGTGAAAGGAATGGTGCCCCATCATTGGTATCAGTGGAAGAAATAGAAGGAATTGTGCCCCATGATTGGTATCAGTTAAAGGAACTGTGCCCCATTTTTGGTGTCAGTGGCAAGAATAGTGCTCCTTTTTTGATATTAGTGGGAGGAATAGTGCCCCATCATTGATGTCGGTGGCAGGAATAGTGCCCCATCATTGGTGTCAGTGGCAGGAATAGTGCCCCATCATTGGTGTCAGTGGTAGGAATAGTGCCCCATCATTGGTGTCAGTGGTAGGAATAGTGCCCAACCGTTGATGTCAGTGGGAGGAATAGTGACCCATATTTGATATTAGTGGAAAGAATAGTGCCCCATCATTGGTGTCGGAGGGAGGAATAAGGCTTCATTATTGGTGTCAGTGGCAGGAATAGTGCTCCATTGTTGGTATTAGTGGAAGGAACAGGAAGAATAGTGTTATAACGTTTATATCAGTGGAAGGAAGTATGGCCCATCATTGGTGCCAATAGAAGGAATACGGCCCCACTGTTGTCGTCAATAAGAGGAATTATGCCCCACTGTTGGTGGAAAGATTGGTGCCTCATCATTGGTGTCAGTAGGATAAAATAATGACTTATATCAATGAGAGGAATAGTGCCCCAAGGGCCTGCATAAAGTCAAGCAAAGAGCTGCATCCAGCCCACAGGCCACAATTTGGAGACCTCTGTTTTAGAGCACTATGTGCTTTTCAAAATGATGTCTGTGAAGGTTCTCGTGTATCCAGGTCGAGGTATATCCGGTAGTCGTTGGCCACATTTAACTGGACTTGTTCTATAATGTGGAGTACATTTTTTTAAGTTATCCAAGTCACTCTAACCAGTTTTAATGAGGTTCGATTCTTTCGAGGACAGGTAGGTGAACATTTCGGACGGAGAGGACAACTGGTTCACAAAGGGTGTGAAAGTAGTAGTGCTGATTACTATAGTGATTTCCAGCTTCTATAGGGATCGCACAGGTATGGGATGTATATGTGTATATATAGTTACATCGGTGCAAGCTGGAACAATGGAGCAATATAAAAAGGTACCATACCTGGAATTCAGCCGCCATTTTTGGCTCGCCGTGAACGCGCGTGTTCATATATTGCTGAGCGGATTGGATTTCTCTGTGACATCATCCTTTTTCTTTTTTTTTCTCCATATACAACAGAATGAGGCCTCTGTGGGCTCGAGGTGCAGGTCCGGTCCCTGCGCCACATCGGGGCTTCATGGCTTTCACGTACATTCTGGCTGCTATCGATTCCTCCCGTAATTCTTACTTAATGTTTTTTTTTTTCCCCGCGTTGTAATTTTCTGTAATTGCAAACTCAAATAAAGCTGATAAAAATCACCCCGGGGCAAAAAGCCTTCAATCCATACCGGTGAAGTGCATTGCCGCTGCCCAGAGAAGAGGCCTGAGAATCGCAATTTAAATTGTTGATGGCGTTAGGAGAGGCGGCGGCGGCGGTGGAGGTGGGGAGTGGAGACGTTACACACGAAGGGATAATTAAAAGAGGACTGAAAACGAAGCAGAAAATTTGGCAGTTCATTGATTGGTGGAAGGAGAAGCTGATTAGCAGAGGTTGCTCCTTTTTGTTTTTTTTGAAAGTCCGTTCCAAGGAAAAATATTTTATAGAACTTAGGAGGAGCCCACCACATGAATAACTGAATAAAAGGACTCATTTACGGCAGTTTGCTGCAGCAATGCGTTGCCAGAGAAAATCTGGTGCTATTCCGAAGGACTGGCATCACATTTCAGGCTGCTCTGGTCTGGTCACATGATCCCCTGTTTCAGCCAGCGGTGGCTGCAGGGGAGAAGAGACAGTGGGTGGGCCAATACAGCCAATGGGTGACATCACTTGAGTGACATCACTGCTCCCAGGCTTTACCAGCCATTGTTGGTCACTCTCTCCTCTCCACTGCAGCTGCTCTAGTGGCCAAAAGCCAAATACCACATACTGCATCTGGCCACTAGAAGGTGCTTACTATCATTGAATATTTATATGATACTTAGCTCCATCTAGTGGCCAAAAGCCAAATACTTTATACTGCATCTGGCCACTAGAAGGTGCTTACTATCATTGAATATTTATATGATACTTAGCTCCATCTAGTGGCCAAAAGCCAAATACTTTATACTGCATCAGGCCACTAGATGGTGCTTAGTATCATTGAATATTTCTATGATACTTAGCTCCATCTAGTGGCCAAAAGCCAAACACCACGTACTGCATCTGGCCACTAGATGGTGCTTAGTATCATTGAACATTTCTATGATACTTAGCTCCATCTAGTGGCCAAAGGCCAAACACCACATACTGCATCTGGCCACTAGATGATGCTTAGTATCATTGAATATTTCTATGATACTTAGCTCCATCTAGTGGCCAAAGGCCAAATACCACATACTGCATCTGGCCACTAGAAGGTGCTTACTATCATTGAATATTTCTATGATACTTAGCTCCATCTAGTGGCCTAAGGCCAAATACCACATACTGCATCTGGCCACTAGAAGGTGCTTACTATCATTGAATATTTCTTTGATACTTAGCTCCATCTAGTGGCCAAAGGCCAAATACCACATACTGCATCTGGCCACTAGAAGGTGCTTACTATCATTGAATATTTCTATGATACTTAGCTCCATCTAGTGGCCAAAGGCCAAATACCACATACTGCATCTGGCCACTAGAAGGTGCTTACTATCATTGAATATTTCTATGATACTTAGCTCCATCTATGGCCAAAAGCCAAATACTTTATACTGCATCAGGCCACTAGATGGTGCTACGTATCATAGGAATTTCCTATGATACGTAGCACCATCCAGTGACCAAAAGCCAAATGTCACATACTGCATTTGACCACTAGATGGTGCTTAATACCTTTTGGATATTTATATGATACTTTGTGCCATCTAGTTGCCAAAAGTCAAAAGCCGCATACTGCATCTGGCCACTGGAGGTTGCTAAGTATCATAGGAATATCCAATGATACTAATCATCATCTGGTGGCCAAATGCAATAGCTGGCGTTTGCTTTTTGGCCACTAGATGGTGCTAAGTATCATGGGAAATTCCTATGTTATATAGCACCATCTAGTAGTCAAGGTCAGTATGTAGTATTTTCCCTTTGAAAGCGGAACTAAAAGCTTCCATCCTCTACAGCAGTGGCTCTCAAGTCCCCTGTCCTCAAGTACCCCCCAACAGACCATGTTTGCAGGTTTTCCTTTATCTTGCACAGGGGCTTTAAATCAGAGTCAATGGCTTGGTATTTTGGACAGCTATCTAAGAGAAATTCCCAAAACATAGCCTGTTGGGGGTACTTGAGGACAGGGTTGAGAACCACTGCTCTACAGCACCTATGCCAAACACAAGGCCCACAGGCCGAATCCGGCCCTCCAGGGCTTGTCATGTGGCCCTCACACGCCATTCCTCCATCTCCAGTTTTTACCTTCCACTCCTGCTCCCTGTAAGGTGAGGCAGAGCGGCCTACACTGGGAGGTACTAGAGCCAGGCAAAGTAGGAGGGGGAGATGCAAGGAAACTTCGGGGAGGGGGTTTAGGGGCACAGTGCACCTTTAAACCTTGCACTCTGTATACAGCACACTCCTGAACTCTGTACATAATGCACTTCTGAACCCTGCACTCTGTGCATATAGCGTATTCCTTTCTGAACCCTGCACTTTACGTGTTGCATATTTATTTGCTCCATCAAGTGGCCAAAAGCCAAATACTGCATATTGCATTTGGCCACTAGATGGCGCTAGGTATTATAGGAATTTCCAATGATACTAAGCACCATCTACTGGCCAAATGCAGTATTTTGCCTTTTAATTCAATGAAAACATTTGACTAGCACAAGGAATAGCCTAATAACATTTATAAATCATTTTTTGCCACAGACAATTGTGCATGCACTCTCACTGGTAGAACTGCTATGCAATTTTTTCTATAAATACACCCCTTTGTTTTAGTAGACTGCAGACTTAGGGTTCATTCAAACCAGATCCCCTGGGATACGTTCGTAAGAGCATTCCCAACACATGACAACCTCACAATTATGGTTTTCTATGAATGCAGTTCAGAGGGTGGTGATAAATGAGGAGTACTCGGAATGGTCGGGGGTGGGTAGTGGGGTCTTGGGGGATGGGGTAAACAGTTCAATCTCTGTATTTGTGGACAATACTAAGCTAAGCAGGGCACTAACTTCTCAGCAGGATGTGGAAACCTTTCAAGAAGATCTGAACAAATGAATGGCAAATGAGGTTCAATGTAGAAAAATGTAAAATAATGCATTTGGGTGGCAAAAATCTGAATGCAATCTATACTCTGGGGGGAGAACCTCTGGGGGGTCCTAGTAGATGATAGGCTCAGCAATGACATGCAATGCCAAGCTGCTGCTAACAAAGCAAACAGAATATTGGCATTAAAAAGGGATCAACTCCAGAGATAAAACAATAATTCTCCCGCTCTACAAGACTCTGGTCCGGCCACACCTGGAGTATGCTGTCCAGTTCTGGCCACCAGTCCTCAGGAAGGATGTGCTGGAAATGGAGCGACTACAAAGAAGGGCAACAAAGCTAATAAAGGGTCTGGAGGATATTAAGTTATGAGGAAAGTTTGTGAGCTCTGAACTTATTCTCTCTGGAGAGGAGACGCTTGAGAGGGGATATGATTTCATTATATAAATACTGTACTGGTGACCCCACAATAGGGAGAAAACTTTTTCGCGGAAGGGAGTTTAACAAGACTCGTGACCACTCATTAAAATTAGAAGGTTTAACATTAAACTATATAGAGGGTTCTTTACTGTAAGCCCCCTGTACACACAGTAGGAAATTCTGACGGAAAATGTCCGATCGGACCGTGTTGTCGGATAATCCGACCGTGTGTGGGCTCCATCTGACTTTTTCCGTCGGAATGTCCGACCAACAAAGTTTGAGAGCAGGATATAAAATTTTCAGACCTTGTCTGATCGTTTGTAGAGAATTCCGATCGGACAAAGTGCCACGCATGCTCAGATCAAATTACGAGACCAAAGCTATTGGCTACTAGCCACAACGTAGTCCTGTCTTAACGAACGAACGTCATCCCGTTCTAAATGATCGGATTTTCCGTCAACTTTGTCCTACCGCGTGTATGCAACACCAGTTTCGGACAAAATCCGTCGGAAAAAATCAGACAGATTTTGTTGTCGGAATGTCCGACCGTGTGTAAAAGGGCTAAGAGCGGCAAGGATGTGCAATCCCCTTCCACAGGTGGTGGTCTCAGCGGGGGGGGGCATCAATAGTTTCAAGAAACCATTAGATAAGGACCTGAACGACCGCAACATACAGGGATATACAATATAATACTGACATATAATCACACATATAGGTTGGACTTGATGGACTTGTGTCTTTTTTTGACCTAACACCAGAGTGTTGCATTGGGTTGCTTTTGCCCAGCACTGAGGGGTATAAATTCACGAATTCAACACTCTGCAAGGAAAATCAATGCAAAAAACCCCCCCAAAAAAACAAACAGAGTGCTTGTAATGCCGCGTACACACGATCAGATTGTCCGGCGTACTTAGTCCGCCGAAACGCATTTCAGCAGACAATTCGATCGTGTGTGGGCTTCAGCGGACTTTTCCAGCGTGAAGTCCGGCGGACTAAGAAAGTATTTTTGCACTCCAATCTTCCCGTCGGACTTGGATTTCAGCGGACAATACGTTCGTCAGTGTGCTAGTACGGCGAACTAAGAATGACGCATACTCAAAAGTAAGTACGAAAAAGGAAGCTATTGGCTACTGGCTATTGAACTTCCTTTTTCTAGTCCCGTCGTACGTGCTGTACGTCATCACGCTAGCAAACGCCAAACTTTCTGTGTGTCCGTGTGTGGCCAAGTCCGTTCGGTAGAAAGTCCGCCGGACTATCCGTCGGATTGTATGTCGGACTAAGTACGCCGGACAATTCGATCGTGTGTACGCGGCATAAAATGCACACCATCGCATTACGACCCATTACACAAAATGCGATTCACGCGTTAACGCACGCACTGCGATGTAAATGAGCCCTTAGAGACCATTAAGGTGTAAGTTTGTATGCGATCCTGCAGGTCGGCCTGCAAAAGCTGATCTGATGTGTGAGTAGAAAGGATTAATAACGCCGGGAACATGAATAATGACATTTCTCTTCTGATGTTTAAAGAGGCCGCCTAATTCCGCTGCGATACGCGGAAAGGTTATAATATATACACACACACACAGCCAACAAGAATTTGCATGCGGTTTCGGTAAGATAATACATTCTGACCGCAGCGCCGACTTCCCTGGTATTTACTCAGAGAAAAATCATTAAGTTACAAGACACATCAAACATCGGAGATTGTGTGTCATAATAACTTTTTTTTTTTTAATGTGGAGAGTAGGCTTTTAATTCGCTTTATTTAATCAACAAAGCTGCTTAAGCCTGACAGTGTTTAACAGAAATACATTAAAGCGAGCTTAATAAAATGTCAGATCGCTGGAAGGTTTTACGTAAATCACACAAGTTACTGTAAAGGCCAACTTCCGACAGGAGATCTGACTTCACTGGCCGCTTGCTTGCTGCGGGTCAAGGGGCTCGCCAAGCTGTGGGACGAGGATAACCAATGACGGATCAGGGTCAGCAGCCACAGTTTATAGATTTTTATTTTTGTTCTACATTTCATATCCAAGTTTTGTTATACACTCCCCCCCCCCCCCCATTTCACCCGCCATACTTTTTCCTCCCGAAGCCCCCCATGCACCTATTTATACAAACTTTAAAGCTTAACTCCAGGCACAGATTGGCCAAGCACAGGACCAGGTTTGCCCTGAATCAAAGTCATGAGTTGGCATGGTGCAGGTGGCATGGCTGGCAGCATTATAACAACGAATGATGCTCTAGCATAGCTCCCAAATGTCCCGGATTTGGAGGGACTGTCCCTGTATTGGAGCAATGTCCTGTTGTCCCTCCTTATTTGTCCTTCATTTTGGTCTGATCTATATAGATGTATATAAAATGCACTTTTTATCAATCAAAAAGTGTCCCTCAGTGCTAAACCCTTCATCTGATTTCTAAATTGCTGCATTTGTAAATTCGAAAAGCCAATATAAAGGAATAGTAGTGGTAAAAAAAAGCACTTATGGGTTTAACCAATCTTTTTTTTTTTTTTTTTGTACAATTCTCCTTTAAGGGGGGGGGGGGGGGGGGGCGTGTCAAGGGGTGTGTCTTATGCTTGCATATTTTTGCTGATAAGTGTCCCTCATTCCCATCTCAAAAAAGTTGGGAGGTGTGTTCTAGGGCCAGGACGCATGGTGCAATTCAATGCTATGGTGATGGCTTCCGGCTCGTCTGTACCATGGCCAATGCATGATTCTGATCAGGGCAACTAGCACGTGGGGTCGCCCCCAGCATTTTGGAGACAATCGATGTCCAGATCCTTTAGACTTCCTCTACCTGGCATCCTCTGCTCCACTGCTGGAGCCAAAAGGGAGGGCTCTGATGTGTAAAGAGGACTGTGTGATAGAGAGGGCTCTGTGATGGGGGAATCTGAGATGGGGGGGCTTTGTAATTGGGGGGAACTGTGATTGGGGGGCTGTTTGATTGGGGTATCTCTGATGGGGGGCTGGGTGATTACGGGCTCTGTGATGAGGAGCTCTGTGTTTGGGGGGGCTCTGTGATTGGGGCTGGCTAATTGGGGGCTCTGTGATGGGGGGTCTGGGTGATTGCAGGCTCTGTGATGGGGGTTGGGTAATTGGGGGCTCTGTGATTGCGGGACTCTTTGATGGGGGGGCTGGGTGATTGGGGACTCAGTCATGGGGAGCTCTGTGACTAGAGGCTCTGTGATGGGGCTCAGTGAAGACAGAGTGATTAGGGGGTTTTGTGATGGGGGCTGTGTGGTTGGGGGGCTCAGTGATGGGAGCCTCTGTGACTGGGGACCTATGTGATGGGAGGCTGTGAGATTGGGGGTCTCTTTGACTGAAGGGGTCTGTGATAGAGGACTGTGTGTTTGGAAGGCTCTGTGATGGGGCACTGAGTGAATGGAGGGGCTCTGTGATGGGTGCCTGTGTGATTGGGGGGGAGGCTCGGTGATGGGGGACTGTGTGATTGGGGGGGCTCGGTGATGGGGGACTGTGTGATTGGGGGGGGCTCGGTGATGGGGGACTGTGTGATTGGGGGGGGCTCGGTGATGGGGGGACTGTGTGATTAAGAGACTCCTTTTCCTTTACTTTGTGATGGGGGGGGGGCTCTGTGATGGGGGAGTGTGTGATTGGGGAGCTCTGTGATGAGTGGCTCTGTGATGGGTGCCTGTGTGATTTGGGGCTTGGTAACTGGGGGCTGTGTGATGGACAATGTGATTGGGGGATCTGTCATGGGGAGCTGTGTGACTGGGGATCCTGTGATGAGGGGGCTATGTGGGAGGTTCTGTGATGGGGGGCTGTGTTGGGAATCCTGTGATGGGGGGCAGTGTGGGAGGTTCTGTGATGGGGGGGGGTTGTGTAGGAGGTTCTGTGATGGGGCTGTGTGGTTGGGGATCCTGTGATGGAGGGCTGCATGGATGAGGAGGTCTATGATTGGGGTGACTTTCTGATGGGTGGCCCATGTGATTGGGGCTCTGTGATGGGGGGCTGTGTGGGAGGTTCTGTGATGGGGGCTGTGTGCTTGGGTATCCTGTGATGGGGGGCTGTGTGGTTGGGGATCCTGTGATGGGGGCTGCGTGATTGGGGATCCTGTGATGGGGGGCTGTGTGTGAGGTTCTGTGATGGGGGGCTGTGTGGTTGGGGATCCTGTGATGGGGGACTGTGTGGCTGGGAATCCTGTGATGGGGGGCAGTGTGGGAGTTTCTGTGATGGGGGCTGTGTAGGATGTTCTGTGATGGGGGGGGGGGGGGGGGGCTGTGTGGGAGGTTCTGTGATGGGGCTGTGTGGTTGGGGATCCTGTGATGGAGGGCTGCATGGATGGGGAGGTCTATGATTGGGGTGACTTTCTGATGGGTAGCCCATGTGATTGGGGCTCTGTGATGAGGGGCTGTGTGGGAGGTTCTGTGATGGGAGCTGTGTGGTTGGGTATCCTGTGATGGGGGGCTGTGTGGCTGGGGATCCTGTGATGGGGGGCTGTGTGATTGGGGATCCGGTGATGGGGGGCTGTGTGGGAGGTTCTGTGATGGGGGGCTGTGTGGGAGGTTCTGTGATGGAGGGCTGTGTGGTTGGGAATCCTGTGATGGGGGGCTGTGTGGCTGGGGATCCTGTGATGGGGGGCTGTGTGGGAGGTTCTGTGATGGGGGGCTGTGTGGTTGGGGATCCTGTGATGGGGGGCTGTGTGGTTGGGGATCCTGTGATGGGGGCTGTGTGGCTGGGAATCCTGTGATGGGGGGCTGTGTGGGAGGTTCTGTGATGGGGGGCTTTGTGGTTAGGGATCCTGTGATGGGAGGCCTATGTGATTGGGGCTCTGTGATGGAGGGTTGTGTGGTGATGGGTATACTATCATGTGAAGTTACTTATTGAAAGTTTGATTGATGTAAAGGGGGCTTCTGATAAGAAGTTAATTTCAAGGCAGTTGTTTGCAGTGTCAGGTTTCCCTTTGATAAATATCAGTTATGTTTTTTAATTTTAGACTGTGGGGTGCCAGGACTGAAGGAAGTTTCATAAACATTGGTTTATTATACATCTGCATTATTTCTGTCTCTTGTATCTGCCTGGGGTTCTGCTTCAATGATATAATATGAAAACAGAGTCCCATTAATTTCTTTCTTTTACATCTGCCCAGAGTTTAGCTTTACTTCCTCAGAGGATCCTTTATCCCAACCATCATTCCCCTTTAAATGTAACCAGAGAAAAGAACGATATGTCTGGTTCTCGGTGTCATCCCGGCTCAGCTGCACAAAGAAAAGAGAAAAAAAATTGGCAATCCTCATAGAAGAGTCTCTCGGTAAATGAAGTGTCAGGAAGTATGATTTAGTGTAGGAATGAAGCTGATTCTCTGTCGTCCTGTCTTAGCGCTGCCGCGCTCGCGGTGACGCTTCTCATAATAATGTTATATATTAAGTTGGTTTGGAGGTCAGACGCTGAGTGGAGAGACTCATGTAGAGCACGTCTGGAGGATTACATCCCGAAGTGCGCAATCCTCATAATGCCGTGTTATCCCGGCTGATATGGCGGCTGAGGTCACATCTTCACACAAGAGAAAGGGGGGAGGGTAATAGCACTCTACCATGGCGGTCAATAAACTTCGATTTTTGACTGGAAACTCTGGTGGTGGAATTGGGCAATCAGCGGGGAAATTGCGCTGCTATTACTGTAGTATGAGCACAAATCTTTATCACTTCTGTCCGTTAACAAAGCTTTGGCGTCCTGATACGCCTGGGAACCTTCTCTAATCGCCAAATTCCGGGGACAATAAAACATTAAAGGCACCCGCAGCCAGCATGAGTTTAAATGTTCCTCTCCTGTACTGAAGTTGTCTATTTTAATTTCACTGCACGCTGTGAGCTTCTCACAACGTGCATCAGAAGCTGCAGAAAGTCAGAGCCTGTCCCATTTCCTCCCCAGCCTGACGGTCCTTGGCCCACCACTTTCATGCTTTGGGTCTCAATTCTTTCAGTAATGGAGGCTCAGCATCCCATGTGGGTGGTCTGCATGAAAATGAAGCCTGCTTAGGAATGCCTACTTCTTCAGACTGACACCCACCGATCAAGGGAGTTTGATATTTGCAAGAGCCAGCACATTGCTTACATCAGGACTCAGGGCTCTTGAGAGGAGTACTGAGGCCGGGTTCTGAGATGTGTTCAGGAAGGTATGTACAGCCCTCTGCTGGCTTCTCCCCCCTGCCTGCATTGCACAGAGACCCAGTGATGACATCATTGGGTCCAAAACAAGGTTTGTAATGTATGGGAACCTTTCATTTTTAGAGCTCCCAGTTTTCAGACTCATAACTGATGTTACCAGGAATACGGGCTGATCATGGTGTATGCAAGTTTGGTATGTGTGTGGCAAATGACGGCACATGACGGGTCCCAAGCGGAAGTCTATAAAATCAATCTTGCCTTCCTGCTAATCCACCCCCCCCCCCCCCCCCGCCAATGGATATTTGCTTTTCCACATTCCCCCTATGCACCATTTCTCCATTAGAAATATCTATGATATTATGATATGTAATATAATACTAAGTAGGTCAAAATGTGTAGGATACTTCCTGTGAGCCCAGGCCGCCATTGACACAAGGCATTTACATTGGCTCACAGTAAAATACTGCAAAAAGCAACACTGATGTCATGATACTGTCTGCGGTATGGTAGACCGCCCACCGCCCACCGCTCGACAGGAGACCAAGAGGGCATTGTGTACATCTGCATCAGAAAGAGCACTAATCAAATGAGCCAAGAGTTCAACAAGGATTCATTGGTTCAGTAAATGACCACAGACAAGGATAACAAACAAGTCAATGCCTTTTGGGGGCCCATAAATTCCTCCACTTCATCAGTTCCTAAGTACAATGAATACAGCTCTTCGTGGTCATTTACTGAACCAATAAAGCACTCTTAGATTGTTTGCTTGGCTCTCTTTTCTGTTGCAACTGTATATAGATTACTCAGTTTGGAAAACCCCTATTTTTAAGGGGCCTCCATATTGAGGACAGTTGCCTAACCCAAGCCAATTGGCTCCACCAAGCCACCATTAGAAATCATATTATATATAATATATAATGTATATATAATCTATATGTAATCTAGATAACTCAGTTTGGAAGACCTCTATTTTTAAGGGGCTTCCACTTTGAGGACAGTTGCCTAACCCAAGCCAATTGGCTCCACCAAGCCACCATTAGAAATCATATTATATATAATATATAATGTATATATAATCTATATGTAATCTAGATAACTCAGTTTGGAAGACCTCTATTTTTAAGGGGCTTCCACTTTGAGGACAGTTGACTAACCCAAGCCAATTGGCTCCACCAAGCCACCATTAGAAATCATATTATTTTGTGGAGAGCTGCTGAACTCAAGCCATCTGGCTCAACCAAGGCCACCATTAGAAATCATGGGATTTTATGGAGAGCTGCTGAACCTAAACCATCTGGATCCACCAAGGCCACCATTAGAAATCATGAGACTTTAAGGAGAGATGCCTAACCCAAGATATTTGGCACCACCAAGTCCACCATTAGAAATCATGGGACTTTGTGGAGAGCTTCCGAACCCAAGCCATTTGGCTCCACCAAAGCCGCTATTAGAAATCATGGGACTTTGTGGAGAGCTGCTGAACACAAGATATTTGGCTCTACCTAGGCCTCCATTAGAAATGGGACTTTGTGAAAAACTGCTGAACCCAAGCCACCTGAAACCACCAAGGCCAAAATTAGAAATTTAGGACTTTGTGGAGAGTTGCTGAACCCAAGCTATCTGGTGCCACTAAGGGCACCATTAGAAATCATAGAACTTTGTGAAGAGCTGCTGAACCCAAGCCATCTGGCACCACCAAGGCACCATTAGAAATCATGGGACTTTGTTTAGAGCTGCTGAACTCAAGATATTTGGCTCCACCAAGGCTGCTATTACAAATCATGGGACTTTGTGGGGAGCTGCCGAACCCAAGCCATCTGGCTCAACCAAGGAACCTATTAGAAATAATGGGGCCCTTTACAGCCCACCTGACAGGCCCCCTATTCCTTAGTTACCCAGAGGAGAAGATATATCTGCTGGGAAAACCAGGAGCTGTGGTTGCTAGATTACTATGCTTGCACCCAAAGATAGTTAAAAAGCCTCCTCTCTACTTCACCGTTGAACTGATGGGTCTTGGAAAACCTTACATTTAAAAACAGGGAGTCATGGTTTGAGGCATTATGCCACTCTCTACCCCTGGGCCCTGCCTCTGAACTGATAAGGCTGGGCCCAGTACTGGAGGGCTGGCTTTACCTCCCTATCAGCAGCCTTGGTCCCCACTATGGACATAATTTCTTTTGGTAGAGAATCCATATCCTTTGCTTCACCCCCATCTCATCGTGAATTCCTGTGTGTCATGCAACCAGCCAGAGTACCCCTGGAAAAAAAGGGGAAAGGGGGTCCTGGGTGAGGGCGAGGTTACTGCCCAAAAAAGTATCAAAGTCACATGGTTAAAGCCAGAGGCAGTCAACTAACCCTTTCAGAAGGAGGTTCAGCAATGGAAGCCTCTATGTTGCTCTCATGACAGGTTAACTTTAAACTGCTAGTTGATGCTGCTGTTAAACGGCAACGCTTAAAAAAAATCAATCTTGCTATTTCCCGGCTGTTACATGGCGAATCGTTCCTCATTATCTCTTTTTTTTTTTTTTCCGTGTGATTGACTGCTCAATCCAGCAAAATATGTATTTATGTATCATTTTTCCAAATGGTGTTGTAGGAATTATATCAAATCAATACATAACAGTGTTGTTACTTTGAAAAAAAAAAAAAAAAAACGCCACCGATTTTGTACAGAAATAAATATGCGCAGTTATCTTGCTGTTATTTTATGTCAAAATGAGGCATGCATTAAAAAAAGAAAAAAAAAAAGTCAGCCAATGAAAAAAAAAGAAAAAAAAAGATATAAGTTTGCGATTTTACATTTTTTATAACTGCCCGTGTTTTTTTTTTTTTATCCCTTGGCCTCCCTTGTCACTCACTCACGATATAGGGAGCCCTTTTAATTCTATTAATATTCCCTTTTATCATGCCGGAGAAGGGACATTACTTTAAATCATCTCTTAAGTGCACTATAAAACACTCGGTCGGAATCCCCGGGATAATATTTCCATCGTCTACCAGCTACTTTATTTTTGTTAATACGCTTGTCGTCGCCAATTTTTTTTTTTTGCGGAGAGCCGCTGAAAGATGAACCTGCGAGGTGCTTACATAAAAAGTCTCTTTATGCAAACCTATATATTCTCTGATAAACATGCGAGTTCTGTACGCCAGACAAGGGGCTCTCGTTCACAGTCAGCCGTTTGCAGATATCAAATAATTTGTCGTCTTATTATCCTATATCAGACCAAACAAATGGCAGCTGAAATCGGTTAGCTGTTCATCACAGATTAGTGGCAAATCCTCACGCAAAGCATGTTTAATGCCAAATAAAATCCACTCATAGCTGCAAATAGTGAGATATTTACATTTATTTTTTTCTTAATGTGCTTAACATGAAATGTAGAGCATAGTCGTTTCCAGTTTTAAGGGGAAATTTATAAAACCACTGTAATGTCAACTGGTTCCTTGGACGGGTGGGGATTTTTGTAGGACCATAAAGGCCCCATATCATCAAGCTGCAATATGACCAATAAAAGTAGATCCTTATCTAATCATGTTAACCTGTACGCATAGACTGTAAGTGGCAGCAGGATGGATGGGCCTTAATGGCCAGCCACCCCACGTATGCCAATGTCCCGGCACAGTGACCGAACTGTTACGGACAGCTGCTGGTCATTGACCACTGTAGCAGACAATCACATGATTGGTGAATTCAGGAGAGGTCTTCTTTTCTAGACCTCCCTAGAACTCATTGATTTCACATCCCCACCTGAGAGCCCCATAGAGGATATTGGGCTCCCCATAGCATCAAGAGCAACCACACTCATCCTGTGTGAGACAGATTTGTCTCCACCTGCATACTTGGAAATTTGCGTGTTTCCACCCCCTAGCCTGACCGCAGCCTCAACATATATAAGTTATTTTCCCGTTTTATTTTTTCGTATTGATGCGTTTTTGAGCCAACAATCTTTTTTGAGCCAATTAACTACACTATGAGGCAGGGTTTCTCAACCAGGGTGCCATGGAACCTTAGGGTTCCTCCAGAGGTTGCTAGGGGTTCCTTGAGCAATAAGCAGTTTCTGCCTCTCAGATTCCCACTGACACCATTGATCTTTTTAGCTATCTGTAAGGGGATAATTCTTCCTCATTAGACCTCTGGTCAGCCCCTCCCCACTAATTTTCAGACCCCTCCTCCCCTCCTCGCCATTATCCCCTTCTAAGGTCACAAACCAGCATGGTGCATCCCAAACATCCCTTGTGGCTTGGCATCAAGTTATGTTATTTTTAATACCAGATGACCAAGATGAAGAAGATGGGATGGGTTTTCTCCACTCTCCTGTACTTGCACCAGTCAGATACTGGCATTGAGTGGTGTAATGAGCTTTCTAGCACCTAGTACTGGGACACGAAATTGATCCCCAGGATGGGTCCAGTTGAGAAGGCTGGGGTATGTGTTTCAGGGTTCCAAATGTGCTCCAGCATTGTCACCCAACCACATGTGCCCCAGAACAGGTATGGACTGGCCATCGGGACTACCAGGAGATTCCCGGTGGGCCAATGGCTCAGTGGGTCTGGTCTGGCGCAGTCCTGGAGCCGCTCCTCTCTTAGCCCCTGTACAGAGATTTCCACAACCAAATCCGTCAGATTTTGTCCGTCAGATTTAGTCTGACGGATTGTGTTCGAAACTGTTGCATACACACGGTCGGACTAAGTTGTCGAAAAATCCGATCTTTCAGAATGTGCTGACGTAATTTAGTTGGGACTAGATTCAGGCTAGTAGCCAATAGCTTTGATGTAGGAATTTTATCTGAGCATGCGTGGCACTTGGTCCGATCAAAATTCTCTACACATGATCGGATTACGTCCGACCGGCCCAGTTGGTCGGGAAATATTTCCAACATGTTGGAAAATTGGGTCCGACGGAGATTCGGACGGAATCAGTCCGATGCATACCACACACAGTCGGATTATCTGACGACGCGGTCCGATAAGACGCATTCCGACGGATTCTCCGACCGTGTGTACGCGGCATTACAGTGAGTGATCGCAATTTCACTCCTGTCAGGAGGAGCAGCTCCGTCACTTGCTGGAGAGAGCATTAGGCGTTATGCTCCCTCCAGCCTGCAGGGGGAGATAGACAGCGGCAGACTTTCCTTCCTCTCTCCCCTTATCACTTGTTACCACATGACTGGAGAGAGGAAGAATAGCTGCCTTCAAAACTGTGAGTACATGTGGGAGGGGGAGGAGAGGGAGGACACTCTGATTTGAAGGGGGCTGCTGATCGGGACTGATGTGAAGGGAGCTTCTGGTGTGGACTCTGGTGTGAAGGGGGCTTCTGGAGGGGATTCTGATGTGAAGGGGGCTTCTGGAGGGGACTCTGATGTGAAGGGGGCTTCTGCAGGGGACTCTGATGTGAAGGGGGCTTCTGGAGGGGACTCTGATGTGAAGGGGGCTTCTGATTGGGACTCTGATGTTAAGGGGGCTTCTGGAGGGGACTCTGATGTGAAGGGGGCTTCTGGAGGGGACTCTGATGTGAAGGGGGCTTCTAATGGGGACTCTGATGTGAAGGGGGTTTCTGGAGGGGACACTCAAAATTAAAGTGGGCTGGTCATGATGAAGTCCAGGGCCACATTTTTGTCCCAGTCCAGCCCTGCCCCAAAATGTAAATAGGGTGGTGGGAAGGGCAATGAAGAGAGAGCCCCATGGGATTAACACACTTCAAGTGTGTTCGGACACTTTTATGAGTGTATTGTTTATCAGGTACTGCTGTTCTACCACGCTGTAATTGTGGCAGCATCCTAAGCTCTTTTTTGCTTGGGGAAGAACAGCTGTACACTTACACACACGATATTTCCACCACTGAAGATATTGTCACTGGCAATGTAATGCTGTTTGTCCTGAACCTTTCCGAGGCGCTGAATCGCCCAAACTAATCCCCAAAACTTATTTTCAAACTGGAAATGGCGAGCGTTCTGTTCATTCAAAGCAAGAAATCGTTTTATCTTAATATGCTTGTCTGAGCATGCAGGAATGTTTTTCTTAATCTTTTATCATTGCAAATATTCTCATAAACATGTATTCACAATAGCTCCCGGTTGGCAGTCGTCTTCCTGGAACGTGATTATCCTGGTGTATAGCCACTTCAAAAAGATCTTTTATTCCTGAATTGAAATCAAAAGCATTTTATCTCATCAGTATGAACCACTTGTCTTGTTGTGCTGGTGTATGTTGTCTTAATATCTGTAATCAAAAATAAACCTTTTAGAAAAAGTGCTGTCAACAATACATGTATATTTTTCTTTAAAGTGTACCTGTCTTTTGATCTGACTATCTCAAAAGAAAAGAGCTGGAAGTACAAGGTGTCTAATATTAAAAAAAGCCTTCTTAGTGCCATAACTGAGGTGACATTGCTATGGAGGCCTCATCTTCTTTACTTGGTGCATCCAAGATATTCAACCAATGGTCTCCTGACTGGTGAGCAGGGCAGGACTTAGGGTGGTGAGGGCCATTGGGCTTGAATGACTTTTGGCCCTACCTTCTATACGTTACCGTATTTATCGGTATATAACACGCACCCCAAGTTTAGGAGGAAATTTTAAGGAACAAAACTTACATTTAAAGGCCCATCAATGCAGCCTTATCAGTGTCCATCTGCAGCCTTGTCATTCTCATTTGCAGCCTTGTCAGTGTAGCCTTGTCATTTGCTGCCTTGCCCCGGTGTCATTTGCAGCCTTTTCATTTGCAGCCTTGTTATTGCAGTCTTGAAGTTTAAAAATGGCGCCGCCGAGATACAGAGTCCTGTGTATCTCAGCGGCTCTCGGGTCCTCTCGGCGGCTAAGAGTCCTCTCACAGTCCCGAGCGAAGCCAAGAGTAGCCGTTATGTCCATCATAGGGCGGGACTGGGCGTGACTGTGAGCGTAGCAGAGTACAATCGACTATGTATCTTTGCGGGGCCCATGGGCTTGCTGTGACATAAAGCCATGTGACACCGCCCCATTGTCCCTATATAAATGGCCGCGCAGTGCGTCCCTGGCATTCCGGCCGGAGAGATCGTCGAGGCAACATCTCCTGGAGAAGAAGAAGAAGAAGAGGAACGGAAGGCGGCGGCGACGGCGGCGACAGAAGACCGGGCCACCGCCTGTAAAAGAGCTATAAGAAGGCGCGGTGGCCCGGCAGAAGCACCGAAGAGGGGGACAAGACCCCCGAAGTCGGGAGAAGAGGCCGGCGGCGAGGAAGAAAGCCGGACTCCTCCGCTAGCAAAAGAGCTACAAGAAGATAGCGGAGGAGTCTGGCGAGAAGACCTCCGAAGACGGAAGACCCCCGGAGCTGTGCAATAAAGTATTTTATCTCGTGTGTTGTGTTTTTTTTTTGTACTTTTATTTTACAGGTGAATGGGTAGGGGTACATTGTACCCCATACTCATTCACATAGGGTGGGGGGCCGGTATCCGGGGGCCCCCTTATTAAAGGGGGCTCCCGGATTCCGATAAGCCCCCCGCCCGCAGACCCCGACAACCAACGGCCAGGGTTGTCGGGAAGAGGCCCTTGTCCTCATCAACATGGGGACAAGGCACCCCCCCATGTTGAGGGCACGCGGCCTGGTACGGCTCAGGAGGGGGGGCGCTCGCTCGCCCCCTTTCCTGGCCGGCCAGGTAGCGTGCTTGGACAAGGGTCTTTTGTGGACTTGGGGGGGTACCCCCACGCCGATTTTTTTCGGCGTTGGGGTTCCCCTTTAAGTCCATACCAGGCGGCGGGGCCAGCGACGTCTCCTTCGCGGGCCCCGCCTACCTGGATACCCGCTCGAAATGAGCGGACTTTTCTCCGGGCGGGAAAAGTCCGCTCATTTCAAAAGTACGGAAATTCCGAAATACTTAGTCCGCCAGACTGCACGCTGAAAAAGTCCGCTGAAGCCCACACACGAGCGGACTGTCCGCTGAAATGTGTTTCGGCGGACTAAGTTGGCCAGACAGTCCGCCCGTGTGTACGCGGCTTAACAGACATGGGTTTGCTTCATTGACTATTTTTAGAACCTCTTCATACATGATCATGTCTGTCCAGTTGATTTTTAAGATTATCCTGTAGCACCACAATTCAAAACTTGTGATCTTTAATTTTTAAGTCATTGTTAGGGAAATGTTTCTGTGCCATACCTGAGAACAAACCAGATTTGTATTTGGAGTAATCTTTTCTGTGTGCTTAGAGTAAGATTGATCTTCATCAGCTTTTGTTTCTACAGAAACTTTGTTTGACCTTGGCGTTTTTAGCTCTGACGTCAACATCTGCAGCATATCGGGGTTGATAGAACTAATGGCGGGTTTATTTTATCCATTTCAATTAAAAACTTCCCCCTGGCAAAAATCCATATTTTAACTAATATGACTTTAGAGAGGATATGTTAATGAGGTGACCAACTAGTTCCTGAGTTCTCATAATGGTTAAGACGGTGGAACCAGTCGTATACCACTAAAACTGCAAAGGAGAATTTGAGATCTAACCATTAGTATGCACGCATCATTCTTTATGTACTCTGGACTCGGAATATCCAATTAAAGCCTCAGAGTCCAAATATTTAAACAACTATTGCTCTTGAAATACCTGGTAGTAGGATATTGAGACTGATATTTTTGCTATCACCCATACCTCACTTTATCACAAAACCAGAGGATTTCTATACTAAACTGTGAAGTTATTGATTGCAGGAACATACGAGGGGTGTGTTAAATTTTTGATTACATGGCACCTAAACTGTCCATATATCACAGGTTCTCTTTGGTTACCCCACAAATATCCGTGGTATATTCTGTGGTGATAGAAATAGATATTCTCCTGATACATTCTATAGGAGAAATGATGAAACTGAACAGCTTGTCTCACTCACAGCTAATCACATCACAAATATCTCTCTGACCTTCCTACATATGTTGGTTATATTAACAGCATTTATATTAGAATTACTATTAGGAGTACAATGTGCTCATTAAGGCGACAGCTGTTGAGTGTTCTACGTGGACAAAACTCCAAATTCAACTTGTTGATTGTCAGGTGACCACCTTCCAGCATGTCTGCTTCCACCAATCAATACATGACAAATGGCCCCAAAAATGCACAAGGGTTGCTTATGTTTGTTTGCACTGGCTCCTGGCGGCCCCCCAAGTGGGCTTTAATGCCACGAGTTGGAGTGGCTTCCCAATCACGTGACCGCTGTGGTGATCACTTGATCAGGAGATCCTCCCAATGGCTTCCAAACTGGCACGCAGCAATCTTCATCTTATTACACATCATCAGACCGAGGTGGATGCATAGTGATCAACCTTTAGACCAGTGGTCACCAAACTGCAGCCCCAGGGCTGGATGGGGCCCCTTGGCTGCCTTTTTGACCCTTGGGGCCCTATTCCATCCACTGACACCAATGATGGAGCACCATTCTTCCCACAGACACCAATGATGGGGTACCATTACTCCCACTGATACCAATGATGGGGCGCCTTTCCTCCCATAGGCACTAATGATTGGGTACCGTTCCTACCTTGAATACCGATAACGGGGCACCATTCCTTCCACTGATACCAACAATAGGGCACCATTCCTTCCAGCACAACCAATGATTTGGCACTATTCCTCCCATTGACACCAATGATGGGGCACTGTACTTTCTCACCGACACTACAGCATTTTCTAATCCCACTGGCCACAGTCTTGGCCTTCTAAAGCCTCAAGGTCAGTGATGGGGGCCTTTGTAATTGCAGGAGGCTCTCTGATGGGGGCCTATGTGACTGGGGTCTCTGTAATTTTTTATTATTATTATATAGGATTTATGAAGCGCCAACAGTTTGCGCAGTGCTTTACAACGTTAGGACATACAGTATAGCTACAATACAATTCAATACAGGAGGAATCATAAGGGCCTGCTAGTTAGAACTTACAATCTAAAATGGGGGAACTGTGTGATTGGTGAGCTCTGTGATGGGGAGCCGGTGTGATTGGAAAGCACTGTGATGAGGGGACTCTGATGTGAAGGGGGACCTGTGATTTAAAGGGTGGGCTCTGATGCGAAGGGGTCTCTGATGTGAATGGGGACCTCTGATGTGATGGGGGGACCTCTGATGTGATGGGGGACCTCTGATGTAATGAGGGTCCTCTGATGTGAAGGGGAGATCTCTCATGTGATGGGGATCTCTGACGTAGTGGGTGGACTCTGATGTGAATGGGAACCTCTGATGTGATTGGGGTCCTGTGATGTGAAGAGGAGACCCCTGATGTGATGGGGAACTCTGAAGTAAAGGGTGAGTTCTGATATGATTGGGGAACTCTGTTGTGATGGGGGGATCTTTGATGTGATGGGGGATCTCTGATGTGATGGGGGGATCTATGATGTGATGGGGGGATCTATGATGTGATGGGGGGACCTCTGATGTGATGAAGGTCCTCTGATGTGAAGGGGGAGCTCTGATGTGATGGGGGGACCTCTGATGTGAAGGGGGAGCTCTGATGTGATGGGGGGTTCTGATGTGATGAGGGACCTCTGATGTGATGAGGGACCTCTGATGTGATGAGGGACCTCTAATTTGATAGGGGAGCTCTGATGTGATGGGGGGACCTCTGATGTGATGGGGGGACCTCTGATGTGATGAGGGACCTCTGATGTGATGGGGGGACCTCTGATGTGATGAGGGACCTCTGATGTGATGAGGGACCTCTAATTTGATAGGGGAGCTCTGATGTGATGGGGGGACCTCTGATGTGATGGGGGGACCTCTGATGTGATGAGGGACCTCTGATTTGATAGGGAACCTCTGATGTGAAGTTAATTTCATCAAGGTGGTTCTGTACATTGTTCCAGGCTCAGGTTTCCCACTTATAACATTTAGGTTTCTTATATTTTAGACTGGGGGTGCCCCAAGATTTTGCATACTTTTAAAGGAAAAAGTTAAACATCCTAATTAGGTATAAATAAATAAAAAATTGTAAAAAAAGAAAACGTGTGTGGGTCTGGCTATTAGATTGCTATGTCTACATTAGCGAAATTAAGACATTGGGTCGCAAAACTTCATGAGAACTAAAAAGTCTTCGGGAACTTTCTAGGGAGAACTCATTTCATTTCAGTTCTGTAGCTGCAGGCGGCAAAATACGTATTTTCGCTGTCCGATCCCAGCACTGCTAATGTATTCATTTTTTCAAAGACAGATCCATCCCCTGCAGCCAATGCCTGGAAGTCACCCTGCCACCCAAATATCTCATATGTCTGCCAGCCAAGGTAGCGGCAATAAGAGTGAAGGACAGAAAAAAGAGGATTGAAGGATGAAATCTGAGCAACTTTTCCAACTGCCAAAACTTATAAAAATAGTGAAGGGAAAAGCACTAATACTGTAACAGTTTGCATTCTGGAAGATGCTTGTAAACCTTTATATTGCGTGATTTGCTTAACGTATAAGTCTACCCAAATACATTCCAGGCAGGTAACAATATACACAGCAATAGTATATTTTTCCCCCCAAAAAAGCAAACTTTTTATTGTTAAGAGAGCCATCCAATGATTTTGCCAAGGCTGGGATGATACCATCAGTCTGCTGTAGACGGGAGGAAGCATTTTATCAGTCTCCTCCTCAGTGATCAGACTGCAACATGCCACCAAACGTTGGACAGTGATTTAAATAATGTATTTTCTTTGGGAATTCTATTTATTATGTTTGGTTCTTTTAGTTAATATGTTTTTATTTGATTTCATTTGATGTTCTGTTTTTGTAATAAAATATTGAGAGTTATAATCATTGTGCTGATAGAATAAACATCCTAGGTCTTGAAGAAGCTGGGCGACCTGCGAAACGTGTAGACCAACTCAATTTATTCTGGACACCTACCCCTTGCTATTTTGGCTTTATATTTATGTGGGCAGTATGAGTTTTTATACAGTAAAAATTTGGTTTTAATTCTGTGAAAACTGGTATATATATAGAAAGGCCAGTATGGTGGCCTGAAATTATGGGAGGAGCCCGGTGGAGTATATAACCAGCCCGCTCGCCTGTCCTCCTCGTCGGTTCCGGTGCGCGATACCCGATACGTCAGGTATCAAGCGCCGGCTGTTCAGACCAGACGCAGTGAGCCCGTTCGTCAGTTCCCGCATTTTCGTCCCCGTCTTGACAGCTCGTCTCCTCGTTCAGCAGCGTCCGTCGCTTTCGCCGTCGGAGTGTCGCCGTACCCATCGAATTTGTCGCTGCACGTCGGGCTGGCTGTCGCAGGTAGGGCTTCGGCACCCCCCTTTTTCAATCCATGTATTCGATGTACCGCCAACATTCCCTGTACTCACGAGCCGCTCGCTGCTTTCAAATCGAATGTTTTCTGTGACCCTCGTACGCATGTCGCTGTTTTCTACTTTCGATGCAGTCGTTATCACTTTTCGACACGTTCGATTACGTCACGTCAGGCGATTCATTCGCAGGTACGGCATTCGAAACCGTTCGACTGCCCGAGCATTTCTATTAGTATCGGTCGAATCGTTCGACTCACAGCCGACTGCTTGTTACGATAAGGCAAGCAGTCCGCACGTTTCGCTTGCTTTGCTTCAAATCGAATATCTCTTCATTCATGCAGTTATGTTATGTATTTCATTTCATTTCATTCCAAGTCATTTCAGTCCCAGTCATTTCTTCCATTTCGCATCATTTCTGTCACTAGTCGCGCTCCGGCGCGAATCCTGTTGCACCTCTGGTGCACCGATTCGCTTTGAAGTGCCCCCAGGGTTTGGCCTCATTTCTGTACATGCTCCAGAGACCGAATCACTCGCAGGTTCACGCACGATCCCTGATTCTTGTCTTTGTCATGGCATATCATTTCTGTCACTTATAACGCTCCAAATCGAATCCTGTCGCATTCTTTTATGCACCGATTCGTCTTGGTGCGCCCAGCTGCTACGCCTCATTTCGGTACATGCTCCAGAGACGGATTCTTTGTAACCTACAGTCCAGTCGTTGAATCCTGTCTCTGTCATGGGATATCATTTCTGTCACTTATTACACTCCAATTCGAATCCTGTCGCATTCTTTTATGCACCGATTCGTTCTGGTGTGCCCAGCTGCTACGCCTCATTTCAGTACATGCTCCAGAGACGGATTCTTTATTGTTACCATCAGTCCAGTCGTTGAATCTTGTCTCTGTCATGGGATATCATTTCTGTCACTTATTACGCTCCAATTCGAATCCTGTCGCATTCTTTTATGCACCGATTTGTTCTGGTGTGCCCAGCTGCTACGCCTCATTTCATTACATGCTCCAGAGTCGGATTCTTTGTTGTAACCATCAGTCCAGTCGTTGAATCTTATCTCTGTCATGGCATATCATTTCGGTCACTTATTACGCTCCGATTCGAATCCTGTCGCATTTATTTATGCACCGATTCGTTCCGGTGCGCCCAGCTGTTACGCCTCATTTCAGTACATGCTCCAAGGACAGGATTCATCTGTTTGGTTCAAGGGCTCGTCCTCCGATTCTTGTCTTTGTCATGGGTTTCATTTCATTTCACCTATCACGTTCCGGTACGAATAGTCACATCTGTGTACCAAATTCATCCCGGCGTGCCCCAGGAATGGCCTCATTTCAGTACATGCTCCAAGGACAGGATTCATCCGTTTGGTTCAAGGGCCTCGTCCTCTGATTCTTGTCTTTGTCATGGGTTTTCATTTCATTTCACCTTATCACGTTCCGGTACGAATAGTCACTTCAGTGTACCAAATTCGTCTCGGCGTGCCCCAGGAACGGCCTCATTTCAGTACATGCTCCAGAATCCGTTTCGTGCTCAGTCGCAAAGTTGTGGCATGGCGATCCGGATCTCTGTCATGGCAGCTTCTCTCATCTCACTACCACATGCGGTCTGGATGCCTACCAGGGGGGCCTTGCTCCTCGGCCTCATTTCATTATAAAGTTGCCTCAAAAGGAAAACAGCTTCGTTTAGGCGTGTCGCGTTGTTTTTCTCCACATTCAAGCGCAGACTTCGTGCAATCGTCGTAAATACACATCCAAGCGCAGACTTCTTGCAGTCGTTGCAAGCACGCATCCCGAGATAGACTAGTCGCAATCATTGTACCAGCACGCATACGAGCAGAGACCTCTTGCAGTCGTCGCAAGCACGCATTCGAGCCTAGACCTCTTGCACTCGTTACAAGCACGCATTCGAGCATAGACCTCTTGCACTCATTACAAGCACGCGTTCGTGCATAGAGCTCTTGCAGTCGTTGCAAGCACGCATTCGAGCATAAACCTCTTGCGGTCGTTGCAAGCACGCATTCGAGCACAAACCTCTTGCTATCGTTGCAAGCACGCATTCGAGCATAAACCTCTTGCAATCGTTGCAAGCACGCATTCGAGCATAGACCTCTTTCAATCGTTGCAAGCACGCATTCGAGCATACACCTCTAGCCATCGTTGCAAGCACGCATTCGAGCGTAGACCTCTTGCAATCATGACAAGCACGCATTCAAGCATAAGCCTCTTGCAATCATTGCAAGCTGATGTCCGGGCTCAACTTATGGCAATCATTGCTGGCAGGCACTTCTGCCTGCTCAATAGGTTGCTTTGGGGGAAGCCTGGATACCTTCCTAAATGTTCGTTGTATTACAGGGTACTTATACTTATAGGCATAGTTGATCCAGGGAAAATCCGATTGCCTCTCGAGGGGTCAGGAAGGAATTTTTTCCCCTACTGTAGCAAATTGGCCATGCTCTGTTGGGGTTTTTTGCCTTCCTCTGGATCAGCTGCGGGCGTAGAAGTGGGGTGTCGGGTGGTGTGATACCTTATTATTTCAATTGTGGTTGGACCGGATGGACTTCTGTCTTTTCCGGCCTGGCTACCCACGAAGCCTACTGTAATTCCTTGCAATCGCTGCAGGCACGCGTCCTAGCATAACATCTTGCAAATCATGGCAAGCACGCATCCTGGGTAACATCTTGCAACCGTCGCAAGTACGCGTCCTAGCATAACATCTTGCAATCATGGCAAGCACGCATACTGAGTAACATCTTGCAACCGTCGCAAGCATGCGTCCTAACATACATGCAAGCATAACTCCCGCAGTCTTCGCAGTGCACATGCGGAACGCGAATTGCTCACAGTCACCACGTACACATCTCCTCCGACAAACTCCCGGGCAATTGTCGTAAGCACACGTACAAACACAACCTTTAGTCATGCCAAGGCTCGCGACTTAGCATAACTTCTTGCAATCGTTTGTTGCAAGCACGTTCTCAGTGGTACGCTAACTGGCTACACCTCATTTTCAGCAGCACTTAATTGGCCACTCGTCTCCTGTGGCCTTTCTTACAAGCCACTCACTGTCGCCTGTCCGTCTGTCTCTTCCTTGGGACAGTTGAGTTCAACCTCCGTCCGCACCAGGATCATGTTGTCACACGCGACTGGCTTCTTCCTGTAGCACGCCCAGGCTATTTCTAGCCAGCATTCAACATTTCTTATTCTTACAATGCTCGGAGAACCATCTGTTGTTACAGCCCATACAGCAGGATCCCCACTACGATGCGTCCAGAGGCATCAGCCCATAATCTTCGGCCAATGCTCGCCCATTACAACTGCCATCTTTACGGACATATAATACCCTCGCATATTCCCCAGTTTAGTCATCCAAAAGACACCTACAGTCCCTTCACGGCATGTCGAGCGTCCCTATGCACGTCATCCCTCAGGGGTCGCGCCTCTGTGTCACGCCGATTGGTCTTACTGTCTCTCTCACAGGATCCGGAGCAAGTCCTCAGCCGGGTCCCCGCGGCAATAGCAGTCCTTGCTATGCGGGAGGAATTCCTATCGTCTGGGAGTGACGTCTCTCTGTTCATTCCCTTCGCGTCTTCCCTTTCTCCCCAGGTGATGACTGACGCAGCGGCCTCCACGGGCTTGCCGCTGATTTTTGGCCACCTCTGGCTCGCAGCTCCCTGGCCTCCCCAGTTACTGGCAATTCCTGGCTGCGCCAAGGCGCCCTCTCTGGTGGTATGTACTTCCTACGTCGACTGGTCCAGCTCTTGTTGTTGTTTCAGTTCAACATCCATTCTTCCTTTATCCCCGGTAAGTTCAGTCAGGCAGCGGACGCCCTCTCCCGCTTTAACCTTGTCGCGTTTTCATTCAGGTACCCGGAGCCGGACCAACATCAGCAGCTATCCCGGACTGGTCTCAACTGACCCTGGATTAGCCCCTCACCTCCTAGCGGCTACCCAACTCGTTTGATCACTCCCTTTCCCGCAATACCCTCAAGGCCTATCAATCAGCCTGGAGGGCCTTTAACCAACTTCGTCACGTGTCACAGTACAGAGACGTCCCGTGTCAAGCAAGTCACAGCCTTCATTTCCTACTGCCACTCGCAGTTGGCGTCGTCCTTTAATACGATCCGGCTATACATGACCGGTGTACAACATCTTACGTCCCTCCAGGACCCTACCGTACCCTTCCTATTTTACCACGCCATTCGGGCTGTTATGCGCGGTATCCAGGAAGCGCCAGCCGATGACCGGCACCAAAACGACCGCCTATCACAGGAGACGTTTAGAAATACGTCAGATTTCCTGGCTACTTCACCTTTTCGGTCTCCACATTGGTGTCATTTACAAGCAGCCATACACCTGGCCTTCTACGGCTTCTTACGGCCAAGCAAGTTTACTTGTTGTAGCCTCACGGCACGCATGCTGTACTAGCACCACCTGGTCCGATACGGAGACCATTTCGCCTTACACTTAGCAGTCTCCAAGACGCAGCAGCTTGGCTCGGGTTCGGACATACACCGCTATTAGTCCAACAACCGTCGGTACCCGGTCGCCATTTTCACGCGCCTGTCGGCCCCCTTTTGGCTGATCAACCAGGAGTTAGTCCTCTTCTGCCATTTCTCACTGAACCTCTGAACGCTGCCCGGTGGAACGTGTCAGGATACTCCCGGGTGTCCTTCACCTCTGTTCTACTCACATTATCAAGAAGTTGGGCAGATGGAGGTCCACCTGTTTCGCCCGCTACATACCCAATCCGCAAGCGGAGATGACCCAGGCCTTTGTCGAGCGCACCCAGTAACAAACTTGGATCAATAAAATACAACCCCTACCTGAATGATTTTGCCCCCTTATTTTGGTATACCGTACGTTAGACCAGGGCACACTTTCAGGTCCATTTCAAGTAAGCGAGTTTATGTTAACCTTGTTTGTCATCCTTAACCATATCGGTCAGAGGGCTCCACACCATAAATAGAAAGGCCAGTATGGTGGCCTGAAATTATGGGAGGAGCCCGGTGGAGTATATAACCAGCCCGCTCGCCTGTCCTCCTCGTCGGTTCCGGTGCGCGATACCCACCCACCCATCCCCTTTTTCAGGGCATTTCTCAGCATCATACTCCTCATGAGAGTACTCATTTCACTCCATTCATATTCATTTCATTTATCACCCACTTTCTAGGTATGCCCCCTTATTTTGGTATACCGTACGTTAGACCAGGGCACACTTTCAGGTCCATTTCAAGTAAGCGAGTTTATGTTAACCTTGTTTGTCATCCTTAACCATATCGGTCAGAGGGCTCCACACCATAAATATATATATATTATATGGGCCTGGTGGTATATCTATAAGGTATCTCTCTACTTGAAGTCTGACTTGTGCTGAGGGCAACTCACCCCAGTTTGGCTTGATGTTGATAAACAGCTTCAGTAAATCAGAGGTTTTCTACCACTTGGTTGGTCAGGTCCTAATTATTTTGTGAATACCTTGATTACTTGGACTGTGAGATAGTAACGAACCCTGCAGTCCCCCATTATAGAGATGAGGAAAGAGGGAGGTTTTGGTAGTCCAGAGCTGAAAACACTAACTCTTTATAGATACAGTACAGCATGTGAGCATTATCGCCTTAGGACAGGATGTGTGTTCCTGGCAGGATCACCAGGTGAAATAAAGGAAAAAATGAATACAGCCACCACATCTTGTGCTTGGGTCAAGAGACTCTTTTATGTCCATGTACAGATTTGGTAGAGGCGCCATTGCATTTCAGCAGTTCCAATAATTCCCCCAACATCAGGGCTTCATGCTGTTGGAAGAAGTAGACTCTGAAATAAAGATAATGTTGGACCTGATTGGTCTAGATCAGTTTTTCTCAACCAAGGTTCCTTGAAACCTCGGGTTCCTCCATAAGTTGCTAGTGGTTCCTTAAAAAGTGAATGGTGGTAGAATGATCTCCTGCTTGATGGGGTCTGACACTAACACCACTCTGCAGAGCAGGTGGCATGGAAAAAGTGAAGCTTATCCACTGATTTCTCAGGTATGTACAGTAACCACTGACACCAATGATCATGTTAGCTCTCTGTAAGCCCTTGTACACACGGTCGGAGATTCCGACGGAATGTGTCCGATCGGACCATTTTGTCGGATATTCCGACTGTGTGTGGTCTACATCGGACTGTTTCCGTCGGAGTATCCGGCGGACCAAGTTTTCCAACTTGTTGGTAAAATTTTCCGACAAAATGCTCCGATCGGACATACTCCGATCATGTGTAGAGAATTCCGATCTGACAAAGTGCCACGCATGCTCAGATCAAATTCCTACATCAAAGCTATTGGCTACTAGCCTGAACGTAGTCCTGTCGTAACGAAATTACGTCATCACGTTCTGAAAGATCAGATTTTCCGACAACTTTGTCCGTGTGTATGCAACAGTTTCGGACGAAATCCGTCAGACAAAATCCGACGGATTTGGTTGTCGGAACGTCCGACCGTGTGTACAAGGGCTAACAGGAACATTCTTCCCACTGACCACCGATGTAAGGAGTGCCCCACTGTACCCAAGGTATAAGGGATCTACACTGGGCATTCTTCTCAATGAACAGCAATGTAAGGGAGTCCTTCCCTGATCGACTACCAGTCTGGTGTGGTTACTGTACCATAAGCTGTAGATAACATCATGGTTAGCTTGGGTTTCCTGTAACCTGGAAAGTATTTCAAGCGTTTCTCCATGATAAACCATGGCTGTCAGTTTAGTGACACAGATTATTATTGGGTTATACAACTGTGCCCAGTATAAATTTGAATTTACTGCCAATACACAAGCACTGATTAAAGGTGGGTGTTGGGGGGTGTCAGCCCCCTAAACTCATTGGATTTCTCAATATTGTGTCATAAAATAAAATTCTTACTGGACTTTGAACTTATGTGGCACTTTCATTCTTCTAATGTCCCATTGTAAGTAGGTTGAAAAAGGCTGCTCTAGATCAGTGGTTCTCATCCAGGGTGATGAATGAATGAGTGACTTATATAGCGCTACCTATGCAAACTGAATCGCCTCAGGGTGCTTTCTTACTACCGGTGTCCATCTGCAGCTTTTTACTTGGTCCTTTAACCTGTAGGGTCCCAACACACTTACAACACATACAACATTGACATACACATACTATGGCCAATTTTTTGGACAGGGTCTAATTAACCTACCAGCATGTCTTTGGAGTGTGGGAGGAAACCGGAGTACCCAGAGGAAACCCACACAGGCCCAGGGAGAACATGCAAACTCCAGGCAGATAGTGTCGTGGTCAGGATTTGAACCAGCAACCCTATTACTGCTAGGTGAAAGTGCTAACCACTACACCACTGTGATGCTTGGGTTCCCTGGGATGCCGCAAGCATGGGACACAGTTTGCCCCGAATTAGCATCATGAGTTGACATGGTGTCTGTGGGCCAGTCACCAGCACCATAACAACTGATAATGCTCTGGGGCTAGGACACATGGCATCATTCATTGTTATTGTGATGGTGGCTGGCTCACCTGTATCATGACAGTTCATGACTTTTAGCCAGGGCAGGTGACATGCAGGGCCACCCACACAATTCAAGTGAAGATGGAACTTTGCCTCCTGTAGACCTCCTCCACTTCGCTGCTGGAGCCAAAAAGTAAGGGCTCTGATGTAAAGAGGGGACTGTATGTTGGGGGAACTGTGTGTTTGGGGGGCTCTGTGATGAGAGGACTGTGTGATTGGGGGTCTTTGTGATTGGGAGACTTTGTGATGGGGGACTTTGATATTGGGGGGGTCTTTGTGATGGGTGAACTGTGTGTTTGGGGGCCTCTGTGATGGGAGGACTGTGTAATTGGAAGTCTTTGCCCTTGTACACACGGTCGGAGATTCCGTCGAAATGTGTCCTATCGGACCATTTTGTCGGATAATCCGACTGTGTGTGGTATGCATCGTACTGTTTCCGTCTGAATATCCGACAGACCTAATTTTCCAACTTGACAAACTGGTCCGATCGGACATACTCCGATCATGTGTAGAGAATTTTGATCGGACAAAGTGCCACACATGCTCAGATCAAATTCCTACACCAAAGCTATTGGCTACTAGCCTGAACATAGTCCCGTCGTAACGAAATAACGTCATCACGTTCTGAACGATCTGATTTTCCGAACTTGGTCCGACCGTGTGTATGCAACAGTTTCGGACACAATCCGTCGGACAATATCCATCGGACAAAATCCAACGGATTTGGTTGGCAGAATGTCTGACCATGTGTACAAGGGCTTTGTGTTGGGGGGGACTTTGTGATCAAGGGCTTTGTGATGGGGGGGGACTTGTGATGGTAGGTTCTGTGATAGGGGGACTGTGTGTTTTGTGGGCTCTGTGATGGGAGGACTGTGTGTTTGGGGGGCTCTGTGTTGGGGGGAACTTTGTGATTGGGGGTCTTTGTGGTCAGGGGCTTTGTGATGGGGGGGGGCTTGTAATGGTAGGTTCTGTGATAGGGGACTGTGTGTTTTGTAGGCTCTGTGATGGGAGGACTGTGTGTTTGGGGGGCTCTGTGTTGGGGGGAACTTTGTGATTGAGGGTCTTTGTGGTCAGGGGCTTTGTGATGGGGGGGATTGTGATGGTAGGTTCTGTGATAGGGTGACTGTGTGCTTGGAGGGCTCTGTGATAGGGGGACTGTGTGACTGGGGGATTTGTTATGGAGGGACTGTATGACCGGGGGGGGGGGCTTTGCAATGGGGGAACTGTATGATTGGGGACTGTGCGACGATTGGGGGATCTGCGATGGGAGGACTATGTGGTGATGGGGGGACTCTGATGTGAAGGGAGGACTGTTAGGTGTAACAACCAAAACACGTTGGCTTACCTACAGATGATAGTTTTTCTAAATATTAATGGTTTGCTGCCTCTTCTTTCACATTCCACACATCTTGGAAGGTTTATAAGATTGATATGACCACAGGTATACTGGGATTTTAAATTTACTTCTCCATTTGGGTCCTAGACAGGGAATTCGCAAACAATTGTATGTCCCTCTGTGGGGTTTCTGCTCGGCTTAGAAGAATCATGTTCTATTTGGAACTTTCAAATCACAACTTCTTTAGGCGGAATTCGGAGATTCATAAAATGCAAAGGAAATTTTAAAAATACGTAGGTGAAATATTATTTATCCGCCTGCGCGCATTTCAGGTGAAACGCTTTGCCATAATTCTAGTTCATTGGCGGCCACAGAACGAAGGAAGAGCTGATTAAATGTACCTACAGACAGCCTGCATTCCTAATAACCAAGTGCCTTTGATTCAGTTTTTTCCGTTCTAGAAAGCAGCGGTAGGATACAGCAAACTAACGATGTTGATAAACAAGTAATCTTGGTAGCGGAGCATCCTTTAACGTCACTGAACCGTCATTGGCGTCCTTCTGAGAAAAAGAAAAGCGAATGCGCCATAGTGGGTTTGCCACAGATGGGTGTTATTTTTCAGCCATGCGTCTGACAATTTTATAACTTTGAGATAATTTATCAGAATGCCTAATGCGATTTCTGTGCATTTCATTAACCACTGTGTGCTGCAGATCGATCATGCGGGTGTTGATGAGCAATTTCTTTTTACTAACATAAATTTGCATCATGAATGCATTGATCTCGATTTGGGAGCTTTTGTTGCCGCAAGACGCATTACAAAATAAAGACTCTCTGGGAAGTGGGGGATTTTGGGGGCATTTTGGTCAAGAAGCAGGAAAAAAGGGCTAATAAAGTGGCTCTCTTTGCACACAATGTTTTTTTTTTAACCATACTAGGCCACATGCCCTCAACATAAGTGGGGGGGTACTTTGCCAAGGGCCTGTTGTTAACAACCCTGGCCTGGTGGTTGTGGGGGTTTGCAAGCAAAGTACTTGTCTAAAACATGGAAGCCCCCTTTAAAAAATAAGGGGGTCCCCAGTTATGACCCCTCTCCCCAGTTATGATACCTAGGGGTACAAAAGTGTAAAGTTTAAATAAAGACACACACTTTTTGGCAAGTCCTTTAATAAAAATATAAAAAAAAAATAAAAAATCTCATGATGTAAATCTATCATCAATCACATTGTCTAGCAATGCAGATCCACATTAATTATGATGAATTATGATGAACAATGCCTGCCAACTCACTGAAAGAAAATACCCGCGTCTCTACACTTGCTGTAAATGACAGATCCAGTTCCCGCTACTAAATGTAGACAAAGGAGCAGAGTATAATCAGTGATATCATTTACCAATATGGCCATGTGGCCATATTTGGTCAGTAATGTCAGCACTATCACTGTCCCCTTGTGGCTGGGGATTCCCCGCCAGCAAACAAATGGGTGGAGTGACATCACTGGTCTCTCCAATGGTTGGTAACGACCATTGACAGAGGAAGCTGTCATATATGGTAGAAAAAAATGCTACTAGATGGTTCCTACCAAATGTGCTAAAAGTCAGCCATTTGGAGAAATGCCCAAAACAAACATATCGAACCTGTGCTTGGAACGAACTGAGAGATTTTCCCTAGTTACAGGTTACACGAAACCCATGAAAACCCATGCTATCAGTACCCAGAGGACCATTATCCAAAAAATTCTGTGCTTCCACAGTCAGGAACCCATTCGACCTTCTCCTGCCTTCTGAACTGTACTGTTTTCCAGTGAGGATGCCTATCATAGTCGTTGGTCTTCAGTCAAGGGCAGGAGATTCTTGGCCACCTTCTCCTGCCTCCGGAGTCTACCATTTTCCAATCAGGATGATTATCATAGTGATAGGTCTTCAATCAAGGGCAGGAGAATCCTGGCCACCTTTTCCTGCCTCCAGTCTTAAGCCCCATACACACTATCAGTTTTTTCTCCTGAGTTTTTCCTTCAGGTTTACCAAAACTATGTAGTGGAAGGGCCTACCTGATTGCATACAAATTGAAACTCCTAAGGTTTGACCTCATATTATATGGTTTTGGTAAATCTGAAGGGAAAACTCATCAGAAAAACTGATAGTGTGTAAGGGGCTTTACAGTTTTCCAATGAGTATGATTAACATAGTGATAGGTCTTCAATCAAGGGTAGGAGATACCTGGCCACCTTCTCCTGCCTTCAGAGTCTTATGCACACGACCGGACTTTTCGACAGCAAAGGTCAGACGGAACGAATCCGTTGGACAATTCGATTGTGTGTGGGCTCCATCGGACCTTTGCTGTCCAAATATCTGACAGACTTTAGAAATAGAAAATGTTTCAAATTTTCCGGCCGGAACTCCGCCGGACCCAGTTCCTGTCGAGAAATCCATTCGTGTGTGTGCTAGTCTGACGGACAAAACTCATGCTAGGGCAGCTATTGGCTACTGGCTATGAACTTCCTTATTCTAGTCTGGTCGTACGTCATCACGTTCAAATCCGTGGGACTTTGGAGTGATTGTGTGTAGCCAAGTCCATTCATTTGGAAAGTCTGTCAAAACTCCACCGAAAGTCCGTCGGGAAGACCATCGGACCTCGTCCGACGAAAAAAGTCCAGTCGTGTGTACGCGTCATTACTGTTATCTAATGAGGATGCTTATCATAGTGGTGGGTCTTCAATTAATGGAAGGACATTTTTGGCCACTTTCTCCTCCATCCAGAGTCTTTCTGTTTTCCAATGAGGATGATTATTATAGTGATAGGTCTTCAACCAAGGGCAAGAGATTCCTGGCCATCTACTTTTAAATTCTGAGCCTTACTGTTTTTTAATGAGGATGCCCATGCATTGTTATCCTGTAGGAACTTCTGATTCAACTGGTTATTCCCCAAACAGTGCAGAGGCCACCAATCACACAGGCAACAGTGCATTCATTCAGGTCCAATAAACAATCTAGGGGATATTTTATTAAGATGTATTGCTTGTAGAACTTGTAACAGGAGAGAGGTTGGAGTAGTAAATAGGTTCATGGTGCAACATCACATATAGTCATTATACAACTATAATACTGGACTTGTTTCCTTGTACATAGACACATATACGTTTCACCACATTATTATTGATTGTTTTAGCTGTGTGGCGTTTTTCTTCCCTTGCTGGATCCAACATCAATCGCCAGGTCTCCTGTTTGTGAGCACATCACTTTTTTGTCATCTCCCCACCCCTTCATAGCTTCCGGGGGAAGAATAGTGGACCGCTTGGCAGGCTTTATTGATTTTCCTTTTTCCCTTTTGAGGTACCATATACATGGCTATATATGAGTTTTTTCATATACTTTGCAGTTCTTATTCACTCAGCTCCTCCACCATGTGAATAAACCACCACCATAAGTTTGAATGTACTCTTACTAGAGAGTGTTGACCACCTATTATGGGTGGTCAAAAGGGGCACATAAATCTCATATGCTCCATCCACGGTTGTTCCTCAGTATATAAAAAGAGCAGGATGGATCCTCAAATTGTCAAGTGGAAAACGATACTCCTCTGGTGTCAGATTGTGGTATCCAGTGGAATGTATCAGCAGAGAGATAAACGCCACCTAGTGTATATCCTTAAAATTTGGATTTATTCAAGTAATGCGCTGACATGCCATTACATAGTTACATACAGTAGTTACATAGTAGGTGAGGTCGAAAAAAGACACAAGTCCATCAAGTCCAATATATGTGTGTGATTATATGTCAGTATTACATTTTATATCCCTGTATGTTGCGGTCGTTCAGCTGCTTATCTAATAGTCTCTTGAAACTATCGATGCCCCCCGCTGAGACCACCGCCTGTGGAAGGGAATTCCACATCATTTCTGCTCTTACAGTTGTAGCAGATGACATTTGGGATCAAATGTCACACGCATTGTAAATTTAGTTTTTGCCTCAGGGCTCTACGGTACTGAGGGTTAATTGTGTAGGTGAGCCTTAACACCAGTATGGTCAGGCCATGTTTGAAGTTCTGCCTGGTCATGTGAACGGTGAGGTGCACATGACAGGCTAGAACCAGGCTTGGTTGGATGTTTGGGTATGGCCCTCTCGGAGCCAATCAGCGGGAGTACCGGGCCTGCTGAGGAGTCTGGGAGGGGGTACTTAAGCAGGTGGGGGTCACGTGTTCGAGGTTTCGGAGTTGTTCGTGAGACCCGTGTGGTCTGTTTTGGTTCCAGGACCGGGGTAGCCCCGTGAGGGGTCCCGGTCACGGGGTGTCGGACATCCCGCAGCATGTTCCTGTCAGTGGCCCCTGATAGACCTGTCTGGTCTGGGGTAGGGATCTGTCTGTTCCCAAGTCTCGGAACCTGCTGGTCCAAGGCGCTGTAACTGAGGGAGGATTCAAAGTGTCCGGGTGTGCTCTCGGCTTGGAGGGACACCACAGCTCGTGGAAGTGACCGGGGGAGGACTCTTCGGAGGAGGGCCGGCAAGTGGCATCCTGAGAAGTGCCTGGTTACTGAGTTGGGAAGGACATTGATGAGTTCACACTTTTTTCCAGTACCTCAAAGGAAGCGGGAAACATTCCAGGTATGGTTGGAAAAAGGTTCCTGTTCACCTTCAATTTATTGTTCAAGTTTTGAGTCAACTTGCTGACTGCCATGATCTCTGGCTAGAGGTCTGTTCAGCCTTGAAGTACCCAGCTGCGAGTGGCTACTCTCTGGTTGGAAGTAGAGACTTTGTTAAACCTGCAGTTCAAGGTACCTGAGTTTTTCACCCGTGCCCTCTGTTCCCTAAGAGACTGTGTTTTGTGAAAGTTCTACTGCAAAATAGAAACCTTTTGAAAGGACTTTATCTGTGTCAGTGTACAAGTCGTTGGGTATCAACCCTAGGAACCCCTAGACGTGGAAGAGCAGGCCAGGAGAAGGTAACCAGTAAGCCCATTCAGTCAAGGCCGCCCTGCAACGGGTTATGGCCGCTACACAGTAAAGAACCCTCTACATAGTTTAAGGTTAAACCTCTTTTCTTCTAATTTTAATGAGTGGCCACGTGTCTTGTTAAACTCCCTTCTGCCAAAAAAATTTCCCCCTATTGTGGGGTCACCGGTACGGTATTTATAAATTGAAATCATATCCCCTCTCAAGCATCTCTTCTCCAGAGAGAATAAGTTCAGAGCTCGCAACCTTTCCTCATAACTAATATCCTCCAGACCCTTTATTAGCTTTGTTGCCCTTCTTTGTACTTCGCTCCATTTCCAGTACATCCTTCCTGAGGACTGGTGCCCAGAACTGGACAGCATACTCCAGGTGCGGCCGGACCAGAGTCTTGTAGAGCGGGAGAATTATCGTTTTATCTCTGGAGTTGATCCCCTTTTTAATGCCAATATTCTGTTTACTTTGTTAGCAGCAGCTTGGCATTGCATGCCATTTCTGAGCCTATCATCTACCAGGACCCAGGGCCGGTGTTACCATTAGGCCAACTAGGCAGCTGCCTAGGGCGCCTGGCCACTGGTTTTCCTACTCTCTTCTCTCTACAGCAAGCAACTAAGTTTCAGCATCAGCAGGCAGCAGCACCCCGTTCGCACATAGTGTCAGAGGCACAGCGGCGGGGGAAGGATTGTGTCTGTGTCCCGACTCCTAAATGAATGGAAGCAAGCAAACATTCATTGATGGGCACTGGTAGGCTGCTTTGATGGGCACATCGTTAAAAAGGTGGGGTTCACATGGGCAGGGGAAAGGGGGTGGAGCCAGGGGGGGCGGCAAAATGAGGTTTCGCCTAGGGTATCAAAAATCCTTGCACCAGCCCTGCCAGGACCCCCAGGTCCTTTTCCATCCTAGATTCCCCCAGAGGTTTACTTCCAATCTAGACATTGGAAGTAAAAAAACGTCATCAGTCAAAACAACGGGGCTCAATCCAAACGCAATAATAGGAAACAATGCCTTAACCCGACCGGTTTCGTCTAAATAGGACTTCTTCTTCTTCTTTCTATTTACTTGTCTATGTGATTATATCTCACGTCAGTGTTGCTGCTATGTGCACATTTAGTTATTCACAAGTGCAGTTTTTTTTATTTTTTCGCTAAATAATAATGGCTCTGCGCTTCTGGAGAGCAAAGCAGAAGAAAGCATTGTCATTGGGGAGTTGTGTGATCTCTGTGATTGGTAATACATACCTGGAAGTATTATGCTATGTACACACGACTGGACTTTTCGACGGACGAGGTCCGACGGTCTTCCCGACGGACTTTCGGTGGAGTTCCGGCGGACTTTCTGAACAAGAGGACTTGGCCACACACGACCGGACTAAGTCTGTTGGAAAGTCCGTTCATTTTGAACGTGATGACGTAAGACGGGACTAAACAAGGAAGTTCAATAGCCAGTAGCCAATAGCTGCCCTTGCGTCATATTTGGTCCGTCGGACAAGCACACAGACGAACGGTTTTCCCGATTGTTAGCCCATCGGATTTGATTTGAAACATGTTCTATTTCTAGGTCCGTCTGATTTTTTTTATATATAAAAAGCGGTCGGACTAGCCCACACACGATCGGATTGTCCGATGGACTGATCCTGTCGGATCTAGTCTGCCGGAAAGTCCGGTCGTGTGTACGCGCCATTAGAGTCACACATCACTGGGCATTACTGTACTTAACATGAAAAAATCTATATATATCTTTACGACAGGTCCCCTTTAAACAAGCTTGTCGAGTCCTGGAAATTTTGTGTCGGAAATTTCTTTGCAGCGATCTGGGTATACAATGGTTGCATTAATCACCCAATTATTAATTAAACCGCAGCTCTCCTCCTCCACCACACATAATAATTCAGAAGTATCCAGCCACTTCCTGCAGTGACATAGGAGCCTTCCTGCTGGTCAAATCACTGCAGACGGCGGGTGACTGTTCCGGAATGCCGAGGGATGCTGACAAGGTGAACTTATTGAGAAATTTTATGCTGAGAGCTGAAATACATTAAAGTGAGAGTTTTGCTGAGGAGGAACATAGCGAGCGATGTACACTCTACGCGTTTTAGCCAGCTTTATTGTTTCTTAACCACTAGCCGACCAGCGCGCGACGATGTACGTCGGCACAATGGCACGGCTGGGCAAAGGGACATACAGGTACGTCCCCTTTAAATTGTGGCATTGTGGTACTCTGTGACCGTGCTCGCAGGCTCGATGTCCACCGGGGGCCCGTGGTCGCGTCACAGAGAGGCAGAACGGGGAGATGCCTATGTAAACAAGGCATTCCCCCGTTCTGCCTTGTGACATGACAGAGATCACCTGTCATCGGGAGCAGTGATCGCTGTCATGTCAGTGGTAGTCCATCCCCCCTACAGTTAGAACACCTCCTTAGGACACACTTAACCCCTTGATAAACCCCTAGTGTTTAACCCCTTCCCTGCCAGTGACATTTACACAGTAATCAGTACATTTTTATAGCACTGATCGCTGTATAAATGTAAATGGTCCCAAAATGGTGTCAAAGGTGTCCAATGTGTCCGCCATAATGTCGCAGTTGAGATAAAAATCGCAGATCCCCGCCATTAATAAATAAAAAAAAAAGAATAATAAAAATGCTATAAATCTATCTCCTATTTTGTAGATGTGATAACTTTTGCGCAAACCAATTAATGTACGCTAATTGGGATTTTCTTTTACCAAAAATATGTAGAAGAATACATATTGGTCTAAACTGAGGAAGAAATGTGTTTTTTTACTTTTTTTTAGGATATTTAATATAGCAAAAAGTAAAAAATATTGTTTTTTATTTCAAAATTGTCGCTCTTCTTTTGTTTAATAAAAACCACAGAGGTGATCAAATACCACCTCAAGAAAGCTCTATTTGTGAGAAAAAAAGAACATCAATTGAATTTGGGCGCAGAGTCGCACGACCGGGCAATTGTCAGTTAAAGCGGCGCAGTGCCGCATCACAAAAAAATCACCTGGTCAGGAAGTGGGTGAATACTTCTGGGCTGAAGTGGTTAATTGAACAAGCTGAAGTTAGGAGCTGATTGGCTACCATACACAGCTGCACCAGTGCTTCCATTTTAGTAAATCTCCCCCAATGTGTATTCGGCCTTGGTGTTTGATTGTTTTTTGTTTTTTTAGTCTATTATTTTATTACTAACATTTCAATGTGACCGGTTTAGTAAATTTCGCTGTAGGATGAAGCTCTTGTGTTGTCCTGGCTTTGATTGTAATGTGAAAGGAATGGCGGCTACATTGTGTTTTGTAAAGTGACGGGAGTAGAAGGACACCATGACTGGTCGGGAAACCCTGGGAGACTTGCCCTAAATCTGCCCTCTGCCCTTGACGTGCCCCCAAGTTTTTTCACAACTCTTCCCTCTGTGGACTCATGGACTCGCCGGCGCTGACCAGGCGCCGACCCCCTTTTTCCCGTGATTTATCGATGCCATTTAATCCTCGGCGAGGCTTGGCACGTCTGATGCTTCTGCTTTCTGAAAGATGCCACTTTAAGACTTTCCCGGGCTCTCGGAGAGCCTGTCCTGCGGGATGTCTCTTCTGCGCTAAAATGTCATTTCACATTCCGGGCTACATAGCGTCACGCGTTTCTCACTTATAAATCTTTTACACGCGCCTGCATTTTTTATCAGCAGTCTTTCACGTGACCTGTAAACTTTTTTGCCGGTGACCTCCGCGAACGGCGTGAAGGAGATTCGCTCATGTTTAAATCATTACTGTTTTTTTTCTTTTTTTTTTTTTTTCTTCCTTGCCAGCTTGGAAAGGATAGAATTACCCAATTATTTTCACTTTGCCCATCCCGCGCAGGTAGATTAATATTGAATAACGAGTTCCCTATCGGGTCAATCTCAGCTCTGCTGTGAAGTGCGGAGAGCGTTTTTCCTTCTTAAAGGTGCTTTGCGGTCACAGGAGATGTAAATCCAATCACCGAAATCTCATAGAAGCTTCACAAGTCTCGAAGTTTGTATAAAACTTTGTATCCTTCACCGCTTCCGGGAAAAGGTGTATTGTTACAATGTAATCACCATAGAATATCCTCTGCAATGGTGACCACACTGCTGTGATATAGACATCGTTTTAAGGGTCATTTGTTATGATCGCAGTTCGTAAAATCGTAAATTCATAAATTCTTAAATTAGAAAATTTGTGAATTCAAAAAAATTCGTAATTTCGTTAAATCATAAATTTGAAAATTCATACTCAGAATTAAAAAATGTGTAAATTCGTAAATTTGAAAATGTGAAAATCCATAATTTTCGTAAATTCGTAGATTCAAAAATTCGTAATTATGTAGATTAAAAAAAAATTCATCAATTCATGAATTCATAAATCTGAAAATAAGAAAGAAAATCATAAAATTCGAAAGAATAACTTGCTAACTAACTAATAATTACTAACTAATAAATTATAGGTATTGGAATTTCCTTTCAAATTCGTAAATTCATCAATTTGAAAATTCGTAATTTCTTTAATTCAGAAATTTGAAAATTTGTAAATTCCTAAATTCGAAAAATTTGTAAATTGAAAATGTGTAAATTCCTAAATTCGAAAATTCGTAAATTTGAAAATGTGAAATCCATAATTTCGTAAATTTGCAAATTAGAAAATTCGTAATTTCATAAATTCAAAAATTCAGAAATTCAGAAATTTGAAAATAAGAAAGAAAATCAGAAAATTCGAAAGAATAACTTAGCAATTAATAATTACTAACTATTCAATTATAGGTATTTCTGAATTCCAAAAATTTTAAATTTTAAAATTCATAATTTTGTTAAATCATAAATTTGAAAATTCATACTCAGATTAAAAAAATTAGCAAATTTGAAAATGTGAAAATCCATAATTTTCGTAAATTTATAGATTAGAAAATACGTAATTACGTAGATTAAAAAAAATTCATCAATTCATGAATTCGTAAATCCGAAAATAAGAAAGAAAATCATAAAATTCGAAAGAATAACTTGCTAACTAACTAATAATTACTAACTAATAAATTATAGGTATTGGAATTTCCTTTCAAATTCATAAATTCGTAAATTCATAAATTTGAAAATTCGTAATTTCTTTAATTCAGAAATTTGAAAATTCGTACATTTGAAAATGTGAAAATCCATAATTTCGTAAATTTGTAAGTTAGAAAATTCATAAATTCAAAAATTCAGAAATTCAGAAATTTGAAAATCCAAAAATTTGAAAATAAGAAAGAAAATCTGAAAATTCGAAAGAATAACTTAGTAATTAAAAATTACTAACTATTCAATTATAGGTATTGGAATTAACTTTCAAATTTGGCTGTTAGTAAACATAACAAATACGAATTTATCTGAAGTTATGAGTCATCCGAAATAACGAATTCTGCATCTAAACAAATGGAATGAAACGAATTAATAATAACTAATAATAATAAAACTTTTTTATATCCCCCAGCATTGGTCCCACAATTTGGAGCACTGAGGTGAGAAAATAAACCGCTATTGTGTGGCCCTCTGGGGGTGTCAGGGCCCCACATTTGAGGGTCTCTATAATTTTCCCGTTGACCACCACTGGATTACTGTAGATCCTTGTGCTTCTTCTCCCTTGCCCAGACTGAGCTCTGCTGTACAAGAGTGCAAACAGCTGATACCAACGCACATCAGGTACTTACTCTGCTTGCAATTTAAAAAAAGCAAATGACATTTGATGATGTATAGTTACTGTACTTCTTTATTATTTTCCTGGAGTTCAGGTTTAGGTAGGATCTAGTGGAGGAGGCTGGTGGAGGCACAACATGTTCCAGGGTGTCAGGCAACAGGTTCCTCTCCGGCTTCTCTTCCGTTGAAAGGCGAGTGAGATAATTTGTTGTATGCGGTGATTTTAGTCCGGTGATTCTCGGAATATTCCACCTGTAATGAGTCGTCTGGTAACACATGGGGGGGGGGCAGTTAGCACGATATTTCCAATCATCCCGTAAAGTGCTTCTCAATGTGGCAGCCAGCCAAGGAGTCATTAAGGTTTCTGATGGCCGAAGTGTGTTTAAAAAAATTCTATTAACCTTTACCTCTCCCGCGTCTGACTCCACGCTAACTGGAATCTATAATGAGGCGGGGGGGGGGGGGTAACGAAAGGCGCAAATTAAATTGAAGATGAAAATATGGGAATGTTTTTCCTGCCCGCCGGTCAAAGAAGAATTTTATGACTTTCTGTACTTTTTTTTTTATCAGAGGATATCGGGGGGGGGGGGGGGGGGGACATGCTTATCCAATGGCTTCAGTGCTTTCCGAAGGTCTGAAGTCACTAAAATTTTACTGGCTGCACGCCTAATAAAAGCTTTTTTGGACAGTTTTAGAATAGAGCAGGAGTCTGCAAACTGCGGCCCAGGGTCCTTTGCTTGCCTTTATCAGGCCCGTGGGACACTATACCTCCCGCTGACTGTCAGTAACCATGAAATCAGGCAGAGACAGAAGTACGGTTAAATCACACTTGCTTAATAATAAAAGTAAAAAGAACAAACGTAGTCAAAACATAGCCAGAGTTCAGGAACCGGAACGGATAGTCAGCCAAGCCAGAAGTCAGGGATCAATGTAGTGGAACAGCAAGCAGGATCTGGAGCCAGAAGGGATGTCAGCAAAGCAAGTCTTGAACAGGATTGCAGGAGATAGTCTCTGTGATGTTGACCCAGGCGAAGGCAGAGCTCCTCTGGACTGGACGGCTTAAGTAGGCAGGACTGTCGAGCAGCATATCATCAACAGCTGAGTAACTGTGGAGAGATGGGAGCTGGCAATTAGCCGACAGCTGAGTGGAAAGCTCAGAGAAGGAAGGGCTGAGCCCAGCCCTGACACTGACACCAATGATGGGGCACTATTCCTCCCACTGACACCAATGACGGGGCACTTTTCCTCCCACTGACACCAATGGTGGGGCACTATTCTTCTCACTGATACCAATGATGGGGCGCTATTCGTCCCACTGACACCAATGATGGGGCACTATTCCTCCCAATTATACCAATGATGGGGCACTATTCCTCCCACTGACACCAGAGATGGGGCACTATGCCTCCCACTGACACCAATGATGGGGCACTATTCCTCCCACTGAAACTAATGATGGAGCACTATTCCTCCCACTGACACCAATGACGGGGCACTTTTCCTCCCACTGACACCAATGGTGGGGCACTATTCTTCTCACTGATACCAATGATGGGGCGCTATTCGTCCCACTGACACCAATGATGGGACACTATTCCTCCCACTGATACCAATGATGGGACACTATTCCTCCTACTGATACCAATGATGGGACACTATTCCTCCCACTGATACCAATGATGGGGCACTATTCCTCCCACTGATATCAAAGCACAAACACATTGGGTTTCATATGTATAACTAACTAAATAAAAATGTGACTGTTGTTATCTTGTAATATATGTATATAGTTCTTCCCACTGACCATCATCACACTATTGTATCATGAGTTGTAGATTTCAAATTTTTAGCAGGTGTTCCCCCCGAGACCGGAGAACTATTTCAAGGGTTCCTCTGTGTTGAAAAGATTCAGAAAGGCTGGTCTAAGCCATGTTCATTCCATGTTTTGATTTAAAAAATTTCTATTAATAAATTGTGTTTTATCGAATACTCTATTGTACTACTATTGGGTGCCTTTAAAGTCCCACCCCTGGGGGTTTCTCCAAGACCACAGTCACAAGCACCACATTGTAGTAAAGGATAAACCAATTTACTGAAGACTAGATAGTGGACCTCAGGGTCTAGGACAGTGATGGTGAACCTTGGCACCCCAGATGTTTTGGAACTACATTTCCCATGATGCTCATGCACTCTGCAGTGTAGTGGAGCATCATGGGAAATGTAGTTCCAAAACATCTGGGGTGCCAAGGTTCACCATCACTGGTCTAGGACAGTGATCCTGAACTTTGGCACCCCAGATGTTTTGGAACTACATTTCCCATGATGCTCAACTACACTGCAGAGTGCATGAGAATCATGGGAAATGTAGTTCCAAAACATTTGGAGTGCCAAGGTTCACCATCGCTGGTCTAGGAAGTCTCTGCATCCGGCACATCATTTTTGACGGTATACGCCATTTTATTAAAAGTGTAGAAAGAGCGAGTTTGACCCTAAGGGCTGAACAGCAAAGAAGAGCAATAGAAAAGGTAAAGAAAGAGGAAGGGGGACGGGGAACCAACAGCCAATCTGTCCCTCAATCCCATCTCAAAATGTTGGGAGGTATGAATCTCCCATCCAGGCCCGGGGAGCCGTCACATTTATCTCCACTCCCCAAAGAAGTCAAGTCACCGGCTCCGCATGTTCTTCAGAATAAAAGAACTCGTGCCAATAAAACAATTTTTTGAGGATATTTTTCGCAAAGGCCAATTCTTCATGGCCACCAAGTCCTCCATTGCATAAATTTCGGCTACTTTTTCCGAACCAATCGGCCACCGGCGGCTGTGCCTGCTTCCAAAACAGCTGCAGCTCTTTGCGGCTGTGAGCAGGAGAGGTAAAATGTATCTTCTATAGATCTTACTTGGAATCTCGTGGTGGTGCAGGAGAGAGAATGCGGGGGGTCCAGGGTAACTCCCGATCAGTGAACGTCTGGACAATGCGGTGGACCTCTGTCCAGTAGGGATGCAGAAGGCGGCCGGACCAGAAGATGTGGAGGAGAGAACCCTATTCCTCCCCATACCTCCAGCAGAGATCTGAGCTCCCAGGGAACATCTTATGGATCCTCACTGACGTATAGTACCACCGGGAGGAATCCAGCCTCCTGGTGATTAGCGCAAATCGATGTTTTACAGGAGAAGAGACGAAGTCTATCCACTTGCTTCTCCGTGTGTTGTAGTCCCAATATAGGGAATTTTTTTTATATACTTTTTAGGTAAGTTGGAAAATGATTGGCATTAAAAAAAATAAAATAAAAATTTTAATGAAGAAAAAAAAAAAAAAATTGAAGAGCCTCAATACACCGGAGAGGTGATATTACAGGCAAACGGCGTTCACCCGCAATGAGGCAGCCGTGTCAGTGTGACATTTAATTCCTATGATTAACATCCAGCAGATGTGCATATTGACAGGTTAGGACGCGGTTGGCGTCAGCGCCTCCATCTTGCTCTCAGGAGATCGCCATCTATTAGAGCCCTTGGCTGGCTACGACAGACAGAAGGCATCGGTAACCTCTCGCCGAGCCCCTCCGATTCTCCCCCTGCTGTTGTGTTAATATAATGAATTGTTTGCAGGTGCTTTACGGGGGACCATTAGAGGTTCTCTTTGCCGCCTGTAACCGATACGAGAAGTGAGGAGATGTAACGTCGCAAACTGCGATCCCTACTTCTACTTCTCCAGGAAGGTGAAGGTCACCGAGCATGCTTGTCCCGGAGACTCTCCCAGCCATGAAAGTTTCATAATTATTGCTCGCCGTGCGCGTTCTGAGGCTCCGAGGTCCCGCGCTGCGATTTTAACGCTTTGTAACGCAGCAGATGTTGGCTAAATTGACTTGATGAAAAGGGGAATGGAACTGGAATTGGCCTGCGACTGCCTTTTAAAGGACTTGTGATTGACCCTAATTGTTCAGTTTATAAAAAAAAATAAAAAAAATTATATATATATATATATATATATATATATATATGACAAAAAATTACAAGCAGTGTCACCACCTAGATGCGACCCGGTATCAGTCTCTTGCAGTCCCTGTACAGCAGAGCTCAGAGAGAACAGCAGCACAATGAGCCAATCACTTATACAAGAGGCATGCTGATACGAGGAGAGAACAGGATGACATAAAAATTAATTCATCACTATGCTGCTTCTCTTTTCACTGTCCAATCCCCAGCTGGGTGACCGGAGCTTAAAAGAAGAAGGTTGAATGATGGTGGATTGAGGACCTCTAGTGGCAGTAAAGAAGTACTGTGGGGGAAAATCTCTGGATTGAGGTTGGGTTCACACTGATTGCGAATTCCCCGCATCCAATTCGCATGACAGGAGAGTGTGACCGACTCTCTTCACAGGTCAGTCTGAGAACCTCTAGTGGCAGCAAAGAGTACTGTGGTTGAAATTGCTAGATTGAAGGTGACTATTGCAGCAAAAGCTATGCTGTGCAGCTTCGCTTTTCACTGTCCAATCCCAGGCTGGTTGTCCTGAGCCTTAGAGGAAGAAGGTTCAATGATGCTGGGCATCAGTCTGAGGACCTCTAGTGGCAGCAAAAAGTACTGTAGGTGAAATTGCTAGATTGAAGGTGACTATTGCAGCAAAAGATATGCTGTGCAGCTTCTCTTTTCACTGTCCAATCCCAGGCTGGATGACCTGAGTGTAGAGGAAGAAGGTTGAATGATGCTGGATGTCAGAGTAGAGCAGAGTTCCACCCAAAAGTGGAACTCTCAGTTATATACTCCCCCCCCTCCATATTTGGCTCCTTTCAAGGGGAGGAGGGGAGGAACCTGTTTTATGACAGGCCCCCTTCCCCACTTCCGGAGATGGGCTGCGGCCCAATCTCCCCGACGTTCACCCCCCTCTTCCTTCCCCCACCACCAGGCCAATTAGAAAACACAGCGTGCTTCTCGCATGCACAGTGGGGAACCAGGAGTGGAGCTGAAAGTCTTGACTGCCGGGTTCCCTTAGCAGGAATGGCCGTGACAGCACCTGGGAGTCGATCCTAGGTCAGGAGCAAGCAATGCATAGAGTGCAGGGGTCAGGAGTAAGCAATGCACAGAGTGCAGAGGTCAGGAGTAAGCAATACACAAAGTGCAGGGGTCAGGAGTAAGCAATGCACAGAGTGCAGGGGCCAGGAGTTGGTAATGTAAGGAGTCCAGGGATGAAGTAAAATATTGCACAGGGTACAGAGGTTAGGAGTAAGCAATGCAGAGAGTAAAGAGGTCAAAAGTAAGTAAAGCATAAAATGCCCAGGGGTGAGTTAAAATACTAAACGGAGTACAGAGGTCAGGAGTAAGCAATGCACAGAATGCAGGGGTCAGGAGTAAGCAATGCACAGAATGCAGGGGTCAGGAGTAAGCAATGCAAAGAGTATAGAGGTCAGGGGTTGGTAATGTAAGGAGTCCAGGGATGAAGTAAAATACTGCACAGGGTACAGAGGTTAGGAGTAAGCAATGCAGAGAGTAAAGAGGTCAAAAGTAAGTAAAGCATAGGATGCCTCCTAAGCAAATATTGCCAGGCAGATTACACCGAGGCCCATGGGCCGGGACACCTTGGACACTTTTTTGCTGGGGACAACCACCTGAAATTGGGAACTGTCCTCAAAAACCGAGGACATCTGGTCCCCCTACCCAATCATTCTCAGTTGAAAATGTGAATGGAAGGATGGAAAGGCCTCCACTGCCTATTACTCAGGAGCATGAAAAGAACAACACTGCCATCTTGCTACATACAGTATGTGACTGAATCCTTTAAAAGGAAAGTGACTGGCAAAATATAACGTATTCATCCTCATAACATGACGGGTTTCCTATATGTGTGTAATTAGCACAATAATGATGGCGGCGTTCTCTAGGTCTATCTCCACCATGTAATTGTTCACTGCCTGTTTTTGTATCTACAAGCCGCTTAACAAAGATCCTTCCAGCCTGACTATTGATGGGACGTTGGAAGACTTGGGTGGGATAATTAATGGCGGCTCTCCTGGTGACTTGTTCACATATTGACTTTTCCGTATATCACAGCAATGGAAATATTAGATATTTATTGTATTCCTGACATGTTTAATGTGACCCCGGGGCAGCGTGGGGGAGGTGCAGGGCACGTGACCCTCCAACCAGCCATTATGACCCTCTGCTAATTATCTGGTTTGCTGAACAATCCGTCAGACTGTTTTCCTTTCTTTAAGCCGGACTCCGGACAAAGATAACAAGATAACAATCAATGGCTCATCAAAAGATTAAAAAAAAAGGAAAACCAGCTTTTGCTGCAATATTTACCTTAAATCCAGAGCTGCAGTAATTTTTTCTGCCATTAGATGTCCTCAGTGTGATGACCAGCATCATTCATCCCACTGAGCCTGGGTCATCCCGGACGAGCCCCCAACCTGTGACTGGATAGTGAAAAAGGAAGCAGCACAGTGGGGAGTTCATCTCTCTGTCACTGCTCTTTTCGCCTATCAGCATGCTTCTTTACAGCAGTGTATGAAATGGTAGGTCCCTTGTGCTGCTTCTCCCTCACCCACTCACGGCTCTGCTGTGCATGGATGTTGATAGCAAGTCAAATTCAGGTAATTACACGGCTTGTATTTAAAAAAAAAATACAAGGTCCATAAAGACATGGATGAGCGAGTTTGGAGTGGATGAACTTGACTGACCTGCACAGAGTCCTGACCTCAACCCAATAGAACACCTTTGGGATGAATTTGAGAGGAGAATACGAGCCAGGCATTCTCAGCCAACATGAATGCCTGACCTCACAAATGGGTTTCTGGAAGCTCATCCATGTCTTTATGGACCTCGCTTTGTGCACTGGTGCGCAGTAATGTTGGAACAGGAAGGGGCCGTCCCCAAACTGTTCCCACAAGGTTGGGAGCATGAAATTGTCCAAAATGTCTTGGTAGTGGTTAGTAAGGGAATATATTGATATCATGTATATAATTAAACAAGTCAGTAATATATGGTCATACGGGTCATATAAGGTCATATAAGTCGACATAAGGTTACAAAAAGTGAATAGGCCACCTGGCCATGAGTCATAAGTCATGCATCCTGTCCCATGGCCCAAGGAACAAGGAACAGGAAAGACAGACTAGACCACAATTATATATAGAGTATGAATTCTTGGGCAAGCAGTTTTCTTGTGTGTTCTACAAGCTGGAATGACAGATTAAGCTAGAATATAAAGTCTGAGGCTAAATTAAAGCTATATGAGCCTCTGAGGGCAAGATGGAGTCACATTGGTTTTGGTCATATGACTACATATGCTGATGCCTTAAGAGTTCCCTTCACTGGAACTAAGGGGCCAACCCCTGAAAAACAACCCACACACCATAATCCCCCCCTCCACTAAATGATTTGGACCACACAAAGCAAAGTCCAAAAAAGACATGGATGAGCGAGTTTGGGGTGGAGGAACTTGACTGGCCTGCACAGAGTCCTGACCTCAACCCGATAGAACACCTTTGGGATGAATTAGAACGGAGACTGCGAGCCAGGCCTTCTCCTCCAACATCAGTGCCTGACCTCACAAATGCGCTTCTGGAAGAAAGGTCAAACACTCCCATAGACACATCTCCTAAACCTTGTGGACGGCCTTCCCAGAAGAGGTGAAGCTGTTATAGCTGCAAAAGGCGGGGCCAACTCAATATTGAACCCTACGGGCTAAGACTGGGATGCCATTAACATCAAAAAAAAGTTTTGATACATTTTGATACTTTAAAATATTTCAATCTGGAAATCAGAGCAGCCTAACAGGAATTTGAGAACCAAAATTATTTTTTTCTCTTTTATCGCTAAAAATAATTCAGATAATAATAATATGTTTTTCCACTCACTGGACCGGCAGCCCCTTTTTTTTTTTGAGTGATAAATTGGGGCGTATATTTATTTATTTTTTTGTTTCTTTTTAATTTTTTAAAGTGTATTTAATGAATTTTACATAAAAATTGCAGCGATTACAATTTTAACCAAACCAAAGTCTTTTTTTTTTCTCTTTTATCGCTTAAAATAACTCAGATAATAATAATATGTTTTTTCCACTCACCGGACCAGCAGCCCCCCCCCCCCTTTTTTTTTTTTGAGTGATAAATTGGGCCGTATATTGATTTTTTTTGTTTCTTTTTAATTCCTTAAAGTGTATTTAATGAATTTTACATAAAAATTGCAGCGATCACAATTTTATTCTCTAGGGTCTCTGCTAAAAAATAAAAGTACTTTTCTAGCAAAAAGACACAAATTTTTATATATATAGGAGAGAAGTGTCAGAATTGGCGAAGTTGCCAAGTGGTTAAAAAAAAAAAAAAAAGTTTTGATACATTTTGATACTTTAAAATATTTCAATCTGGAAATCAGAGCAGCCTGACAGGAATTTGAGAACCAAAATATCTTTTTTTTCTCTTTTATCGCTAAAAATAACTCAGATAATAATAATAATATGTTTTTCCACTCGCCTGATCACTTATCACTTGTGTGATAAATTGGGCCTTATATTGATTTTTATTTTTTTTTGGTTTCTTTTTAATTCTTTAAAGTGTATTTAATGAATTTGACATAAAAATTGCAACGATCGCAATTTTAACCAAACCAAAATCTTTTTTTTTTTCTCTTTTATCGCTAAAAATAACTCAGATAATAATAATATGTTTATCCACTCACCGGACCGGCAGACGTTTTTTTTTTTTTTTTGCGTGATAAAGATTACATAATGACCCCGCACAGGGAGATTCAATGAAGAATTATGTGTAAAATTATCACTCGGGCCGCTTCTATTTTGGAGCATTCTAATGTGCTAAATTGCGTGCTACAATTAAGTTAATTTGCATGTGTAATACCGTCTCGCTGAGCAATTACGCGTGCCGAGGAGGGAGAAGGTTTGAAAAGGAGGCAGCAGACGCAGTAGGTATTTGATTCGGTATATAGGGTCTATTTAAATATAGATTTTAATATATTCCAGAAAGTCATAAGAACCTCCAATACTTTGAGTTTAATGCCGGAAAAGAGATTTATCGCAGTCCTCTGGACATTTCCCCGGCCTTTGTCGCAGTTGTGCTCTGACTTGTACATACATGCGCCAGCCTCTAGAGGGCAGATGATATAGCTCTTTTATACTGTAATACAGAGGCTTCATCAAGTGGGTGACAATAGAAGCTCATTTGAAATGCCAAGCTCTGCCCATCACCTCCATGCTGTGGTTGTAGCTGGGGAAACCATATTGTTTCCGACTTCACCAAAAAACAGAAACCAGCTGTTTGTACTTTGAAGGCCGCCTCCGGTTCTACATTGCAAGTACACATGTTCTTTTTTAAATGGCACCCCAAAGCACTAAGGAAAAGCACATGTGCTGCAGCACAATGTGACATACAGCAGTGCTGGGACATGGTCATCTCCAGTGCAAAGAGACCAAAACTGCCCAGCCTTGTAACAGAACGAAGGCGCCCCCGATCAGAACAGTAAACCATTGTGTCCGGGGCAGCCGCCCCTTGTGCGTGGGGCAGCCGACCCCTCGTGCCCGGGGCAGCCGCCCCTCCTGCCCACCCTTGTCCCAGTCCTGACAAACAGCATCGCAAATGTTGTGGCACATCTGGATTTTGGGATGTTCTGATGTGTTTGCAACCCACCGATTGCACTGGGCTATCCTAACATAATGCATGTTCATGCCTGCTGTGCAGACTGTTCTTCTTCCTGTCCACCCCCCCCCCCCGCCCGGTCATGTGACATATCTCATGACCAGCGACAGGTAGAAGAAGGAGCTGCCATCATTTCTGGTTTGCCAACGTGCTGAGTTTTCTTTCAGTGACACCACCGGGGGCAGGAACATTTTTTCCTTCCAGTGACACCACTGATGCATGGACTTATTTTCTTTCCAGTGACACCACCAACACGGGGACTTTGTTTATTTTTCCAGTGACACCACTGTAGCAGGAACAGTTTTCCTTCCAGTGACACCACTGATTCAGGGACTTTTTTTTCTTTCCAATGACACCACCAACACGGGGACTTTTTTCTTTTTTCACAGAAACTTCTAATTTTTTTATTTTCAGTGACATCGCAAATGCAAGAACATTTTTTCCCTCCAGTGACACCACTGAAGCATGAACACAACACATCAATCGCAGCCACTGTGCCATCAAACGCAGCCACTCTGCTCATCAATTGCCACCACTGTGCCCATCAAACGCAGCCACTGCGCTCATCAATTGCCACCACTGTGCCCATCAAACGCAGCCACTGCGCTCATCAATTGCCACCACTGTGCCCATCAAACGCAGCCACTGCGCTCATCAATTGCCACCACTGTGCCCATCAAACGCAGCCACTGTGCCATCAAACGCAGCCACTGTGCCCATCAAACACAGCCACTGCGCTCATCAATTGCCACCACTGTGCCCATCAAACGCAGCCACTGCGCTCATCAATTGCCACCACTGTGCCCATCAAACGCAGCCACTGTGCCCACCCATCAAACGCAGCCACTGTGTCATCAAACGCAGCCACTGTGCCCATCAAACGCAGCCACTGTGCCCATCAAATGCAGCCACTGTGCCCATCAAACGCAGCCACTGTGCTCATTAATTGCCACCACTGTGCCCATAAAACGCAGCCACTATGCCCATCAAATGCAGCCACTGTGCCCATCAATTTCCACCACTGTGCCATCAAACGCAGCCACTGTGCCATATCAAATGTTGCCACTGTGCCCCATCAAACACAGCTACTGTGCCCATCATATGCAGCCACTGTGACATCATATGCAGCCACTGTGCCCCATCAAATGCAGCCACTGTGCCCATCATATGCAGCCACTGTGACATCATATGCAGCCACTGTGCCCCATCAAATGCTCCCACTATGCCCCATCAAATACAGCCACTGTGCCATATCAAATGCTGCCAGTGTGCCCCCCCCCCCCCCGCTCGCCCTCTGTACTTACTCTGTCTCGGTGGTGGTGGGACAGCTCCTCGATGCTCCTCAATGTCTTCTCCCATCCTCTCTTATGAATGGACGCCTGATAGGCGTCCAATCACAGTGCCTGTTGTTTCAGCCAATCAGGTGACAGGTAACAGATCCGAGCACCTGATTGGCGGAGAAGCGGTTTAGTGTTAGGAAAGCGAATATTCATTCGCTTCTCTAACACAGCTGAGTGACCTGCGAGCGCCCAGCATGGCACCCGCAGGTCACCTTTTTTTGACGGCTATCAGCAGTGCCGGGACAAAGACATCTGGTGCCCAGTGCGAAGATGGCAAACTGTGCCCCTCCAGGTATAAAGAAAGAGTCAGTGTAATTTTTTTTTAAAAATACTTAAAACAATACAATACAATACTGTAGCTGCAGGCCGTCACAGTATATGTACTGCGGCGGGTCGACAATCGGTTAAAGTGTAAGTTTACCTTTTAAAAATATTAATCTCCATGACTCTATCTATTGGTGATAGAGGGGGCGGCGCCTGTGCACCCTTATGGACGAACCGCCATTTCTTTCAGTGACACCAATGCAGGAACATTTTTGTCCCGGCACTGTGAAGGAGTCATTTTTACCAAAGGGCCCACTTAGACCCACGCGTTTTGGTAATGCACGTCAATGCAATTCTCCATTCATTTTACATAGCACCTCAATGTGCCGCTCCCAGTGCGTTGCGTCCACAATGTATCCTATCTCTTTCAAAGGACTTCCTTAAACTGCAGTCCGCTCACATAATTTGTAATAAAAACATCTTCGCCATTCTGAAGCTTCCCTCCAACCACTTTGCATATTATTTTATATATACTGTGATTCTGTAGTTGCCAAATATGCTGCAGAAATCTCCCTCCACTGAGTCTGGCTGCAGCCATTTTAACTGTGGGCAGCTGAAGCCGCTGTCTGTTCACTTCCTGGATTTACGCAGACACACCTACCAGCTCTGCAGCTCTCATTGGCGCTCTTATGACTCATCCCTCCCCCCCCCCTCCTTCCTGGCAAACTCCTAAGAGAGTGAGAGAGAGAGCTGTGTATGATGTCATAAGCCTAGGCTAATGACCAGACAAGAAACAGGAAGTGGGCTGTATAAAGGATTTACTGGCAGAAAAAAAAATTGTTTTACTATCCAAAGTTAAAACAACAACAAGGGCAGAAGATTTAATAGATGGAAAGATGAAAAAAATGACCGAAGGTCCGCTTTAATGCAACACATGTAAATGCACCACAAAACACACGTGTGCAATTAGAATATGATCAATGTTTTGATTTTTTTTTTCCCCTGAATGACGCAGCTAAAAGGAGTGTGGGGGAGGGGAATTCTCTGCCGAGATGCTTAAAGATGTTCAGAGTTTAGAAAGCAAAACTGAGCAAATTGCAGGTCGGAGAGCGAGTACAGCTGGTATTTCTTCCTAAAATAGCATCATTAATTAGAAATGAGGAGAACAATTTATTTCAAGGCTGGAGGAGTCGCCGTGACACGAACGCAGGTGCGTTTACCTCGCGTGAAGAGCTCAGGAACAATTCGGTTTTTATGTTTTTCATCGTTATCGGCTTTGATGAGCCGCTGCTGAAACTTTTTAAGGAACTCCTAATGCGCTATGTTACCAAAAGTATTGGGACACCGGCCTTTACACGCACATGAACTTTAATGGCATCCCAGTCTTAGTCCGTAGGGTTCAATATTGAGTTGGCCCGCCCTTTGCAGCTATAACAGCGTCACCTCTTCTGGGAAGGCCGTCCACAAGGTTTAGGAGATGTGTCTATGGGAATGTTTGACCATTCTTCAAGAAGCGCATTTGTGAGGTCAGGCACTGATGTTAGATGAGAACGCCTGGCTCACAGCCTCCGCTTTAATTCATCCCAAAGGTGTTCTATCGGGTTGAGGTCAGGATTCTGTGCAGGCCAGTCAAGTTCCTCCACCCCAAACTCGCTCATCCAAATACAAATTTATCTGACGTTACGAATTATCCACAATAATGAATGCCGCATCTACACAAATGGAACGGAACAAATTAATAACAAATAATAATATTATTATTATTATTATTGTTATTTATTATTATTAATTCATTACGTTCCATTTGATTAGATACAGGAGTCGTTATTTCAGATTATTCGCAAGTTCTGATAAATTTGTATTTGTTAGGTTCACTAACAGCCAAATTTGAAAGGAAATTCCAATACCTATAATTTAATAGTTAGTAATAGTTAAGTTATTATTAGTTATTAGTTAGAATTTTCGGGTTTTTGAATTTCGAATTTTTGAATTTCCAAATTTATGAATTTGCGAAATTTGTTAAACGGGTTTTCGTTAATTCAGATATTTCCGAATTAACGAATTTGTCAAAATGTGTTAAAAAACTAATTCAGAATGAAACGAATTGCACATGTCTAACTAATACATCATTACATGTATTTTAAAATACAAGCTGTAAAAAGTATCTGAATTTGACCTGGTATTCGACCTGTACAGCAGGGCTGAAGTGTGAGAGGAAGGAGCAGTATAAAGAGCCCATCAGTTAATGTGTTGACAAACGTCCTGCTAATAGAAGGAGAAAGCAGAGTGACAGAGAGTTTATTACTGTGCTGCTTCTCCTTTCATTGTCCAGCCATAGGTTGGGGGCTTGTCCGGGATGATGGGGGCTTGTCTTTGATGATGGGGGCTTGTCCGGGATGATGTGGGCTTGTCCGGGATGATGGGGGATTGTCCGGGATGATGGGGGCTTGTCCGGGATGATGGGGGCTTGTCCGGGATGATGGGGGCTTGTCCGGGATGATGGGGGCTTGTCCGGGATGATGGGGGCTTGTCCGGGATGATGGGGGCTTGTCCGGGATGATGTGGGCTTGTCCGGGATGATGTGGGCTTGTCCGGGATGATGGGGCTTGTCCGGGATGATGTGGGCTTGTCCGGGATGATGGGGCTTGTCCGGGATGATGTGGGCTTGTCTCGGATGATGGGGGATTGTCCGGGATGATGTGGGCTTGTCCGGGATGATGGGGGATTGTCCGGGATGATGGGGGATTGTCCGGGTTTGTCCGGGATGATGGGGGCTTGTCCGGGATGATAGGGGCTAGTCTGGGATGACCTGAGCTTAGGTGAAGCGCGTTGAATGATGTTGGCCATCAGACTGAGGGACATCTAGTGGCAGAAATAAAGCAACAAATTAGTTAATTCGGAAATATTGGAAATAATGACCTGGTATTCGACCTGTACAGCAGGGCTGGAATGTGAGAGGAAGGAGCAGTACAAAGAGCCCATCAGTTAATGTGTTGACAAACATCCTGCTAATAGAAGGAGAAAGCAGAGTGACAGAGAGTTCATTACTGTGCTGCTTCTCCTTTCATTGTCCAGTCATAGGATTGGGGGCTTGTCCGGGATGACCTGAGCTTAGGGGAAGTGGGTTGAATGATGTTGGCCATCAGACTGAGGACATCTAGTGGCAGAAATAAAGCAACACATTTGTTAATTCGGAAGCATCCAAATTAACTAATTTGTGGGAATTTGTTAAATGAATTCAGAACAAAACGAATGGCACATGTCTAATTAAGTCGTAAAAAGTATCTGAATTTGACCTGGTAGTCGACCTGTAGAGAATGGCTGGAGTGTGAGGGGAAGGAGCAGTACAAAGAGCCAATCAGTTAATGTGTTGACAAAAGTCCTGCTAATTGAAGGAGAAAGCAGAGTGACAGAGAGTTCATTACTGTGCTGCTTCTCCTTTCATTGTCCAGTCCTAGGTTGGGGGCTTGTCCGGGATGAGGGGGGCTTGTCCGGGATGACCTGACCTTAGGGGAAGTGGGTTGACTGATGTTGGCCATCAGACTGAGGGACATCTAGTTGCCGAAATAAAGCAACAAATTTGGTAATTCAGAAATATCCAAATTAACGAATTTGTTGAAAATGCATCAAAAAACGAATTCAAAACAAAACGAATGGCACATTAATAGAGTAAAAATGATCTGAATTTGACCTGATATTCGACCTGTACAGCAGGGCTGGAGTGTGAGAGGAAGGAGCAGTACAAAGAGCCCATCAGTTAATGTGTTGACAAAAGTCCTGCTAATAGAAGGAGAAAGAGTGACAGAGAGTTCATTACTGTGCTGCTTCTCCTTTCATTGTCCAGTCATAGGTTGGGGGCTTGTCCGGGCTGACCTGAGCTTAGGGGAAGTGGGTTACAGTAAATGATGTTGGCCATCAGACTGAGGACATCTAGTGGCAGAAATAAAGCAACAAATTTGTTAATTCGGAAACATCCAAATTAACGAATTTGTGGGAATTTGTGAAATGAATTCAGAACAAAACGAATGGCACATGTCTATTTAAGCCGTAAAAAGTATCTGAATTTGACCTGATATTCGACCTGTACAGAAGGGCTGGAGTGTGAGAGGAAGGAGCAGTACAAAGAGCCAATCAGTTAATGTGTTGACAAAAGTCCTGCTAATAGAAGGAGAAAGCAGAGTGACAGAGAGTTTATTACTGTGCTGCTTCTCCTTCCATTGTCCAGTCATAGGTTGGGGGCTTGTCCGGGATGATGGGGGCTCGTCCGGGATGATGGGGGGCTTGTCCGTCCAGGATGACCTGAACTTACGGGAAAGTGGGTTGAATGATGCTGATCATCAGACTGAGGACATCCAGTGGCAGAAATAAGGCGCTGAAGGGATAATCTCTGAATTGAAGGTGAATGCAAAGGCTGATATAGTTATCTTGCCTTTTAATAGGCTACTCCTTTTTTGTGCTATTTGTCGCTACTTTGGGCTTTATATGACTAAGCTCTTGCCGCTAGTCACATGCAGTGTTCCCTGTAATAGATGCGTGTGTATTTATATGGGTTAGTAGTGTCTCCAGTGAAATTTCACAAATGCCGTTGGTTATCTATTTTTATAAAAGCAATATATGAGCGCCGCACCGGCTGCGCGGACCTCTCACCCGCACGTATCTCTGTTTAATGTAAACATTATTTCTCTCTCTCTCTCCCCCTCGCACAGCCTAGCCGAAGTCCCCGAGGGTTACGAATGGATATAATCTAGGAAAGGAAAATACTTTTGTCTGACTTCTCGTCCATTATTCCGGCTCCTGACCCCGCCGTTTGTTTAACTGTTCTCACGAGAGTGGCGCGCCACGCGTACCGGGGGCCCTCTACCCATCAATTTGGTGTAAATCCCATTAGAGAGTCATTGTGGCCGAGGCAATGAAATGCATTAGGTGGCTGGGAAAAGAAAAAAAAAAAAGTCTCCTTTGATCTTTCCCTGCCTCTGTCATAGAAGTCTCCGGAGAAATGGAAATGCGATCCGATGCCGAAGATGTCTTAATTCCTGCAGGGAGGGGGGGGGGGGAATACGGATGCGTATTTCATGCATGATCGCAAAGCTAAAGAGCGTATATAGGCTCCTAGGCTACTTCCACCATAGGCGACAGGCGAGCGGCAGCCGTTAATGGCGCGTCCATTGCTGCGAGTGAGGGAAGGATGATCGCGGGAATAATGTTCTCCTTTAGGGGGAAGATCGTTGGGGTCTTCGTGTCAGTTCCTAGCCATGTGGGGGAGGGGGCGTTTATATTGTAGACTGGAGAGTGACATGTCAGCCATTGTCACCCTGACGTGGCTTTTCCAGCGTCCTCTGATTTTTATCTGACGTGACGTTCAGCGGATGGCCATGTCTGGCTGTGTGATGACAACGTAGACACTAGGCGGCTGCAGAGAGGGGTTCAACATCAGGATTAGGAAAGGGTTCGGCTCCTGAAGGAGGCACATGGGGCAGGTAAGAGCAGAATTTTCACTTTTGAGTGTCTAGAGCAGAAAAGTCAAATCCTAATGCAAGCCAAAACTTTTTTTTTTTTTTATGTTTTGGTTAGAGAGGGTTGTTTTTTGGCACCAGTTCTTACCTGCTCTCTGGGGCGGTATTTCCTCTCTGTAGTAAATCTTTTCTGCCACTAGATGTCACCAGTCTTTTTGAGTCAATGATACAGGGTGTCATGGACCCTCCCCCTTAGTCACTCTTGATTAACAGATACCTTTTTGTTAGCACCACATCCCCATATCAAGCAAATAGAACCACAGAGGAATAAAAACATGGGCCTTTTAAGGTGCTAGTAAACCACAACTTTACAACTTAGAACATGATGAAACGAAGCACAAAGTTTATTCGGTTACAAAATTTAAAAAATCATCCATGCTAAAAACATTTTAGTAACATGTTCTCAATATTAGTATATTACAGCCATACTGGTGCAGGTACTTAGAACATGTTTGCCCGTTGGGCTTCTTCAGGGGAAACAGCTGCTGGTAATTAAGAATTGCCTTCTCCCCTATATAAGAGTGCCAGATGCAGATTTTCATCTGTCAATCATCCAGCAGTGCAGAAACATTATTGGAGAAGGTATGGATGGATCTTACCAAATGTTAAAAGATTATTTATATATAATATCATTATAATAATAGTATACTAATATATATATATTGTTATAAATAAACAATATAAATTGTAATACAATTTTAATATAAATATATAATTATAATTATATATATATATATAAAATCATTATAACAAAATATATATATTTGTGTGTGTATATATATGTATATATATATATATATATATATATATATATATATATATATATATATATATATATATATATATATATATATATATATATATATATTACAATACAATGTTATATTAGAATAATAATATAATACTTTAAATAAATAATAATATATTATATAATAATATAATAAAAAATCTAAAAAATTACATCGAAGCAATTTGGGGAAATTATTGGAGTGTGATAATTAAATATAAGCGCAGGGCGGAGTCTTCCTTGAATCAATGTAACATTTTCCATCAGCAGACGCAGCGTTGGATTCCAGTGTTTGACCCATTACGAAGCGCTCTGCGGCACCATGCTGCAGCTCAACGGTGACCCCACTTTAGCTTCTCCCTGAAACAAAATTACCTTTCTTGTCGCCGTCCATAAAATTGAATCTATAAATCTATTTTCCAGGCGCCCAACACCAGTCAGGTGGTTATTGGTCTTTGTGCAGACGCATTAAAAGAGATCACAAGGGCCGAACGCCGGGAAAATTGGCACGTGCCACGTAATCCCGGCTCAAACTGAGGCTGGAACGTCAATAGAGCATTGACGCTGCCGGTAACTGCCATCCATCACGGTTGAAGAAACGCTTAAATACTTGTTTTCTACGTAATTGCATTTATTTTTCTCTAACAAATGGATATTTCTCTTCAGCAGAAGTGACAGTTGGAATGGGTGTCGGTAATCGCTGCGCCATTACTTATTTATCGAATAGTATGGAAACCCCTTAGGATGAACGTCTCCTATTTAATTCCTTTTAGTTTGTTAAATATACGATCAAAAGAATATTGTTATATCTGTATGATAAGTACATAAAAAAAATACCAGTTGATCCTGCCAGAAACCTTGCAAGTTGAAAACTTCCTGTGCTGCACTTTTATCAGTTACATTATTCCCGTTTCTTTCTGTGGACTACATAACCCCTCTGCCTATGATTATAGAGTAGAGGGGGAGATTATCCATAGTCCTGTCCTACGGTTACATTGCATTGTTGCATTGCTTCCTCACCTCCCTGCAGCCGTGGGCTTTTTATTTATTGTTTTTATTTACTAGTAATGGCAGCGATCAGCAATTTCTAGGCAATATTGTGGTGGACAATCAGACAATAACTGACACTTAGCGGGGACCAGTGACACTAATACAGTGATCAGTTCTAAAAATATGCACTGTCACTGTATTAATGACACTGGCTGGGAAGGGGTTAAACATCAAGGACGATCTAAGTTAGACGTGTGCAATTCGTTTCGTTCCGAATTTGTTTTTTTAACGAACTTCGACAAAGTCGTTAATTCGGAAATATCCAACTTAACGAAAAACCCGTTAACAAACTTTTCCGAATATTCGTATATTCGAAAATCGGAAATTCGTAAAAAAAAAAACAATTTTACGAAATTCGTAAAAAAACGAACTAATAATAACCAACTATTAAATTGTAGGCATGGGAATTTCCTTTAGAATTTGGCTGTTAGTGAATGTAACAAATACGAATTTATCCGACATTACGAATTATCCAAACAAATGGAACAGAACAAATGAATAATAAATAATAATAATAAAATCGTTTTTATTATTATTATTATTATTAATTCATTACGTTCCATTTGATTAGATACAGGATTCGTTATTTCAGATTCGGTTCCCCCCACAAGATTCATATAAGACTCAAAGGGCCTGGCATGGTTGGATCCCCCCTTTCCTGACCTGCCAGGCTGCGTGGTCAGATAAGGGTCTGGTATGGATTTTGGGGAGGACCCCACACTATTTTTATTTTTGCTGTCGGGTTTCCCTTCAAAATCCATACCAGGTCTGGTATGGTCTTGGGGGGAGGGGGGGAACCCCACGCCGTTTCAAAAAAATACTTTGGCGTGGGGTTCCCCCCTCAAAATTCATACCAGACTCAAAGGGCCTGGTATTGTTAGATGGTCACGGACCTCCATGACTAGGCCCCAGGGCAGGGACGAATCCCTCTGCGCGTTTCGTCCCGGCCCCAGGGCCGGGACGAAACGCACAGAGGGATTGGCATGGACGGAGCTAGGCTGAGAATGCTTTAACCTGTGAGTTTCTCCAGAGTGCAGCGACTGCAGCTTCCTTCTTCCAGGAAAAGACTCTGCAATAAAGTTTGGCCACTATATAAAGTCCTTCAGGAGGGGCTTTTCATCCTCAACAATGCATCTCTTTCTCCTGAGAGGGCGTTTCACGGTTCTGCAGTCCATCTCTGTGGACGGTGAATACGTCTTTTTTGGATGACGTCGTGTCCTGACTGCGGTCAGAATATCCCTCATTAGTATCCCCTCCCCCGTTCTGTTGGATCAGGTAAACTGGAACCAATATGGATGAAGTCCCCCCCCCCCCCCCCCCATTGAAGGTAAAGAACTGAATTTCTGATCCCGACGTCATTAACATTCCCGTGGTCGGTGAGACCTCTGTCAGTCCGCCGCGCCCCGCCATGAATAATGACAGACCCTCATTAACAAACACGACTCTCTAAAGAAAATTGCGCTCGCCGTGCATTGCACTTAATTGTCTGCTTAGTTTAGTGGCGATAAAAACAATCGCCGCTCATTGGAATTCCATCGGTATGCATGTCACAGATCGCGATTCTTTTGTCTGTATTCACTGGAAACGTAGAGAGATGGCTTTTGATTTGCGCTAATTTGCATACGAATGACTTCAATCGCCGTAGGAATATATTCCTGTAAATCCGTACAATGCCAGCGATACTATTTATAAACTTGTCTCCGTCCACTGCCCCTCCCCCTCCCAACTTCTGTCCGCTCCATTATAATTCAGCAGAGGTAAAGTATCTGTACGGTGACTGTGTGTGCCTGTTTGTGCCGTCTCCCAGGGACCTTTAAAGCTCAGTTTGGAAACTTGGCAAGGGTGCCAACCGTGGGGCCAGATCTACCCATTTAAACTACATTTGTAACGGGATATAACCCCGACACAAATGCTGCACACCAATCGATCCCTGCGGCTACCTCTCACCTTAAAAAATCCCTGCAAAGTTACAATGCTGCAGTCTGATCATTGGGGGGAAGGAGACTGAGGAAATGCTTCTTCCTGCCTGCAGCAGACTGGGGACATCCTCTTAGCCTAGGTAAAGTCACAGACTGGAGCTCAAGGATATCTTTTTATTGAAAACAGTGGTGGAATGTCTGTAAAACACTTCAATACCGCGCCATAGGCGAAAAAGTGCCTACAGCGCGGCTCTCTAGTTCTGGGAGGGCGTCCATGGATGTCCCCCCAGACCATGCCTCCAGCTCGCCCCCCTGGGTACACTCTGTGACCGATGTGTGCTTTGGACACAACTGATCACAGATCGTGGTAAAGGGCCAATCACAGCAGCCCTTTACCATGTGATCAGTTTCGTCTAATAACAGCTGGTAACATGTAAACAAACTTGCCGGTTATCACCACTCCTTTCCTCACACACTGTCTCCATGTGGGGAAAGGCGAGCCGATAACCGGCATGGCTGACAGAGCGCATTTTCAGGCCACTGATTATCAGTGCAACCCCATCAGTGCCAATCAGTGCCCATCAGTGCCGCCTATCAGTGCTCATCAATGCCACCTCATCAGTGCCCATCAGTGCCATCTCATTAGTGCAGTCTCATCAGTTCCCCTCAGTGCCGCCTTACCAGTGTTGATCAATGTAGCCTCATCAGTGCACATAAGTGCAGCCTCATCAGCGCCCATCTATGCAGCCTCTTAAGCACCCATCAGTGCAGCCTCATCAGTGCCCATCAGTGCAGCCTCATCAGCACACATCAGTGCAGCCTCATCAGCACACATCAGTGCAGCCCCATCAGTGCCCATCAGTGCCACTTATCAGTGATCAACAATGCAACCTCATCAGTGCTCATCAGTACCACCTCATCAGGGCAGTCTCAACAGTTCCCCTCGGTGCAGCCTTACCAGTGTTGATCAATGCAGCCTCATCTGGGCACATCAATGCAGCCTCATCAGGGCACATCAATGCAGCCTCATCAGGGCACATCATTGCAGCCTCATCAGGGCACGTCATTGCAGCCTCATCTGGGCACATCAGTGCAGCCTCATCAGAGCAGCCTCTTAAGCACCCATCAGTGCAGCCTCATCAGGGTACATCATTACAACCCCATCAGTGCCTATCGGTGCCGCCTATCAGTGATCATCAATGCCACCTCATCAGTACCACCTCATCAGTACTCATCAGTGCCACCTCATCAGCGCAGTCACAACAGTTCCCCTCAGTGCAGCCTTACCAGTGTTGATCAATGCAGCCTCATCAGGGCACATCAGTGCAGCCTCATCAGGGCACACCAGTGAAGAAAAAAAAATTACTTATTTGCAATATTTTATAACAGAAACTAAGAAAAGTTTTGTTTAGCAAAAAATAAAAAATAAACCCAAGAAAGCTCTATCTGTCTCAAAAAAATGATAAAAAATGTATATGGATGCAGCGTTGCATGACCGCGCAATTGTTATTCAAATTGTGACCATGCTGAAAGCTAAAAATTAAGCAGGAAGGGGGTGAAAGTGCCCAGCGTATTATCTCTCCGGCTAAAGCTTTTTTTTCTCTTTTTATATACCGTACTATATATACAGCTTTCTTTTTTTTTTTTTATGCCCGTCTCTCATGGGGACGATTTACCTTCATTTTCTGCCCCTAAAACACAACAGGAATTGAGAAGAAATTTCTCTGAAGGGATGGAAATCCCTTCTTAGTTGTAACCACAACAGGTATAACAGGTGTTCCTACAGGCAGATTTCCATTTTATTCCTCTTCTAATTACCTCCATAACATTTTTGTATTTCCCCATTATTTTTTGTCCTGAAGAAAAAAGAGAGGACGCCCTATTTGGGGATCTGCAGGTGTACATGGCATGGATGGGGGTTGGTTATTTTCATCCAATCAATCCTTTTTGCAATTACAAGACATTTTCTGTGTGCATGGGCAGCATTATTGGTTCTTCATCCATTCTTCTACAATGTATCTGCCGGTAGCAATGTGACCAAGTGTTTCTGCCTTGCAGTACTAGGGTCCTTGGTTGGAATCCCGACCAGTAAGCTTCCTGCATGGAATTTGTATGTTCTTTCTGTATAGGTTTCGTTCAGTACTCCAAAGACAAACTGGTGGGTCTCAACTGGCCCAGGTATGTGAAGTAGGAACCTTAAATCAGGGGTGGGGAACTAATATTCCCAAGGGGCCACATGAGAATCCTATCTATAGGAACCCCCTGACAGTATTTATATTATCCCACTATTATACATGCCCCTGATGTATGACATTACTTCCTCAACAAGGCGAAAGTTAAGGCCTACCAGTTGGGTGGTAGGCTCTGCCCATTCCTGTGAGGTGGAGAGCAAGACTGGGCAACACCTGCCCTCGTCCGCATCATATCCTTGTTGCCCACCTCCCATGGTCTGCCTCGGTCACTCATGGTGCAGAGCTGCCCCTTCTACATGGCCAAAGCTGCTGGGAAAGGAAAGTGCAACTGCCCCCATCTTGGTGACTAGCAGACCAAAAAATGCAGAAGCACAGTTACCGCCATCTTGTTGACTGGCTGGCATGGATCCAGGGATTTCTAATTTACGATTGACCTCACATGGGCCAGACAGGCACAGCCAAGGGGCCGTATGTGGCCTAGAGGCCGAAAAATGCTCAGGTTTGCCGGAGATCAGGGGTCACCAAACCTTCTAAACAAAAGGCCAGTTTACTGTCCTTCAGATATTGGGGGGGGGGGGGCATACTGTGGCCAGTGGGAGTAGAAAGTGTCCCTGAGTCAATCTGAATAATGCCTCAGGCTTGGTGGTCAGTGGGAGTAAAACAATTACAGTACACCTGTGGTCAGTGGGAGGAAAAATAGTGCCCCATCTTTGATATTGGTGGGAAGAATGGCGCCCCATCATTGGTGTCATTTAGAGGAATAGTACCCTATCATTGATATTAGTAGCAGGAATCTTGCCTCATTCTTGGTGTCAGTGGGAGGAATTATGCCCCACTGTTGGTGCCCGTGGAAGGAATGGTGCTTCATTATTGGTATTAGTAGAAGGAATTGTGCCCCATTCTTGGTGTCAGTGGGAGGAATAGTGCCCCATCATTGGTGTCAGTGGGAGGAATAGTGCCCCATCATTGGTGTCATTGGGAGGAATAGTGCCTCATCATTAGTATTAGTAGGAGGAATTGTGGCCCATTCTTAGTGGGGCATAATTCCTCCCACTGACACCAAGAATGAGCCACAATTCCTCCTACTAATACTAATGATGAGGCACTATTCCTCCCAATGACACCAATGATGGGGCACTATTCCTCCCAATGACATCAATGATGAGGCACTATTCTTCCCACTGACACCAACAATGAGACACCATTCCTTCCACTGACACCAACAGTGGGCACCATTCCTCCTACTGATACCAATGATGAGGCACTATTCCTCCCACTGACACCAACAATGAAACAGTGGGGCATAATTCCTCCCACTGACACCGTTTCATTGTTGGTGTCAGTGGGAGAAATAGTGCCTCATCATTGGTATCAGTAGGAGGAATTGTGCCCACTGTTGGTGTCAGTGGAAGGAATGGTGTCTCATTGTTGGTGTCAGTGGGAAGAATAGTGCCTCATCATTGATGTCACTGGGAGGAATAGTGCCCCATCATTGGTGTAATTGGGAGGAATAGTGCCTCATCATTGGTGTCTTTGGGAGGAATAGTGCCCCATCATTGGTGTCATTGGGAGGAATAGTGCCCTATCATTGGGAGGAATAGTGCCCTATCATTGGTGTCATTGGGAAGAATAGTGCCTCGTCATTAGTATTAGTAGGAGGAATTGTGCCCCATTTTTGGTATCGATGGGAGGAATTTTGCCCCACTCTTGGTATCAGTGGAAGGAATGGTGCCTCGTCTTTGGTGTCAGTGGAATGAATAGTCCCTCATATCAGTGCGAGGAATAGTGCCACAAGGGCCAGATAAAGGCAAGCAAAGAGCCACATGTTGCCCACAGACCGCAGTTTGCAAATCACTTCCTTCGATTGTAAGCTCCTTGAGGGCAGGGATTGATGTGACAGTACAATATAATAAATTGTCGGCGCTATAAAAAAGACCTGTAAGAAATAAAATATTTAAGCCATAAAATGTTTCCAATCACAGCTAAAACAACCAACATAACCACTTCCCAAATACCAGGAGATCAAATATGAGAAGGAGCAGATGCAAGCACGAGATACGTTGTAACGTCACACAACGCAACGCTCTCGGAAAATAAATAAAGCCTTCCCATCATACATGATTAGATGACAAGCACCGAAGCCCATGACCAATTATGTCCATGTCTACAGATTGAAGGCTCAATCCTTGACGGGAGAAGGAAGCTGTATACCAAAATAAAAAAGGGGCGCGGGAAATCTTCTAATTATGTAGAGGATCAGCCAGACAAGTGGCTGTAATAAGATTGTTACTTCCAACAAGGGAACCTAATGACATCATCAAATAGCAAGTGACGGGCTGTGCACTTCATCAATGTCATCTTTGCAAACGCGAGCAACCAACTCCGGATATTCTTTTTTTTTCCTTTCTTTAAAACTACCTGTCGTCTTTAATACGAGATCCCTCGGGTCCCGGCTATCCAATTTGTGCTTCCTTCTCTTCCACTTACGTATCCATCTCTCAGCCTTGTGTATTCCATAGAGTCGGATCTGAAGACTGACACATGAAAGCTTATTAAAACATCCAGAGCCAAACAGAAATTCTGTATGACTTTGGGAGAGGTGGTGGTGGTGGGGGTGGTGCTGATGGTGGTGGTGTGGGGGGGTGGGATGGGGGGGTTGGGATATTGGGCCCAGGCTGGATGGAAACGAGCAGTTTTGAGTGACACGTCTTAATATTGTCTGTAGTCAGGAGATGGAATTGGGGTGTCAGTTGGGATATAAAGATTGAGATGAGGGAGGCAGATGGCGCCGAGACCTTTAATTATGGTTTTCGCAGGAGCAGTTAATTGTGGTTGAGGATGTGTCAGCTCGGTATGTAGTGCTCACCCCTTTTATCTGCAATCTCGGCGAGATGATGAAGTGCTCCGTTAGGCTGTCCTGTTACCGAGCCAAGAACTCATTGCTGATCAGTCACTTTCACAAAGGGATGGATGGACGGAGCTGGAGGGGATCTGATAGTGCTTGTACAGGTTCTTTATATACTGTGCAAATAGAAATGTCTTCAGCTCCAAGCAAGAATTATCTGGATTGAATGCGTACATTGGTCTGGATTGACACAATATACAGTAAATATGTATATCTCTGTCGGTGCTGGGCTCAGCCCTTCCTTCTCAGATCTGTCAGCTAATTGCCAGCTCCCATCTCTCTACACAGTTACTCAGCTGTTGATGATATCCTGTTCGTCAGTCCTGCCTACTTAAGCCGTCCAGCCCAGAGGATCTCTGCCTTCGCCTTGGTCAACATCACAGAGACTATCTCCTGTGATCCTGTTTAAAAACTGGCTTTGCTGACATTCCTTCTGGCTCCAGATCCTGCTTGCTGTTCCACTATATTGATCCCTGACTTCTGGCTTGGCTGACTATCCGTTCCGGTTACTGAACTTTGGCTATGTTTTGAAAACGTTTGTTCTTTTACTTTTATTATTAAACAAGTGTGATTTAACTGTACTTCTGTCTCGGCCTGTTTTCATGGTTTTTGACAATCTCTTACCTTGTAGGCCACTGGGGCAGCTGGGAACCACTGTAGTAGCCAGTTGTACTACGGTGGTAGCAGGACTTTTGCGGGTTCTTCTTGGGTTCTCTACTTCCTGTCTGCACACTGTCCACAGGGGGGCGCTTGTTCAGCACTTCTGCCGTTTACAGAATCGGCCTTTCTCAACATTTTTAACTCCTTGACCCTGGCGCATCCTGGCCTTTTTTAAGGGGGTTCAGATACCGGGAGGCAGGGCGTAGTTTCTGATCTTGTGACCGCCGCGATTGGCTGTCACAGGATGTCACATGATCGGAAAGCTCCCAATCACAAGTATGCATCGGGAGCTTTCCGGTACCCGCCAGCTATTGTACTAGAAGTGCACAGGGAGCATGCTCTCAGTGCGGTAAGTTGTTTTAACAGGGCCGCACATATGCGGCAGCTCAGCATTAAGGCCTACCCGCCGAGCTCCAGCATATATGCGTGTGGCCGGCTTCTAGGGGTTAACATTGAGAAGCAATTTGAAATCATTTAAGGCTTTCAGAACAAACTGAAAGAGGGCCAGACCAAATGGTAAAAGAGTCAAACCACCTCATTGGGTTACTTATAAACTACCAACGCATTTCAAGGAACAAACCCCTCTCCTAGTCAGCGCTTAAAATCAGGTCAGATTTTTGAATGGCTTACTATATGGATCTGCGTGGGTTGAATATGTATGGATCAGGAGGGTAAGTTACAAGCTCTACCAACATTATTAACTTCCAAGCTCTGCCATCATTATTGAGTTCCAAGCCTATTAGGAGTATCAATGTGTGTCGGCGGCGGCGCAGACTTGTATTTTTATGAATGTATATAGGGCTTTCCTGAATGGCTGAGGTGGAGAGGTGAGGGAATGATGTCATGATCTTCACCTCAGCCAATCAGAGGAAGCTTCCTGTGAGTGGCTGAACAACACCCAACTCGATTTTGTTCCAGGAATGGTACAGGAAGTCCCCGTATTGATGCCGGTGTTCTGGCATATAGTGTCCGCCCCGTACTGCGCATGCGCAGCGCTTGCGCAGTACAGAGCAGAAGAAGCTTCGGAAAATCTCCGAAGATGAACAGCGCCTGCGCCGTGAGTCGAGGTGGTAGCCCCACCATCCAAGCGGACATAGGGCTGGAAAAATTAGAGGGCCCCTCGCGAGCTCGCTTCGCTCGCCACGCTTCAGGCTCGGCCTTGTTGTGCTCGGCTCTTTTATATTCCAACTCTATATCCACTTGGATGGTGGGGCTAGAACCTGGACTCATGGCGCAGGCACCGTTCATCTTCGGCTATTTTCGAAATCTGTGTGTGCTGTGTACTGTGCATGCGCAGTACACAGCGGACACTATCCGATGGGGGACTGTATATGATAGGACACCGGAACACAGCTCTCCATAATCTATATTAACATCAGCCAATCAGAGAAAGCCTTGTAATCATTCATAACAATACAAAGATCCTGTGAATGGCTAAGCAGGAATGGGAATGTCACGTACCTTGTTGAAGCAGAGTTGATGAGAGGGCTTCCCTTACACCTCTTGTCCTGTTTTGCCTGGGGGTGATGACAGGGTATAACAGGGCTTAGAATGGTACGGGTGCCTGTAGGAGATCCAGGCCAAGAGATCTTGTAGCAGATGTGTAGCTGAAGACAAACAGTGCAACAGGCAAGTTGGCAGGTGGCAGATGTAGGATCTCGGATGCGTGGTCAGAGCGGCAGGAGTTGGCAATAACTGGGCATCAGGAGTACAGAATCAGGAACCAGGAGCGAAGTCAGAGCCAGGACAAAGTCAGTGTCGGGTGAGCAGAGGAGGTACCAGAACAACAGGCAGAAGGCAAGGCCAAGTCATAAGCTGGAGATCTCTTGGCCTGTAGGAGATCCAGGCCAAGAGATCTTGTAGCAGATGTGTAGCTGAAGACAAACAGTGCAACAGGCAAGTTGGCAGTTGGCAGATGTAGGATCTCAGATGCGTGGTCAGAGCGGCAGGAGTTGGCAATAACTGGGCATCAGGAGTACAGAATCAGGAACCAGGAGCGAAGTCAGAGCCAGGACAAAGTCAGTGTCGGGTGAGCAGAGGAGGTACCAGAACAACAGGCAGAAGGCAAGGCCAAGTCATAAGCTGGAGATCTCTTGGCCTGTAGGAGATCCAGGCCAAGAGATCTTGTAGCAGATGTGTAGCTGAAGACAAACAGTGCAACAGGCAAGTTGGCAGTTGGCAGATGTAGGATCTCAGATGCGTGGTCAGAGCGGCAGGAGTTGGCAATAACTGGGCATCAGGAGTACAGAATCAGGAACCAGGAGCGAAGTCAGAGCCAGGACAAAGTCAGTGTCGGGTGAGCAGAGGAGGTACCAGAACAGCAGGCAGAAGGCAAGGTCAAGTCATAAGCTGGAATCAGCAACAAGGGTTCAGGAACAAGCAGAGTAAGCAAGCCGGGTCAGGATACGGATATACACTGGGGATCAGGTCACAAGCAGGAGCTGACAGCCACTCAGCAATGATCGTGAGTCCTGTAAGGATTCAAATAAGTCCCTGGATGCCAAAGTCCATCCAAGCAGGCACGGCCATGAGCATGAACGTTGTGTAGATGTGTGCAAGGTCCTAATTCTGTGGACCATTTTGCATGCATGCACAGTTCTCTGAGCATGGGCATGAGCTTGGTTTTCCTGACAGGGATGGGAAGAAACCTAAAGCCTGGAGTTAGGTTTTAACATCTCTGCTCTGGCGATTTTACAACAACTCAAACGTTCAGCTATGTGACTCGAAGGACTGTGCAGACTGACATCAAGAATTTGATTATGTAAATAGAAAAAGGGGGGGGGGGGTTCACAACTTTCACACCTCCCATCCTGTTTTTGGACAACCTGCATCTGCCTTGACACATCCCATGGGGATTGGATTAAGGTTATTGTTGTAAGTGTTGGGGTATCATCCTGATACTTGTTAGAACCGAAGAAGTGACTTGGAGAAGCTATGAGATGTCTTCAACATTACAGAACAAGTCCAATTGAATGTGATTAAATACTACTAGATACACCATGACCTGGATAAATGAGAGCCTTCACAGACATAAAGAGACGTACTGTGCATGATCAGTACAGAGAAAATGTTTTTACAGAAGGATGTAGGTGATCGGTCACTTTCACAAAGGGATGGATGGGTGAAGTTGGGTGCTTTTTGTATGAGGGGATCTGATAGTGCTAACAGGTTCTGGATATACTGTACAAATATAAATGTGTTCAGCTTCAATCTAAGCGCCAGGAATGATCTGTATTGGAAAGTAACATTGGTCCAGCTGCCTTGGCACAATATAAGTATATATCATCATACCTGAAAAGCCACTGGGGAAGCTGGAAATCACTGTAGTACTCAGTACTACTACCCTGATAGGTGCAACATTCCAGATACTTCTCGTATTCCATTGCTTGGCACTGCCACCATTTATAGAATGCCCTGAATTTTTTATTTTCATGAATACAAGATGTTCTCTGGTTGGATATGGTAGGCTAGATCTTCTCGTTCAGTATCAGTACTGGACCTCACAGATGGACACAAATTCCTGCTGACACACGTTGAAATCTTTTGGAAAGCCATCATTAAAGACTGGAGGAACTTTAAAGCCTCAAATGGTGGGCCAGATAGGCATCTGTAGTAAAGCTTATAGTTTTAGAATGGGATGTTCAACAAGCCCACCTCATATACTGGAGGTGTATTGGTCAGGAGGACTTTAAAGCCCCAGAGGGCCAGGTGGGTCTCTATGCCCATGGTTTTAGAATGGGATATCCAACAAGCCCACATCATATACTGTAGGTGTGATGGTCAGGAGGACATTAAAGCCTCAAACAGAAGGCTAGATGAGTCTCTATATATTTATGCCAATGTTGTTAGAGTGGAATGTCCAATAAGTCTACCTCATACAGTGGTGTGAAAAAGTGTTTGCCCCCTTCCTCATTTCCTGTTCCTTTGCATGTTTGTCACACTTAAGTGTTTCGGAACATCAAACCAATTTAAACAATAGTCAAGAACAACACAAGTAAACACAAAATGCAATTTGTAAATGAAGGTGTTTATTATTAAAGGTGAAAAAAAATCCAAACCATCATGGCCCTGTGTGAAAAAGTGATTGCCCCCTAAACCTAATAACTGGTTGGGCCACCCTTAGCAGCAACAACTGCAACCAAGCGTTTGCGATAACGTGCAATGAGGCTTTTACAGCGTCCTGGGGGAATTTTGGCCCACTCATCTTTGCAGAATTGTCCTAATTCAGTTACATTAGAGGGTTTTTGAGTTTGAACGGCCTTTTTAATGTCATACCACAACATCTCAATAGGATTCAGGTCAGGACTTTGGCTAGGCCACTCCAAAGTCTTCATTTTGTTTTTCTTCAGCCATTCGGTGGTGGACTTGCTGGTGTGTTTAGGATCATTGTCCTGCTGCAGAACCCAAGTTCGTTTCAGCTTGAGTACACGAACAGATGGTCGGACATTCTCCTTCAGGATCTCTTGGTAGACAGCAGAATTCATAGTTCCTTTTATCACGGCAAGTCTTCCAGGTCCTGAAGCAGCAAAACAGCCCCAGACCATCACACTACCACCACCATATTTTACTGTTGGTATAATGTTCTTTTTATGAAATGCAGTGTTCCTTCTACGCCAGATATACTTGGACACACACCTTCCAAAGAGTTCCACTTTTGTCTCATCGGTCCACAGAATGTTGTCCCAAAAGTCTTGGGGATCATCAAGATGTGTTGTGGAGAAATTGAGACATGCTTTGATGTTCTTTTTGCTCAGCAGTGGTTTTCTCCTTGGAACTCTGCCATGCAGGCCATTTTTGCCCAGTCTTTTCCTGATGGTGGAGGCATGAACGCTGACCTTAACTGAGGCAAGTGAGGCCTGCAGTTCCTTGGACGTTGTTGTGGGGTCTTTTGTGACCTCTTGGATGAGTCGTCGCTGCGCTCTTGGGGTAATTTTGGGCGGCCGGCCACTCCTGGGAAGGTTCACCACTGTTCCATGTCTTCGCCATTTGTGGATAATGGCTCTCACTGTGGTTCGCTGGATTCCCAAAGCTTTGGAAATGGCTTTATAACCCTTTCCAGACTGATAGATCTCAATTACTTTCTTTCTCAATTGTTCCTGAATTTCTATGGGTCTCGGCATGATGTGTAGTTTTTAAGGATCTTCTGGTGGACCTTACTGTGTCAAGCAGCTCCTATTTAAGTGATGCCTTGATTGTGAACAGGTGTGGCAATAATCAGGCCTGGGTGTGGCTAGAGAAATTGAACTCAGGTGTGGACAACCACAGTTATAGTATGTTTTAACAAGGGGTGCAATAACTTTTTCACACAGGGCCATGATGGTTTGGATTTTTTTTCACCTTTAATAATAAACACCTTCATTTACAAATTGCATTTTGTGTTTACTTGTGTTGTCCTTGACTATTGTTTAAATTGGTTTGATGTTCCGAAACACTTAAGTGTGACAAACATGCAAAGGAACAGGAAATGAGGAAGGGGGCAAACACTTTTTCACACCACTGTATATTGTAGGTGTGATGGTCAGGAGGACTTTAAAGCCTGAAACAGGAGGCCAGATGGGTTTCTATAATAATATAAATGGTTTTAGAAAGGGATATCCAACAAGCTCACCTCATATATTGTAGGAGTGATGGTCAGGAGGACTTTAAAGCCTCAAACTGAGGGCTAGATAGGTCTCTATAGTCATACCCATGGTTTTTGAATGGGATATCCAACAATCCACCTAATTTACTGTAGGTGTGGTGGTCAGGAGGACTTTAAAGCCTCAAACGGAGGACTAGATGGGTCTTTATATTATTGCCCATGGTTTTAGAATGGAATGTTCAACAAACCCACCCCAAATACTGTAGGTGTGATGGCCAGAAGGACTTTAAAGCCTCAAACAGAAGGCTAGATGGGTCTCTATATATTTATGCCAATGGTTTTAGAATGGAATGTCCAATAAGCCCATTTCATATATTGTAGGTGTGATGGTCAGGAGGACCTTTAAAGCCTGAAACAGGGGGGCGGATGAGTTTCTATAATAATACAAATGGTTTTAGAATGGGATATCCAACAAGCTCACCTCATATATTGTAGGAGTGATGGTCAGGAGGACTTTAAAGCCTCAAACTGAGGGCCAGATAGGCCTCTATATTCATACCCATGGTTTTTGAATGGGATATCCAACAATCCACCTAATTTACTGTAGGTGTAATGGTCAGGAGTAGACTTGTGCACAAAGGAAAATTTTGTTTAGTTTCGGTCCGTTGTCTTTCGTAAAATACATCATTTTGTTCTGTTATATTCGTTATGTTACGTTAATACGTTTTCGGATAATTCGTTATTTTTCGTAGAGTGTCGAATTTATTCTTTCGTATTCGTTGAAATTCGCTACGTATGTATGTATAGACATTCGTGATAATGATTCGTAGTTTGGAAAGTCATTTGTTTATTGAATCTTTTAGCACACACAATGACAACGTCTCTTCTCCTCGGCTCAAATACAATACAACACCCTTCTAACTAAGTTCTCAGGAATGCACTTTGCCAGTAATCCATCCTCCGGCACAAAATTAATTAGCTGATTGGACTATAAGATTTACTTTGAGCTGACGTTTTGTTTCATTAGATCTTTAAAGAATTACCGAATCATGTCGAATTCATTCGAATTCATTCGTTATATTTCTTTCGATATCTTTGTTGTTCGTTATTTTTTTATTCGGGCATTCGGATGCATCCAAATGTCCGAAAGATGCAAAATTCGGCCGAATTTCGATTCGTTACGAAACGAATTGCACAAGCCTAGTCAGGAGGACTTTAAAGCCTCAAACGGAGGACTAGATGGGTCTTTACATTATTGCCCATGGTTTTAGAATGGAATGTTCAACAAACCCACCCCAAATACTGAAGGTGTGATGGTCAGAAGGACTTTAAAGCCTTAAACAGAAGGCTAGATGGGTCTCTATATATTTATGCCAATGGTTTTAGAATGGAATGTCCAATAAGCCCACTTCATATAGTGTAGGTGTGATGGTCAGGAGGACCTTTAAAGCCTGAAACAGGAGGCCAGATGGGTTTCTATAATAATATAAATGTTTTTTATAATGGGATATCCAACAAGCTCACCTCATATATTGTAGAAGTGATGATCAGAAGGACTTTAAAGCCTCAAACTAAGGGCCAGATAGGTCTCTATATTCATACCCATGGTTTTTGAATGGGATATCCAACAATCCACCTAATTTACTGTAGGTGTGATGGTCAGAAGGACTTTAAAGCCTCAAACAGAAGGCTAGATGGGTCTCTATATATTTATGCCAATGGTTTTAGAATGGAACGTCCAATAAGCCCACTTCATATAGTGTAGGTGTGATGGTCAGGAGGACCTTTAAAGCCTGAAACAGGGGGGCGAATGAGTTTCTATAATAATAAAAATGGTTTTATAATGGGATATCTAACAAGCCCACCTTATATATTGTAGGTGTGATGGTCAGAAGGACTTTAAAGCCTCAAACTGAGGGCCAGATAGGTCTCTATATTCATACCCATGGTCTTAGAAAGGAATGTCCAACAAGCCCACTTCCAATACTGTAGGTGTGACGATCAGGTGTCCACCAACCCTTGGCAACACAGTGTCTATAGTCTAGGTGTGTGACTGGGCAGATTGCGAATTATTTAGCACATAAAACACTTCACATATACATACATATTACATTTGTAGACTTAGCTGCTCAGATTGAGTTCTGCTTTAAAAAAATGAAGAGATTCAAGAGGTCATGGAATTAATCTTCAGGTAGAACAGGACAATTTTTAACCTTTAATTCTGATGAAGAACAGTATTTAAAGGCCGTAAGTGTGTCAATGGAATGAGGTCCCCGGCTATTTTTAAAAACCGTCAGCTAAGAGGAAATCGGGAACGAGTTGAAGTTAATTCATGCCGCCAAGTGCTCCTCATAAATCGACTGAAAAGTAAAAATTACCCTCACAGTTAAATGTATGTTGACTTAATGAACTCTGAGTCCGTTCGACCTTTACACAATAGAAGGACAAAAGTAATTGGCGAAAAAACTAATGAAGACTAACGACGAAGGTCGCGGATGGGGAATTTTATATTGCCTCCATGATTCGTATTATTACCGGTTCTTTTCACCGGCTGGCAGGGGGTGCGGGAGATTTTAATAACAATCCCTATTCAACAAACAAAGAGCAGCCGGTGAGCAGCGGGGGGAGAAGATGAATTTTAATGCGAACAAAATGGTCCAATATCTCAGCGGAACGCGCTGTTCTGGAATTCAGTAGGTATGAGATTTTTATTTATTTTTTTTGGGCAGAAAAATTCACAGAGCGTCAGACGTAATGAAAAACTGGAAACGTTCACCTTACGAAATGGAGTGGCACGCACCGCGTTCACCTGTGTGCCAATTACAAAGAATGTTATTACGCGCTGTTAATCAGGAAACCGAGTCCTTTGTGCAGCAGGCGCCAACGTACTACGATTCATGAATGGATTATTTAACCCTTTCATGACTAAGCCTATTTCTGGCATTTGGTGTTTACAAGTTAAAATCCGTATTTCTTGCAAAAAAATTACTTAGAACCCCCAAATATTATATATATCTATATCTATATATATATATAGATATATATATATATATATATATATATATATATATATAAATAAAAAAAAATAAAAAAAAATATATATATATATATATATAAAATGTATAAAATTTTATGTCACACGGTATTTGTGCAGAGGTGTTTTAAACGCAACTTTTTGGGAAAAGGGACACTTTCATGAATTAAAAAAAACAAAAAACAGTAAAGCTAGCCCAATTGTTTTGTATAATGTGAAAGATAATGTTACGCCGAGTAAATAGATACCAAACATGTCACGCTTTATAATTGCACGCACTCGTGGAATGGCGACAAACTACAGTAGCTAAAAATCTCCATAGGTGACGCTTTAAAAATGTTTTACGGTTACCAGGTTAGAGTTACAGAGGAGCTCTAGGGCTAGAATTATTGCTCTCACTCTGACGTTCGCGGCGATACCTCACATGTGTGATTTGAACACTGTTTACATACGCGGGCGCGACTTTCGTATGTACTTTCTTTGCCGCGCGAGCTCGGGGGCGCTTTAAACATTTAATTTTTTTTCTTATTTATTTTATTTAATTTTATATAATTAAATTGTGTTTTTAAAAAAAAAAAAATTTTGATCATTTTTATTGCTGTCACAAGGAATGTAAACATCCCTTGTGACAGTAATAGGTGGTGACAGGTACTCTTTATGGAGGGATCAGGGGGGGGGGGGGTGTAAAAGACTCCAAATCCCTCCTTTGCACTTCAAAGTATTCAGATCGGCGAAAAAACGGCGATTCTGAACACTGTATTTTTTTTTTTAAACCGGCGCCATTGGCAGTGGAGTAAACCGGAGGTGTCGTTGTGACGTCACTTCTGTGTTTACATTTAGGAGCCTGGAAGGAAGCTGTCTCCGGAAGATAGAGATCTTGTGTTCCTGCTAAGCAGGAACACCAATCTCTGTCTTTACCCAGTCAAACCACCACCCCCCCCCCCCCCCCCAAAGTTAGCAAGCGCCCACTAGGGACACACTTAACCCTTTAATCGCCCCTGGTGTTAACCCTTTTAATGTTAGTGCCATTAGAACAGTAACGCCGCGTACACACGAGCGGATTTTCCATCAGAAAAATCTTGGATGGTTTTCTCCGACGGAATTCCGCTCAAGCTTGGCTTGCCTAAACGCGGTCACATAAGAGTTCGCTGAATTTTCGACCGCCAAGAACGCGGTGATGTACAACACTATACGACGAGCCGAGAAAATGAAGTTCAATGCTTCCGAGCATGCGTCGAATTGTTTCCGAGCCTGGGTAGGAATTTTGCACGTCGGAGTGGCTACAGACGATTGTAATTTCCAATTGGAACATTTTCCGACCGAAAAATTGAGAACCTGCTCTCAATCTTTTGCTGGCGGGAATTCGGCCAGCAAAAGTCCGATGGAGCATACACACGGTCGCATTTTCCGACCAAAAGCTCTCATTGGTCTTTTGCTGGCCGAATTTCCGATCGTGTGTACGCGGCATTACAGTGCATATTTTCTCAAAAAGCTTGGAGGTATGCAATAATAGATCTCCTATGCAACCATATATTACTTAGCAACAATAAACCCCCGGCAACAAATATCCCCCCCCAGCACAACAGTAGATCTCCCAGCAGCCAGCTTCGATAGACCACTTCCTCAACAGTAGATCCCACCCAGCAACAATTGACCCCCCCCCCCCAGCATCAATGTATCCCCTTACCAGAAACAACAGACCTCCTGCAACAATATTTGACATAATAGACTTACTACAAGAGATGGTCAGAGACTGTAGACATGATGTGAACGATGGTTAGAGATTGTGGACATAATGCAAGAGATGGTTAGAGACTGCAAACATGATACAAGAGATGGTCAGAGACTGCAGACATGATACAGGAGATGGTCAGAGACTGCAGACATGATACAGGAGATGGTCAGAGACTGCAGACATGGTACAAGAGATGGTCAGAGACCGTGGACATGATACAGGAGATGGTCAGAGACTACGAACATAATGCAAGAGATGGTCAGACTGCAGACATGGTACAAGAGTTGGTTAGAGACTGCAAACATGATACAGGAGGTGGTTAGAGGCAAAAGACATGATGCAAGAGATGGTCAGAGGCTGCAGACATGATACAGGAGATGGTCAGAGACTGCAGACATGGTACAAGAGATGGTCAGAGACTGCAGACATGATACAAGAGATGGTCAGAGACTGCAGACATGATACAGGAGATGGTCAGAGACTGCGAACATAATGCAAGAGATGGTCAGACTGCAGACATGGTACAAGAGATGGTTAGAGACTGCGAACATAATGAAAGAGATGGTCAGAGACTGCAGACATCGTAAAAGAGATGGTTAGAGACTGCAGACATGATACAAGAGATTGTCAGAGACTGTAGACATGATACAAGAGATGTTAGAGAATGCAGACATGATACAAGAGATGGCCAGAGACTGCGAACATAATGAAAGAGATGGTCAGAGACTGCAGACATCGTAAAAGAGATGGTTAGAGACTGCAGACATGATACAAGAGATTGTCAGAGACTGTAGACATGATACAAGAGATGTTAGAGACTGCAGACATGATACAAGAGATGGTCAGAGACTGCAGAGATGATACAGGAGATGGTCAGAGACTGCAGACATGATACATGCGATGGTCAGAGACTGCAGACATACTACAGGAAATGGTTAGAGACTGCAGACATGATACCAGAGATGATCAGAGACTGCGGACATAATGCAAGAGATGGTCAGAGACTGCAGACATGGTACAATAGATGATCAGGAACTGCAAACAGGATATAAGAGATGGTCAGAGGCAGAAGACATGATGCAAGAGATGGTTAGAGATTGTGGTCATGATATAAGAGATGGTCAGAGACAACAGATATGGTACAAGAGATGGTCAGAGACTGCAGACATGATACAGGAGATGGTCAGAGAGTGCAGACATGATACAGGAGACTGTCAGACTGTGAACATGATACAGGAGTTGTTGGAGACTGGAGACATGCTTTAGGAGACACTTGTCGACTGCAAACATCGCTTTTGACAGCTAGAAATCACTACTATAATGAGGGAATTAGAGACACAGATTAGTGTCTGTAGGGGTCCCGAGGGCCGCATAAAAAGTGCCAAAGGGTCACATGCGGCCCGCAGGTTGGGCACCTTGGGTCTAGGAGCATTGCTGGTTTAAAAATTGCAGATTCCTGGAAAGCATTTGCAATGATTTAATTTATCTGCTGCTGTTGCTTTATAATTGCGCGCATGCATGGAATGTCTAATATTCGATTCATTTTGCTGGCCCGGTAGCTGTCAGTAAATCTGATTTGCATCCATTCTGCTGATATATGAAGCTCACATGGTGTAAATAACACAGACAGGTGTTCCCGCACACTGATATACATATTTCATAATTATCAGTTTCTATGTAATTGTTACTTTTGTATCACAGATGATTTATCTCTCTCATTGCTGTCGCTGGGATGGCGGTTCTCATGCATGATGTGCGTTGTGGTCGGGGACAGTGAGAAATAATTGGCATGATATGAGCTGAGTTGTAAATTGTAGATGTTTGAAGTGGATGTACCATCGGGAAGTGAACAATGCCAGGGATTGCCGGGTGTTACTATTCAGGGCCGGGCTGAATGTTGGGATAGATGTGCCTGCTAAATGTGTTTCTTCATCAATAAATATGCAGGAATGGATCTATCACATTACAATATACAGATATAGCGCTACTTTTCATTTCTCACGGTGCAGGTTGTGGCACTTATAGTAAAGGTCCTGGGCCTCATTGGTGCAGCAGGAGAGCCTGGGACAGATGGGGGGGAGGGGCATTTGTTGCTTTTGGAAGCAGGCGGAGTAATATTAAGTGACTCAGCAGAACATTATGCCTTGTACAATACATACTCCTGATCCATGCACACCGTACATTATATACTCCTGTGCCCTACACTCAGTCTGTTACACACACCTGACCCTTGCACACTGTACATTACATACTCCTGACCCCTGAACTCTGTATGTTATATACTCCTGACACTTGCACACTGTATGTCAACCCTTGCACGTTACATACTCCTGTAATCTGTATATAACATACACATGACACTTGCACTCTGTATGATACATATCCCTGACCCCTGCATTCTGCATGTTTCATACTCATGACACTTGCACTCTGTACAATACATACTTCTGACCCCTGCACATTACATACTCCTGACACTTGCACTTTGCATGATAAATACTCCTGACCCCTGCACTCTGTAAATTACATACACCTGACCTCTGTACATTACATACTCCTGACCCTTGCATGCTGTACATTACATACTCTTGATCCCTGCACAGTATACATTACATACACCTGACACCTGCACACTAAACATTACATACTCCTGACCCTTGCAGGCTGTACATTACATACTCCTGACCCCTGAACTCTGTACATTACATACTCCTGATCCCTGCACACTATACATTACATACACCTGACACCTGCACACTATACATTACTAACTCCTGACACTTGCACTCTGCATGATACATACTCCTGACTTCTGGACTCTGGGTGTTACAGTCTCCTGCACTCTGTACAATACAAACTCCTAACACCTGCACTCTGAATACTACCCCTTGTGCTCTGTATGTCACATACTCCTGACACCTGCACTTTGTGCATCACATACTCCTAACACTTGCACTCTGTATGTTAACCCTTGCACTCAGTACGTTACATACTCCTGCACTCTGTATATTACATATTCTTGACACTTGCACTCTGTACGATACATATCCCTGACCCCTGCATTCTGCATGTTTCATACTCATGACACCTGCAGTCTGTACAATACATACTACAGATCCCTGCACTCTGTACATTACATACTTCTGACCCCTGCGCATTATATATTCCTGACACTTGCAATTTGCATGATAAATACTCCTGACCCCTGCACTCTGTTAATGAACATACACCTGCACTCTATACATTACATACACCTGACACCTGCACTATGTACATTACATACTCCTGATCCCTGCACCTTATACATTCCATACTCCTAACCCCTGCACTCTATACATTACATACTCCTGACACTTGCACTCTGCATGATACATACTCCTGACTCCTGGACTCTGGGTGTTACAGTCTCCTGCACTCTATATGATACAAACTCCTAACCCTTGCACTCTGAACATTACCTTTTGTGCTCTGTGCCATACTCCTGGCACCAGCACTCTGTACATCACATACTCCTGACACTAGTACTCTGTACATCATATACTCCTGACACTTGCACTCTGTACATCACATACTCCTGACACCAGCACTCTGTACATCACATACTTCTGACACTTGCACTCTGTACATCACATACTTCTGACACTTGCACTCTGTATATAGGATCAAGATTTAAGCCCCTCCCACCATTACAATAGCGGCACAGTTAGCCACACCCTCAATTCACCATGATGTGCTTGGCATGCTGCCTCATTATTGTCCTCTGGGTGTTTGAAGGGGCCCTGTCAGGTAGGCTCTCCCCTTGACCCCGGGTAACGCCCACATGTCATGTATATTTGCAGCATGGCTGGAAGAAGAGGTGGGGACCAGTGGCGGAATTATCAGGGTCGCAACAGTCGCAAGTGCGACTGGGCCCTGTAATTCTCAGCCACTTCAGGGGGCCCACCGGCAGCCCGCCCGCCGCCCTCCGCCCGAGTGGCCCACCTGACTGTCCGGCCGGGGGTGTGCGTGTGCGGTGTTATTAATGTCGGGTTCATGCCGTCCTTCACCAGCGTGAGAGAAGTGCTCGGTTGGCTCCGCCCCCGCCTATCCAGAGCGACTGTAAGGGAGGCGGGGCGGACACAAAAAAACCTTCAGCCAATGCAGTGAAGGCACTCTCTGAAGCATGGCTTTCCCGGAGGAGCGGAGGCACGCTTCGTGGAGGAACTTTACGTCACTCTGCAGGATTCTGAGGAGGGGGAATCGATCATCATCATCGATTGATTGGCGGTAAGTCACCACCCCCCCTCCAGATTGTGCCAGCCTGCCACCCCCCTCCAGTGCCACCACCTGCCCTCCAGTGCCACCAGCCCACCATCGCCCCTCCAGTGCCACCACCACCCCTCCAGACTGTGCCACCCCCTGCCCTCCAGTGCCACCAGCCCACCACCCCCCCTCCAGTGCCACCACCCCCCCTCCAGACTGTTCTACCACACCCCCCAGACTGTTCCACCCCACCCCCCCCCCGACTGTCCCACCCCATCCCCCCCTCCAGACTGTCCCACCCCATCCCCCCCTCCAGACTGTCCCACCCCATCCCCCCCTCCAGACTGTTCCACCCCATCCCCTCCTCCAGACTGTCCCACCCCATCCCCCCCTCCAGACTGTTCCACCCCATCCCCCCTTCCAGACTGTTCCACCCCATCCCCTCCTCCAGACTGTTCCACCCCATCCCCTCCTCCAGACTGTTCCACCCCATCCCCTCCTCCAGACTGTTCCACCCCATCCCCTCCTCCAGACTGTTCCACCCCATCCCCCTCTCCAGACTGTTCCACCCCATCCCCCTCCAGACTGTTCACCACCACCGCCCCTCCAGACTGTGCCACCACCTCCCTCCAGTGCCACCACCCCCCCTCCAGTGCCACCAGCCCACCACCCCCTCTCCAGTGCCACCACCCCCCTCCAGTGCCACCAGCCCACAACCCCCTCCAGTGCCACCACCACCCCTCCAGACTGTGCCACCACCTCCCTCCAGTGCCACCACCCCCCCCTCCAGTGCCACCAGCCCACCACCCCCTCTCCAGTGCCACCACCCCCCTCCAGTGCCACCAGCCCACAACCCCCTCCAGTGCCACCACCACCCCTCCAGACTGTGCCACCACCTCCCTCCAGTGCCACCACCCCCCCTCCAGTGCCACCAGCCCACCACCCCCTCTCCAGTGCCACCACCCCCCTCCAGTGCCACCAGCCCACAACCTCCTCCAGTGCCACCACCACCCCTCCAGACTGTGCCACCCGCCCTCCAGTGCCATCACCACCCCTCCAGACTGTTTCACCACCCCCCTCCAGACTGCCACCACCGCCCCTCCAGACTGTGCCACCACCTCCCTGCAGTGCCACCCCTCCCTCCAATGCCACCACCACCCCTCCAGTGCCACCATAGTGCCACCAGCCCACCACCCCCCCTCCTGTGCCACCACCACCCCTCCAGACTGTGCCACCCCCCTCCAGTGCCACCACCCCCCTCCAGTGCCGCTACCCCCACCTCCCTCCAGTGCCACCACCCCCTCTCCAGACTGTGCCACCACCACCCCTCGAGTGCCACTAGCCCACCACCCCCTTCCAGTGCCACCACCACCCCCTTCCAGTGCCACCACCCCTCCAGACTGTGCCACCACCCCTCCAGTTCCACCACCCGCCCTCCAGTGCCACCAGTCCTCCACCCCCCCTCCAGACTGTGCCACCACCACCCCCCTCCAGACTGTTCCACCACCACCCCTCCAGACTGTTCCACCACCCCCCCTCCAGACTGCCACCACCGCCCTCCAGTGCCACCCCTCCCTCCAATGCCACCATCCCCCCTACAGTGCCACCACCCCCCCTCCAGTACCACCAGCCCACCACCCCCCCTCCAGACTGCCAACACCACCCCTCCAGACTGTGCCACCACCACCCCCCCCTCTAGTGCCTCCACCACCCCTCCAGACTGCCACCACCACCCCTCCAGACTGCCACCACCACCCCTCTAGTGCCACCACCACCCCTCTAGTGCCACCACCACCCCTCCAGACTGTGCCACCACCCCTCCAGACCCCTCCAGACTGTGCCACCACCACCACCCTTCCAGACTGTGCCACCACCACCACCCTTCCAGACTGTGCCACCATCACCACCCTTCCAGACTGTGCCACCACCACCACCCCTCCAGACTGTGCCACCACCACCACCCCTCCAGACTGCCGCCACCCCTCCCTCCAATGCCACCATCCCCCCCTCCAGACTGTGCCACCACCACCACTCCTCCAGACTGTGCCACCACCACCACTCCTCCAGACTGTGCCACCACCACCCCCCCCAGACTGTTCCACCACCCCCCCCTCCAGACTGTTCCACCACCGTCCCTCCAGTGCCATCCCTCCCTCCAATGCCACCATCCCCCCTCCAGTGCCACCACCCCCCCTCCAGTACCACCAGGCCACCACCCCTCCAGACTGTGCCACCACCACCCACTCCAGTACCACCGCCACCCCCTCTCCAGTACCACCACCATGCCACCCACCTCCAGTACCACCGCCACCCACCTCCAGGACAACCATGCCTCTCCAGTATCATCGCCACCCTCCTCCAGTACCACCACCCACCCTCCGGTACCATCGCCACCCCTCTCCAGGACCACCACCCCCCTTCAGTACCACCACCGCCACCCACCTCCAGTACCACCACCACCCACCTCCAGTACCACCGCCACCCCCTCTCCAGTACCACCACCATGCCACCCACCTCCAGTACCACCGCCACCCCTCTCCAGGACCATCATGCCTCTCCAGTACCACCGCCACCCACCTCCTGGTACCACCGCCACCCCTCTCCAGGACCGCTACCACCTTCAGTACCACCACGCCACCCACCTCCAGTACCACCGCCACCCCTCTCCAGGACCACCATCCCCCTCCAGTACCACTGCCACCCCTCTCCAGGACCACTATCCCCCTCCAGTACCACCACTGCCACCCCCCTCCAGTGCCACCATCAGCCCCCCTCCAGTACCACCACCACCACCCACCTCCAGTACCACTGCCACCACCTCCAGTACCACTGCCACCCCTCTCCAGGACCACCACCGCCACCCACCTCCAGGACCACCATCCCCCTCCAGTACCACTGCCACCCCCCTCCAGTACAATATATTTTATCGGGATTTTATGTGATGGATCAATACAAAGTGCCACATAATTGTGAAGTGGAAGGAAAATGATAAATGGTTTTCCAAATAAATATGGGAAAAGTGTGGCGCGCATTTGTATTCAGCCCCCTTCAGCCCCCTTTCATACTGAAGGCGCTTTTCAGGCGTTTTAGCGTTAAAAATAGCACCTGAAAAGCGTCTCAAGCCCCTCCCAGTGTGAAAGCCCAAGTGCTTTTTTTTTTTTGTACAAGCAGCATCTTTGGGGCGGTGCGGAAGCGATGTATTCACCGCTCCTAAAGCGCCCTGCCATTGAAATCTTTGAGCAGCGCTGCCAAAGCACCTGCAAAGCATCTCGGCAGTGGCGCTTTGTGGGCTCTTTTAACTCCTTGTTACCCCCTTCTTTGGTGGGTAAAAAGCGCCCGATCCTGCCCACACGGCGCAGGGAAAACGGCACTAAAACTAGCGGCGCTTTACCGCCAACGCGCCCCCCCCCCCCCCCCCCGCGCCCCAGTGTAAAAGGGCTCTTATTCTGATACTCCTAACTAAAATCTAGTGGAACCAACTGCCTTCAGAAGTCACCTAATTAGTAAATAGAGTCCACCTGTGTGTAATTTAATCTCAGTATAAATACAGCTGTTCTGTGAAGCCCTCAGAGGTTTGCTAGAGAACTTTAGTGCACAAACAGTATCATGAAGGCCAAGGAACACACCAGACAGGTCAGGGATAAAGTTGTGGAGAAGTATAAAGCAGGGTTGGGTTATAAAAAAATCTCCCAAGCTTTGACCATCTCACAGAGCTCTGTTCAGTCCATCATCGGAAAATGGGAAGAGTATGGCACAACTGCAAACCTACCAAGACATGGCCGTCCACCTAAACTGACCGGCCGGGCAAGGAGAGCATTCATCTGAGAAGCAGCCAAGAGGTCCATGGTAACTCTGGAGGAGCTGCAGAGATCCACAGCTCAGGGGGGAGAATCTGTCCACAGGACAACTATTAGTCGTCTCTCCACAGATCTGCCCTTTATGGAAGAGTGACAAGAAGAAAACCATAAGAAGTCCTGTTTGCAGTTTGCGAGAAGCCATGTGGGGGACACAGCAAACATGTGGAAGAAGGTGATCTGGTCAGATGAGACCAAAATTGAACTTTTTGACCTAAAACCAAAACTCTATGTGTGGCGGAAAACTAACACTGCACATCACTCTGAACACACCATCCCCACTGTGAAACATGGTGGTGGCAGCATCATGTTGTGGGGATGCTTTTCTTCAGCAGGGACAGTGAAGCTGGTCAGAGTTGATTGGAAGATCGATGGAGCCAAATACAGGACAATCTTATGCCGCGTACACACGATCGGAATTCTCGTCGGAAAAAACTCTGATGGTTTTCCCAATGGAATTTCCGATGGAATTCGGCTCAAGCTGTCTTGCCTACACACGGTCACACCAAATTCCGATCGTTTATAACGCGGTGACATACAACACGTACGACGGGACTAGAAAAAGGAAGTTCAATAGCCAGTAGACAACAGCTTCCGTCTCGTAGTTGAAACTGAGCATGCGTGATTTTTGGCGTGTCGGAATTGCATACACACGATCGGAATTACCGATAGAAAGTTTTTCCGTCGGGAAAATTGAGAACATGCTATCAATTTTTGGCTGGCAGAAATTCGGACAGCTAAATTCTGATGGAGCGTACACACACGGTCGCATTTTCCGATGAAAAGCTCTCATCTGTCTTTTTCTGGCCGGAATTCCGATCGTGTGTACGCGGCATTAGAAGGATACCTTTTAATGCCGCGTACACACGACCGGAATTTTGGTCGGAAAAAGCTCTGATAGTTTTCCTGACGGGATTTTTTTCAAGCTGTCTTGCATGCACACGGTTGCACCAAATTCCGACCGTCAAGAACGCGGTGACGTACAACGCGTACGACGGGACTAGAAAAAGGAAGTTCAATAGCCAGTAGCCAATAGCTTCCTTCTCGTAGTTGAATCTGAGCATGCGTGAGTTTTTGCGCATCAGAATTGCATACACACAAACGCATTTTCAGATGGGAACTTTTTCCGACCGAAAAATTGAGAATCTGCTCTCAATCTTTTGCTGGACAAAATTAGGGCCAGCAAAAGTCCGATGGAGCCTACGCTCTCATCACTCTTTTGATGGCCGAATTTCCGACCGAGTGTACGCGGTCTGCAAAAGACTTGAGGCCGGGGCGGAGGTTCACCTTCCAGCAGGACAACGACCCAAAACATACAGCCAGAGCTACAATTTAAAGGTTTAGATCAAAGCATATTCATGTGTTAGAATGAACCAGTCACAGTCCAGACCTAAATCACATTGAGAATCTGTGGCAAGACTTGAAAATTGCTGTTCACAGACGCTCTCCATCCAATCTGAGATATTTTGCAAAGAAGAATGGGGCAGAAATGTCCCTCTCTAGATGTGTAAAGCTGGTAGAGACATCACCAAAAAGATTTGCAGCTGTAATTGCAGAGAAAGGCGGTTCTACAAAGTATTGACTCCGGGGGGCGCCATACAAATGTACCCCCCACACTTTACACATATTTATTTATAAAAAAATTGGAAAAAAAAATTATAATTTTCCTTCCACTCCACAATTATGTGTCACTTTGTAATAAATCATGTAATGTCATTTCATTTATGTGTTGATCTTGTTCTTATCTCACATGGCGGGCCTCACTCAAAGTCCCAACTACTTCTCCTTCTCTATGTGACGCTTTGTGTTGGTCTATCACATAAAATCCCAATAAAATACATTTACGTTTTTTTTTTTTTTGTAACGTGACAAAATGTGGAAAATTTCAAGGGGTATGAATACTTTTTCAAGGCACCGTATCATCAGGAACCAGTGCTCATAAATTCCTGGCTGCCACCTGCTGGCTGCAAGTTGTATACATTCAATATGCCTATGCAAATGTCATATTTGTATTTATTTTATTTCTTTTTTTTTTTTAGCCCTAAATATATGATAAATTAAAACAGATAAAAAAAAAAAAAAATAAATAAAAAAAAAGATTTTTAATTCATTTTTTTAAATAAATAAAAAGATTTTTTTTTTATCTTAAAATAGATCTAATTTTCACACACGTCTTTAGGGCCTATTATTATTATTATTATTATTATAATACAGGATTTATATAGCGCCGACAGTTTGCGCAGCGCTTTACAACATGAGGGCAGACATTACGGCTACATTACAATTTGGTATAAGAGGAATCAGAGGGCCTTGCTCATTAGAGCTTACAATCTAAAAAGCCCTGGTATAAATTGAAAATAAATAAGCAAATAGGATAAAGTTTAACGAGATTAAAGTTGAATATATATGTATTTTGTATTGTATAAGATATTTAAAAAAATTTTTTTTATAAAATATAAATAAAAAAAAAAAAAAAATCTAAAAAGCCTATAGATTACCCCTGAAGGACGTTGGCCAGTAAAACGTTTAATCAAACCGAACTCCTGATTTACCTTTTTTTTTAAATTTTTTTTTTTTCAACGGCGCCAACGTAAGTCAAAATGACGTTCGTTATTGTTGCTGTTCCGTTCGAAGGAGCCGATCGGCGCATCTCTGGGGCAAAGGTCAAGAGGAGGCGGTAATTTTCATGACCGCACTTATAAAAATATATCCTCTCGTCTCCCTGTCCAATCTACGGGGGCCGCCCCGGCGATGGGTAAAGAGCGGTGGAGGGGGGGAGGGGCTCTCCAAATATTTCCTGAAAGCGGCGGTGAAGAATTATACGTCCAATAAAATGAAATTCATCTGCAGCCCGGAGATTGATGTCGGGGAGGCACAGAGGGTTTCGGCCTCTGCCGCTGCCCGCCAATGTCAAAGTGACTTGACGCTTTCCCGGTGACGGTTTGATGTACCTTTTGATTTATTTTCCGCACGCGGCTTCACGCTGAGGTCAGTATGGATTTTCCAGCCGTTCACAAGTGTTGGGCTCAGCATCTCGCCTGACCCCGGTTGTACAGGCAGCGGACTCTGCTCTTCCATTAATTTCTTGAAAGCCGCCAGCCGGCTCTGTATTCTCGGCACATCCTGGAAAAGCGAAGTCTGCGGCCGTCCTGTGCATGGAAATCAGCCCGGGGTGGCAAAAAAAAAAAAAAATTCATTTAAAGGGTTCAGTCCATCCTGGGAAGTGAGATTCACCAACCTCGAGTCAACTCGTTGGAAAGCCTTTACAAATTTCCAGACCTGATATTTGAATGGGAGCACCGGATGTATGGAACGGGTTTTATTTTGTGCCTTAGTTACATAGTTACATTGTAGGTGAGGCTGAAAAAAGACACAAGTCCATCAAGTCCAACCTATGTGTGTGATTATATGTCAGTATTACATTGCAGCCGTTCAGGTGCTTATCTAATAGTTTCTTGAAGCTTTCGATGCTCCCCGCTGAGACCACCGCCTGTGGAAGGGAATTCCACATCCTTGCTGCTCTTACAGTAAAGAACCCTCTACGTAGTTTAAGCTTAAAACTCTTTTCTTAAAATTTTAATGAGTGGCCACGAGTTTTGTTAAACTCCCTTCTGCAAAAAAGTTTTCTCCCTATTGTGGGGTCTCCAGTACGGTATTTATATAATGAAATCATATCCCCTCTCAAGCGTCTCTTCTCCAGAGAGAATAAGTTCAGCGCTCGCAACCTTTCCTCATAACTAATATTCTCCAGACCCTTTATTAGCTTTGTTGCCCTTCTTTGTAGTCGCTCCATTTACAGTACATCCTTCCTGAGGACTGGAGCCCAGAACTGGACAGCATACTCCAGGTGCGGCCGGACCAGAGTCTTGTAGAGCGGGAGAATTATCATTTTATCTCTGGAGTTGATCCCCTTTTTAATGCCAATATTCTGTTTGCTTTGTTAGCAGCAACAAAAAATAGCAACAAATTTGCAAAAAAAAACAACTGATGGGCACTGATAGGCGGCACAGATACGCAGCACTGATGCCACTGATAGGTGGCACTGGATAGGCAGCACTGATGAGGAGCTACTGACAGGCTTCACTGCGAGGCACCGATTGGCACTTTGATGGGGAACTACTGACAGGCATTACTGGTGGGGTACTGATTGGCACTTTTTTCTGCACTGTTGTGAGCACTTTCATAGGCACTGACAGGCTTTATAGAGGGGGACAGGCTGGCAGGTGATGGGCATTGATTGGCAGTTGATGGGCACTTTTTGATAGGGGCTGCACTGATAACCAGTGTGCTGATTATCAGCACAGCCCCCCCCCCCCCCCCCCCTGACAGGGAGAGGCACCGATTTGCTCTCCCTGTCAGCGTGAACCAAGGAAAGCTGTTTTCTCTGCTTGCCCCCCCCCCCCAAGCCTGGGCCGGCTCTGTGATGTCGGCCTACAGTGAGCTTCAGCCCGCTGTCTGCTGAAAAGGGATCACAGGAGTGCAGAACGAACTGCACTCCTGTGGTCCACAGTGGAAATATCCACATGTGATCCACAGGGAAAGTACAACCTAATGAGCTTTAGCTGTACTTCCCCTTTAAGTTGCTAATGTGGTTGGGTGGGGTTGTACAAATGCCACAGCCGTGGCAAAATTGATACCCCATGTGGTATGGTGCCAGCAATTTTCACGCACTCATTATTGCTGTTTGAAGGAGCTGATCAGCGGATTTCCAGGGCAAAAGTCAAGAGGAGGCGGTCATTTTGATGACCGCTCTTATAAAAATATAGCCACCCCGTGTGGTATTGTGCCTGCAGTAGGGCTGCCAAATATGCGATCCATTGAAGTGCATGGGGCTGTGGAAAGAGTTACACCTTATGGGGCATTTGGTAGAGAGCAGTACTACCGAATGTGCCTCACTGAAGTGAATTGTCCACAACAGTCCAACCAACGTGATGGATTCTCGCCATGAGTTTGATTTCCCAGCCTGGCAGCTCAATGCATACAAAGGAGTGGGGGGAATCCTCGGGATGTCATTGACTAAATATGATCACGAACATGGTCATATTTGCTCAAAGATAGACCTTGCATCCCAGAAACCAAAGATGCTTGTGGCCCGTACAGCTGGAAATTGTCATTTAGTGTTGGCAATAAAGCCATGCTGTTAGAAATCAGTGGGCCTCATACAGACTACCTGGCAGACCCCCCTCCTGGTCGAAAGTGACTGAGGATATAGTTTTATCAGTTGCTTTCTTTGCAGCCTCCGCAGCACAGATTATTGTATAGGAAGCGCTCTGAAGCATCCCCCTCATTCACAAACTGTTTACTATGCTTCAGTGATGAATGGACACAGGAGTGATTGGGTACCAATTGCTCACTGTGTTCATTGCAGAAAGGAAGGGGCCAGTAAATTACATATTTACTGGCCCCTTCAGCCACTCTCCCTCCTGGAACATCTTCCTTTGTGCCTGCAGTAGCTGCCAGTGGCGGAAGAGGCAAGGAGGGAAGCCGGAGGTGCTGTGGGGGAAATAGGCAAAAAGTGGGGTCCCGGACAGCAGATGGAAGGGGCACATGTGCTAGGACCAATCCCCCTGCAGTGCAGCTGGAGGAAGAAAGAGGAAGATAAGCTGGCAGCGCTTCAGGGGGAGGCAGAAGAGGAATGGTGACTGCAATATAACAGTACAGCCGACCCTCCTGCTCAGCCGGTACCCGGGCCCCCCTTTTCAACTGATGGTGCCCGGGCCCAGTACAGGAGGGCTGGCTGTACTGCCTCATCTGCAGCCTTGCTTATGCCCATAGTTTTTGACTGTAACCTGTGTCTGCTGTCTCTAATAATGAATATTCACTCAATTTTATGTGCGGTCCTTTGGTGATATTGAGGGCTGCACTTGAGGCTTTGCATATCAAGAGAGTTGACCACCAACACGATGCATCGTAGTGAACTCAAACCCATACCTCCCAACTTTCTGAGATGGCAATGAGGGACACCGATCAGCAAAAGTATGCAGGCATAGCACACCCCCCTTTGCCACACCCCCCTAAAGGAGAAGTGTTTTGTTACCACTACTACTCCCAGGGTCGTCTTTAAGGCAGGGAAAAAGGGGCAGCTGCCCTGGGCCCCTTCATTGTTTTGGTGTCCAAAGCAGCTGCCTCATACTTGCCAACTATCCCAGTTCAAATTCCCTTGTCCCTTGAAGTTTTAGTCCTATGCTGTGTCCCGATATGAAGTTCTGTTATGAATGCTGCCCAGCTCTGCCCTATGGTCATGTACAGATGACTCACCTGCATACCCTGTGTTTACATGTAAATAGCGGCAGCATTAATATGGTAATAGTAGTGGACCGTCTACATTGATATGTAAATAGAGGCGGCATTCATATGCATATCATGCCTCCCTGAGTACAGTCTAGTAACCAATCAGTGAGCATTACTAAAGTGCAGTAACCTCTAACAACCAATCAGTGAGCAGTACTAAAGTGCAGTAACCTCTAGCAACCAATCAGTGAGCAGTACTAAAGTGCAGTAACCTCTAGCAACCAATCAGTGAGCAGTGCTAAAGTGCAGTAACCTCTAGCAACCAAACAGTGAGCAGTACTGATGTACATTAATCTCTAGCAACCAATTAACAAGCAGAAGTCACGTGCTGTAACCTCTAGCAACTAAATCAGTGATCTATCATGTGTGCTGTGGCCTCTAACAGCCAATCAGTGAGTGGTAATGATATGTTGTAACCTCTAGCAACCAATCGTAATCACTGCCTGATCTGATTTAGTAAACTGATTTTGAGTCTAGCTGCTATTGTATGTCTCAGAGCAGGTGGAGTACAAAATTGCATTGGGGGGGGGTCAAGAAATGTGTGCCCAGGGTCCAATCAATAGTAAAGACGACTATTTCTTTATATTGGCTTTTGGAATTTACAAATGCAGCAATTTAGAAATCAGATGAAAGGTTGGGAAACACTTTTTGATAGATAAAAAGGGAATTTTTATACATCTATATAGATCAGACCAAAATGAGGGGCAAATGAGGAGGAATGAGGGACAGAGGGACATTGCTCCAAATCAGGGACAGTCCCTGCAAATCCGGGACAGTTGGGAGGTACGCTCGAACCTCTTCCAAATTATGAAACTCCACCAAGAGCTCTATCTGTCTCAAAAAGGGAATACAAATCATTTGGGTATAGCGCTGCATGTCCAAGTAATTTTGGTTAAAGCGGGAGTCCGCCGGGAGTCCGCTGTTTTTTGTTTTTTTTAAAAAGCCAGCAGCTGCAGACTTTTAAAATAATGACACTTACCCGCCCAGCGCGCCCGCGATGTCGGCACCCGAAGCCGATCTCTCGATCGTCTCCCGGGTGCTGCCGCCGCCATCTTGGGTATGGGAATCAGGAAGTGGAGCCTTTCGGCCTTATTTCCCGGTTCCCTACTGCGCATGCGCGAGTCGCGCTGTGCAATAAGGATGGTCCCCGCTGTCTCTGGGATCCGTGTGTTTCCCAGCAGGCAGCGGGGGGACCTTCGGAAAGGGGCGTAGATTCTGCGGGAAGGGGCGTACCTTCTGCAGAATCTACGCCGGAAGTGGGTGCAGATACCTGTACTGTACAGGTACCTGCAGCCCCCTCCCCCCTGAAAGGTGCCAATTGTGGCGCCGGAGGGGGGGGGGAGGGTTCCAATGAGCGGAAGGTCCACTTTAGGGTGGAGCTCCGCTTTAAGAATTAAATAAAAAGCTTGCCCATGATGTACAATTTTCTGTAGCAGATAGAAGAGGGACCATTGTGCAGGATAGAAGGACAGGGGGATTTGGTTCCAGGAGAGGGACCGTCCCTCTAGAACAAGGACCGTTGCCAGCTTTGAAAGATGCACACAATTCTTTAGCAAAGTCCTTCATTAAGAAGAGTTGGCTCTCCATGGAGGCGGCGATAGGTTTTTGAGTGTGTAGAGAAGTGGAGAACTGAACAATTACGTGGGAAAAAGCGTCTTGTGAACAGTCCAAGACGTGAATTTAATTGTAAGTGTTCTCGGTTTTAATTCCTCTGTACAGGGCTTCTCTTGAAGTCTCGGCACAGAAAGTTATTTGTGCTCCTGGCTCTCCGCCAGCGGCTTCCTCAATGCCAATCTGCTTCTCTCCTGTCATGTCTTAAACGGGCCCTGGAAACCGCTTGCCTTTAATCTGGATTCTGCTGCATTTACATTTATTATTAATTCTACTTCTGTTGTCAGCGATGACGGGCGGAAGAGTTTCTTATGTGCAAACCATGAAAGATATTGCCTTCTTTATCTTAAAGGAAGCACAGATTGGGTGGTGGGGTGAAGACTGCTGCTGCTCGGCTCCTTCTCAATATGTCAGCTGTCTACCTCTTATGTGAAAGAATGAAGTTGACTTGAAGTCCAATGGAACTTTCTGTTTAAATTAGCGAAATACATTCTGAGGACATGAAACAAAATGGTGTGCAAAGTCTTACAGCTGGTTTTCTTCAGAAGGCAGCCACAGCCTGAGTAAAAAAAAAAAGCCTGTCCCCTGCCAGCATGCTTCAGAGAAGAACTCTTTCTGCCACCTACCTGACAGGAGGCTGAGATGACGATGATGGTCTCTCTTGTATCTCCTGCCCAAGCACCCCTGAAGGTGAGGTAGAGGGTGCAAAGGGACAGGAGGAACAACGTGTGATGGAGGATGTAGAAAAGCCTGTCCCCTGCCAGCATGCTGCAGAGAAGGACTCTTGCTGTCACGTACCTGATAGGAAACCGAGATACAGACAGTGTCCTCTCTTGTATCTCCTTCCCATGCACCCTTGAAGGTTAGAGAGGGGTGGAAAGGGACAGGAGGAACACATATGATGAAGGAAGTAGAGAAGCCTGTCCCCTGCCAGCATGCTGCAGAGAAGGACTCTTGCTGTCACGTACCTGATAGGAAACCAAGATAAAGAGGGCATCCTCTCTTGTATCTCCTTCTCATGCACCCCTAACGGCAAGGTAGAGAGTGCAAAGGGACAGGAGGAACACATATGATGGAGGATGTAGAAAAGCCTGTCCCCTGCCAGCATGCTGCAGAGAAGGACTCTTGCTGCCACATACCTGATAGGAGGCTGAGATGACGATGATGGTCTCTCTTGCATCTCCTGCCCATGCACCCTTAAAGGTGAGGTAAAGGGTGCAAAGGGACAGGAAGAACACGTGTGATGGCGGAAGTAGAGAAGCCTGTCCCCTGCCAGCATGCTGCAGAGAAGGACTCTTGCTGTCACGTACCTGATAGGAAACCGAAATAAAGAGGGCGTCCTCTCTTGTATCTCCTTCCCATGCACCCCTGAAGGTGAGGTAGAGGGTGCAAAGGGACAGGAGGAACGCGTGTGATGGAGGAAGTAGAGAAGCCTGTCCCCTGCCAGCATGCTGCAGAGGACTCTTGCTGTCACGTACCTGATAGGAAACCTTGATACAGACAGTGTCCTCTCTTGTATCTCCTTCCCATACACCCTTGAAGGTTAGAGAGGGGTGGAAAGGGACAGGAGGAACACGTGTGATGGAGGAGGTAGAAAAGCCTGTCCCCTGCCAGCATGTTGCAGAGAAGGACTCTTGCTGTCACGTACCTGATAGGAAACCGAAATAAAGAGGGCGTCCTCTCTTGTATCTCCTTCCCATGCACCCCTGAAGGTGAGGTAGAGGGTGCAAAGGGACAGGAGGAACACATGTGACGGAGAATGTAGAAAAGCCCTTCTCTGCCAGCATGCTGCAGAGAAGGACTCTTGCTGTCACGTACCTGATAGGAAACCATGATACAGACAGTGTCCTCTCTTTATCCTGCCCATGCACCCCTGAAGGTTAGAAAGGAGTGCAAAGGGACAGGATGAACACATGTGACGGAGAATGTAGGAAAGCCTGTTCCCTGCCAGCATGCTGCAGAGAAAGACTTGCTGCCATGTTCCTGATAGGAGGCTGAGATGGCAATGATGGTCTCTCTTGTATATCCTGCCATTGCACCCCTGAAGGTTAGAAGGGGGCACAAAGGGACAGGAGGAACACGTGTGATGGAGGATATAGAAAAGCCTGTGCCCTGCCAGCATGCAGCAGAGAAGGACACGCTGTCACGTGCCTGATAGGAAACCGAGATACAGACAGTGTCCTCTCTTGTATCTCCTTCCCATGCACCCCTGAAGGTGAGGTAGAGGGTGCAAAGGGACAGGAGGAACACATGTGACAGAGGATGTAGGAAAGCCTGTTCCCTGCCAACATGCTGCAGAGAAGGACTCTTGCTGTCATGTACCCGGTAGGAGACCAAAATGACATCTCTCTTGTATCTCCTTCCAAAGCACCCCTGAAGGTGAGGCTGAGACAGAGGGTGTAAAGGGACAGGAGGAATACGAGTTTATCTTAAAGGAAGCACAGATTGCTGCAGAGGTCTGTCACATCTCCTTCTGAGTCAGGTCTATAGCATTTCAATAAGCAAACCTCATGCTCCCTATTGACAGGAGATCTCTAGTTCTGCCTTAGCAAGAAGCATGTCAGACCTCTGTAGAGAGACTGCTGCTTCCACACTGCCACTTGAGGGAGAGGTGATTTAAGTTAACGAAATATATTCTGGTACATGAAACGAAAGGTGTGCAAAGTCTTACATTTGGTTTTCTTTAAAAAGCAGCCACAGCTTGAGTAGAAAAGCCTGTCCTCTACCAGCATGCTGCAGAGAAGGGCTCTTGCTGTCATGTACTTGATAGGAGGCTGAGATGACGTTGATGGTCTCTCTTGTATCTCCTGCCCAAGCACCCCTGAAGGTGCACGTCATGGATGGGGGGCAGCATCATGGATAGGGAGGGCAGTGTAATGGATGTGGGGGCGCATCATGGATAGGAGGGTGACGTCATGGAAAAGGAGGGTGGCGTCATGGATAAGGGGGCAGCATCATGGAAAGGGAGGGTGGTGTCATGGATGGGGGGGCAGCATCATGAATAGGGAGGGAGGCGTCATGGATGGGGGGTGGCGTCATGGATGGGGGGTGGCGTCATGGATGGGGGGGTGGCGTCATGGATAGGGAGGGCAGTGTCATGGATAGGGAGGGCAGTGTCATGGATGGGGGGGCGGCATCATGGATAGGGAGGGCGGCGTCATGGATGGGGGGGCGGTGTCATGGATGGGGGGGCGCATCATGGATGGGGGGGCGGCGTCATGGAAAGGGAGGGTGGCGTCATGGATAGGTGGGCAGCGTCATGGATAGGGAGGGAGGTATCATGGATGGGGGGGTGGCATCATGGATAGGGAGGGAGGCGTCATAGATGGTGGGGGTGGCGTCATGGATAGGGGCGGCATCATGGATAGGGAGGGCAGCGTCATGGATAGGGAGGGCAGTGTCATGGATGGGGGGGCAGCATCATGGATAGGGAGGACGGCGTCATGGATGGGGGGGGGCGTCATGCATAGGGAGGGTGGCGTCATGGATAGGGAGGGTGGCGTCATGGATAGGGAGGGCGGCGTCATGGATAGGGAGGGCGGCGTCATGGATAGGGAGGGAGGTGTCATGGATGAGACGGCATCATGGATGAGGGGCAGTGTCATGGATGGGGGGGGGCACTTCATGGATAGCGGGTCGGCCTCATGCATGGGGAGCGGCGCCCGTGTGCCCACAACAAAAGCTCTTGCCCCCTTGCGGATTCAAGAGCTCAAGCTCTGATTCAGCAGGGCATGTGTGTTAGGACCTCTCTGCAGAGAGATCACTGCTTCCACCAAAAGGGTGAAGGTCCTTCTCCGCAGCATGCTGGCAGGCTTTTCTTTTGCTTTCCTAACAGAAAAGAGTTGCAGGACTAGGCACAGCTTTTGTTTTCGATGCACTTGGAATGTAATTAGGCAAATTAAACTGAAAGTTCAATTGCGCTTGGAGCCATCTTCATTCTTTCTCATACCAGGTAGATGGCTGACATATTCAGAAAGACAGAAACAAAAAAAGGAGGCAAATTCTCACAAGTAGGGCCCCCCTAACCCTCTCATATTCAATTATTTTATAACTGTACTGCCTCTCTCTCTCTCTCTCTCTCTCTCTCTCTCTCTTTATTTGTGAAGTGCTGCACAAACTGTTGGCTTTATAGAAATTTTATATAATAATAATAATCATAATATATTTACATTATTTACATTTTACATTTACTTTTTTTTTTTTTAGAATGATATATTATGTTATCATCATGTTTGTCCTCAACAGCCGCTACAGGCAAAGTCTTGCTTTAATATATCCCCGCAATTTATTTTTATTTTTTTCCTGCCTTTTTATTACTTTTGTACTTTTTTTTTTTATTTTTTTTTCCTCTTCGATCTCCAAAAATTGATTTATCAGTCTCTCTGTCTAAGCACCTTGAAAATATCCTCCTATTATAGCAGAAAATTGGACAGGGGTGATGAAGGCAGAGATACCCAGAAGAAAATTAAAGACCAGTTTATTGTTGAGAAGGAAACATGAAACATTAAACCTTGATGTGTCTTCTGCGCTGCTGGGAATAAAAATGTTTCTTTTTTTTTTTTTTTTTTGATTGCCGAGTAAAAAGTAAAAAAAAAAAGTCCATACAAAAAAAAAAGGCCGAGGCGTACTGCTGTTGTAAGCATAGAAAAAACGTTATTTGCTGTTTATTCAAGTGCACTGCAATTTATTTACAAAGGGATAAAGGGGGTCCAGGAAAGTGGAAGGGGGAGGGGAGGGGGGGTCGATTGCTTCATCTTTTTTTTTTTCTCGACATTCCGCTAAGGCCTCGAGCGCGGCCAGCTTTTCTTAATGCCAGGAGGAAAGCAGCGTAAAAAAAATAAAATAAACGCGCATAAAGTTACGTTTTTTTAAGTGCGGCAATCGCTGGGGCGGTAATTTATTTTCATTGGCCAGAATAATTATTTATTCTGGGCATTGAAATGAATTAATGCTCGAGCGCTAAGTATATCCAGCGATAACGCACGTTTAGGCGTGTCAAGCATTTTTCTGCCGACACTCTCCTCTCCTGAACGCTCTGGCGCAGTTTTTTTTATATGGGGGGGGGGTTTGCTTCTAAACGCCTGTACAGTGCCTAAAAAAAAGTATTCACACCCCTTGAAATTTTTCACATTTTGTCACGTTACAACCAAAAACGTAAATGTATTTTATTGGGATTTTATGTGATGGACCAACACAAAGTGGCTCATAATTGTGAAGTGGAAGGAAAATGATAAATGTTTTTCAAAATTACAAATAAATATGTGAAAAGTGTGGGGGGGCATTTGTATTCAGCCCCCCCCCCCTTTACTCTGATACCCCCTAACTAAAATCGAATGGAACCAATTGCCTTCAGAAGTCACCTAATTAGTGAATAGAGTCCCCTTGTGTGTAATTTCATCTCAGTCTAAATGCAGCTGTTCTGTGAAGCCCTCAGAGGTTTGTTAGAGAACATTAGTTAACAAACAGCATCATGAAGGCCAAGGAACACACCAGACAGGTCAGGGATAAGATTGTGGAGAAGTATAAAGCAGGGTTAGGTTATAAAAAAATATCCCAAGCTTTGAACATCTCACGGAGCTCTGTTCAATCCATCATTGGAAAATGGAAAGAGTGTGGCACAACTGCAAACCTACCAAGACATGGCCGTCCACCTAAACTGACCGGCCGGGCAAGGAGAGCATTCATCAGAGAAGCAGCCAAGAGGTCCATGGTAACTCTGGAGGAGCTGCAGAAATCCACAGCTCAGGTGCCACATTTGTAATGACATGACTTCACCCCCCATCCTAGTAATTACATGACCTTGTCCCTTCCCCCCAATCTATTAATGGAATGGCCTCTCCTCCCCCCATCCTAGTAATGACATGACCTCCCCCCCTCCCCCCATCCTAGTAATGACATGACCTCGCCCCCCCATCCTAGTAATGACATGACCTTGCCCCCTCCCCTCCATCCTAGTAATGACATGACCTTCCCCCCATCCTAGTAATGACATGACCTCGCCCCCCATCCTAGTAATGACATGACCTCACCCCCTCCCCTCCATCCTAGTAATAACATGACCTTGACCCCATCCTAGTAATGACATGACCTCACCCCCTCCCCTCCATCCTAGTAATAACATGACCTTGACCCCATCCTAGTAATGACATGACCTTGCCCCCTCCCCTCCATCCTAGTAATGACATGACCTTCCCCCATCCTAGTAATGACATGACCTCGCCCCCCATCCTAGTAATGACATGACCTCACCCCCTCCCCTCCATCCTAGTAATAACATGACCTTGACCCCATCCTAGTAATGACATGACCTCGCCCCCTCCCCTCCATCCTAGTAATAACATGACCTTGACCCCATCCTAGTAATGACATGACCTCGCCCCCTCCCCTCCATCCTAGTAATGACATGACCTCGCCCCTCCCATCCTAGTAATTACATGACCTCACCCCCATCCTAGTAATGACATGACCTCGCCCCCTCCCCTCCATCCTAGTAATGACATGACCTCACCCCTCCCATCCTAGTAATGACATGACCTCGTCCCCTCCCCTCCATCCTAGTAATGACATGACCTCGCCCCTCCCATCCTAGTAATGACATGACCTCACCCCCATCCTAGGAATGACATGACCTCGCCCCCTCCCCTCCATCCTAGTAATGACATGACCTCGCCCCCTCCCCTCCATCCTAGTAATGACATGACCTCGCCCCCCATCCTAGTAATGACATGACCTCACCCCCTCCCCTCCATCCTAGTAATAACATGACCTTGACCCCATCCTAGTAATGACATGACCTCGCCCCCTCCCCTCCATCCTAGTAATGACATGACCTCGCCCCTCCCATCCTAGTAATTACATGACCTCACCCCCATCCTAGTAATGACATGACCTCGCCCCCTCCCCTCCATCCTAGTAATGACATGACCTCACCCCTCCCATCCTAGTAATGACATGACCTCGTCCCCTCCCCTCCATCCTAGTAATGACATGACCTCGCCCCTCCCATCCTAGTAATGACATGACCTCACCCCCATCCTAGGAATGACATGACCTCGCCCCCTCCCCTCCATCCTAGTAATGACATGACCTCGCCCCTCCCATCCTAGTAATGACATGACCTCGCCCCCATCCTAGTAATGACATGACCTCATCCTCTCCCCTCCATCCTAGTAATGACATGACCTCATCCCCTCCCCTCCATCCTAGTAATGACATGACCTCGCCCCTCCCATCCTAGTAATGACATGACCTCGCCCCCTCCACTCCATCCTAGTAATGACATGACCTTGCCCCCATCCTAGTAATGACATGACCTCATCCCCTCCCCATCCTAATAATGACATGCCCTCACCCCCCCCATCCTAGTAATGACATGACCTCATCCTCTCCCCTCCATCCTAGTAATGACATGACCTCATCCCCTCCCCTCCATCCTAGTAATGACATGACCTCGCCCCTCCCATCCTAGTAATGACATGACCTCGCCCCCTCCCCTCCATCCTAGTAATGACATGACCTTGCCCCCATCCTAGTAATGACATGACCTCATCCCCTCCCCATCCTAATAATGATATGCCCTCACCCCCCCATCCTAGTAATGACATGACCTCGCCCCCCCATCCTAGTAATGACATGACCTCACCCCCATCCTAGTAATGACATGACCTCGCCCCAATCCTAGTAATGACATGACCTCGTCCCCTCCCCTCCATCCTAGTAATGACATGACCTCGCCCCTCCCATCCTAGTAATGACATGACCTCGCCCCCATCCTAGTAATGACATGACCTCATCCCCTCCCCTCCATCCTAGTAATGACAGGACCTCATCCCCTCCCCTCCATCCTAGTAATGACATGACCTCGCCCCTCCCATCCTAGTAATGACATGACCTCGCCCCCTCCCCTCCATCCTAGTAATGACATGACCTTGCCCCCATCCTAGTAATGACATGACCTCGCCCCCTCCCCATCCTAATAATGACATGCCCTCACCCCCCATCCTAGTAATGACATGACCTCATCCCCTCCCCATCCTAATAATGACATGCCCTCACCCCCCCCATCCTAGTAATGACATGACCTCGCCCCCCATCCTAGTAATGACATGACCTCATCCCCTTCCCCATCCTAATAATGACATGCCCTCACCCCCCATCCTAGTAATGACATGCCCTCACCCCCCCCCCCCCCATCCTAGTAATGATATGACCTTACCCCCCCATCCTAGTAATGACATATCCCAAGTCAATGAGAGCAGAGGAAGGGTGTGGACTGGGGAGAGGGAAAACAACTGGAAGCTGATTACTGGATTATAGAACTTGGCTGGGGTACTGGGGTACACAAGGAAGATTGGAGCTGGACTCCCCAGTCTGTGTTTGGACAGTGAAAGAAGAAGCAGCAAACTGATAAGTTCATCTCTCTCCTTCTATTAGCATGAACACTTCCACCTCTCCTTTCACTGTCCAGTTACAGGTTGGGGGCTGGTCCAGGATGACCTAGACTAAGGACATCTAGTAGCAAAAAATAAATAAAAAATGACTGCAGGGAAATCTCTAGATTTAAGATGAGAGGGAGAAGAAGCAGCACAAGGAGCCAATTAGGAGCTGAACTTCAGGCAGGTATAAAGACACAAATTAATTATAGGGGTTGCATATGCATTACGATTAAAAGCCTTCTGTGTGTAGCAGCCTCCCCTCAGTCCCCCCTAACACTTACCTGAGGTCCCTCTCTGTCCAGCGATGTCCACGAGTGTCTCAGCCATCCGATATTCTCCTTACTGATTGGCTGAGACACAGCAGCGGCACCACTGGTTCCCGTTGCTGTCAATCAAAATCAGCTAGCCAATCGGGGGGGAGAGGAAGCGGAGGGTGGGGCTCGGTGTCTGAATGGACACATGGAGCTGTGGCTCAGCTCGGGTGCCCCCATAGCAGGCTGCTTCCTGTGGGGGGCACTGAACAGGAGGGAGGGGCCAGGAGCAGCGAAGAGGGACCCGAGAAGAGGAGGATCTGGGCTGCTCTGTGCAAATCCAATGCAACAGAGCAGTAGAAGTATAACATGTTTGTTATTTTTATAGGGAAAAAAACGAGACTTTACAATCACTTTAAATTCTGTAATCAATAATATGTCAATAAATGTATTTGTTCAAATGCAAGTAGTGTAAATACCTGAACCTGACAAGTTCAGTGTATTGCAGTCCCTGTACAACGGGGCAAGTGTGACAGGAAAAAGCAGCATAAGGAGCCAATCAGTTCATGTGCTGACAAGAAGCATGCTGAAAGGAGGAGAGAGCAAGTGAAAGAAAGTGACTGAGAGACAAGTTCTTCACTGCGCTGCTTCTCCTTTCGCTGTCCAGTTACAGGTTGGTGGCTAGACCTATAATAACACGCCGCCTTGTCTCAAGTGAATGGGAACAAGAGTGACAACTGACAGAGAGATGCATTCTTCACTGCGCTGCTTCTCCTCTTTCACTGTTCAGTTACAGGTTGGGGGCTCGTCCGGGATTCCATTCTGAGGCAGAAAAAATATACTGCAGGGAAATCTCTAGATTTAAGATGAATATTGCAGCAAAAGCAGCTTTTGTTATTTTATTAGCTAAAAGGCTGTTAATTTTTATCTTGTTATTTTTGGCTGGAGTTCAGCTTTAAACTCTCAATGTATTCCTGTGCAGAGACATGAATCTGCATATTTATACCAACCTATAATAACATGCCGCCTTTTCTCCAGTGAATGGGAACAAGAGTGACAGAGAGAAGAGTTCTTCACTGCGCTGCTTCTCCAATCGCTGTCCAGTTACAGGTTGGTGGCTAGACCTATAATAACACGCCGCCTTGTCTCGAGTGAATGGGAACAAGAGTGACAACTGACAAAGAGATAAGTTCTTCACTGCGCTGCTTCTCCTCTTTCACTGTTCAGTTACAGGTTGGGGGCTCGTCCGGGATTCCATTCTGAGGCAGAAAAAATATACTGCAGGGAAATCTCTATATTTAAGATGAATATTGCAGCAAAAGCAGCTTTTGTTATTTTATTACCTAAAAGGCTCTTCATTTTTATCTTGTTATTTTTGGCTGGAGTTCAGCTTTAAACTCTCAATGTATTCCTGTGCAGAGACATGAATCTGCATATTTATACCAACCTATAATAACATGCCGTCTTGTCTCCAGTGAATGGGAACAAGAGTGACAGAGAGAAGAGTTCTTCACTGCGCTGCTTCTCCTTTCGCTGTCCAGTTACAGGTTGGTGGCTAGACCTATAATAACACGCCGCCTTGTCACGAGTGAATGGGAACAAGAGTGACAACTGACAAAGAGATAAGTTCTTCACTGCGCTGCTTCTCCTCTTTCACTGTTCAGTTACAGGTTGGGGGCTCGTCCGGGATTCCATTCTGAGGCAGAAAAAATATACTGCAGGGAAATCTCTAGATTTAAGATGAATATTGCAGCAAAAGCAGCTTTTGTTATTTTATTAGCTAAAAGGCTGTTCATTTTTATCTTGTTATTTTTGGCTGGAGTTCAGCTTTAAACTCTCAATGTATTCCTGTGCAGAGACATAAATCTGCGTATTTATACCAACCTATAATAACATGCCGCCTTGTCTCCAGTGAATGGGAACAAGAGTGACAACTGACAAAGAGATAAGTTCTTCACTGCGCTGCTTCTCCTTTCACTGTTCAGTTACAGGTTGGGGGCTGGTCCGGGATGCCATCTCGTGGCAGAAAAAGAAATACTGCAGGGAAATCTCTATATTTAAGATGAATATTGCAGCAAAAGCTGCTTTGGTTATTTTATCAGCCAACAGGCTGTTCATTTTTATCTTATTTCTGTCTGGAGTTCACCTTTAAGCTCTGGGTGTCTTCCTGTGCAGAGACATAAATCTGCGTATTTATACCAACCTATAAATAAGATGCTGCCTTGTCTCCAGTGAATGGGAACAATATATATTTAACATTAGAGTGAAATATCATTAACAAGCCGAGACCCACTCAAGCATGGAGAGGCACTCGAGTAATAAATGGCACATTACCAGTCTTCCCATTTCAGGGTGACATGCCTGGCTGACACCGAGCCTCTTCCCCCTTCTCCGCCCCGGCCACCGTTATTTAGGTTGCTCGTCGTTTCTAAGCAGAAACAGTCATTAAAGCCATTCTGCCGGTTTCTAAGGGAAGTCAGGGTGAAAATTGCAATAATCATACTATCAATCAAAGAGCTTTGACTAGGCTTCAAGTGCTGCAAAAAAAAAAAAAAAAAAAAGCATATTAGGCTAGCTTCGAGAACAATGAGGAAAGCTTGGAGTTTTCGCTAATGCACACGATCGCTCCCGAGGATCAGGAAGCTATATACACCGCTATAAACGGCCTCCAGGGACCTTCCCTGCTTCATTGTAACATGGCGTTCTTACCTTGCAGCGCCGGGTTTGCGCTCACTTTCTACCAGGGACCTATCTGCATGGGGTTTGTATCTTCTCCTCGTGCTGGTGAGGGTTCCCCCTGGCTGCTCTTGGATCCTGCAAGATCCCCAAGACATGAAGGTGCCGCCAATTTCCTGAAAAGCCAATAATAGGCTGAATTGATATATGCCCAGTTGAAATTCATATATCGGAGGTGCCAAAGGTTTTATACACTCACCGGCCACTTAATTAGCTACATCTTGCTGGTATCAAGTTGGACCCACTTTGGCCTTCAGAACTGCCTTCATTGTTCGTGGCAAGGTGTTGGAAACGTTCCTCAGAGATTTTGGTCCATAGTGACATGATGGCATCAGGCAGTTGCTGCAGATTTGCCGGCTGCACATCCATAAGGTGCTCTATTGGATGAGATCTGGTGAGTGTGGAGCTCTATTGGATGAGATCTGGTGAGTGTGGAGCTCTATTGGATGAGATGTGGTGAGTGTGGAGCTCTATTGGATGAGATCTGGTGAGTGTGGAGCTCTATTGGATGAAATCTGGTGAGTGTGGAGGCCATTGGAGTACAGTGACGTCATAGTCCAGTGGTGAGATGATTGGAGCTTTGTGACATGGTGCATTATCCTGCTGGAAGGAGCCATCAGAAGATCGGGACACTGTAGTCATAAAGGGATGGACATGGTCAGCAACAATACTCAGGTAGGTTGTGGCATTTAAATGATACTCAATTGGTACTAAGGGGCCCAAAGTGTGTCAAGAAAATATCCCCCCCCACATCATTACACCACCAGGCTGAACCGGTGGCATAAGTCAGGATGGATCCATGCTTTCATGTTGTTTATGCCAAATTCTGTCCCCACCATCTGAATGTCGAAGCTGAAATCGAGACTCAGACCAGGCAACGTTTTTCTAATTTTCTATTGTCCAGTTTTGGTGATCCTGTGCCAATTGTAGCCTCAGTTTCCTGTTGTAGTTGACAGGAGTGGCACCCGGTGTGGTCTTCTGCTGCTGTAGCCCATCTCCTTCAAGGATCCATGTGTTGTGTGTTCAGAGATGGTATTCTGCATACCTTGGGTGTAACGACTGGTTGTTTGAGTTACTGTTACTGCCTTTCTATCGTCTGCCCATTCTCCTCTGACCTCTGACATCAACAAGGCATTTTCCTCCACACAACTGTCGCTCACTGGATATTTTCTCTTTTCCCCACCATTCTCTGTAAACCCCGAGAGATGGTTGTGTGTGAAAATCCCAGTAGATCAGAAGTTTTTAAAATAGACCAGCCCGTCTGGCACCAACAACCATGGCGCGTTCAAAGTCACTTAAATCAACTTTCTTCCCCATTCTGATGCTCAGTTTGAACTTCAGCAAGTCATCTACATCACGTCTAGATGCCTAAATGCATTGAGGTTCTGCCATGTGATTGGCTGATTAGCAATTTATGTTACCAAGCAATTAAACAGGTGTACCTAATATAGTGGCCGGTGGGTATATTTCTGTCCATCCAGTTCTAAGGTTGACATGGCCCTGCAGCTCAGCACAACCCTTTCTGGCAGGTTAGGAGGCCTGATTTGTCTCTGCGGCAATTCAGCAACAGTTACAGGTTTTGCTCCTCCCCCAGCTTGTGATTGGACAGCGTAAAGAGATGCAGCAACACTGATGAGCTCATTTATCTGTCACTCTGCTCCTTTCTCCTGTCAGCATTTTCTTTTTAAGCACATGAGCACGGCAGAACAGCTCATTGGCTCCTTGTGCTGCTTACCTTTCTCCCAGTCTAAGCTCTGTTTTATAGGGGATTGCAAGAGGTTTATACCAGGTCATATTTTTATAGATATACTTCATGCATGTAAGAAAATTCATACAGGCCTCATTCACACTGTGTACTTAAGCATACAATTGTGTGAGGCCCGCCTTGGCCTGCACAGGGATGAAGGGGTGTCTCATGTGTAGAAAAAATGATCCGCACTAACCTTTGATACTCCAGCAATATATTTTGTAAGAAATTGCTATATTTTTACTTTCATTTTTAGTGTTTCTATTCGATGACCACACACCTCCTCCTAAACTAGCCATTTTTCTGTGGCTGGTGGGCATGAGTATTGTTCAGGCAGGAGATAGAGGGATACAAAGTAACATTGTTTATAAATATTGTTCAGACAGGAGACAGAGGGCCCATTCACACTGTATGTAGCATGCTCTTGAACCCTGCACTCTGTGCATTGCAGGCTCCTGAACCCAGCACTCTGTACATAGCGCACTTCTGAACCCTACTGAACCCTACACTCTGTACGTAGCGCACTTCTGAACCCTACATTCTGTACATAGCGCACTTCTGAACCCTACATTCTGTACATAGCGCACTTCTGAACCCTGCATTCTGTATGTAGCGCACTTCTGAACCCTACACTCTGTACGTAGTGCACTTCTGAACCCTACACTCTGTATGTAGCACACTTCTGAACCCTGCACTCTGTACGTAGCGCACTTCTGAACCCTGCACTCTGTACCTAGCATGCTCCTGAACCCTGCACTCTGTACGTAGTGCACTTCTGAACCCTATACTCTGTATGTAGCGTACTTCTGAATGTTGCACTCTGTACCTAGCATGCTCCTGAACCCTGCACTCTGTATGTAGCATGCTCCTGAACCCTTCGCTCGGCATGTAGCACCCTTCTGGACCCTGCACTCTGTTCGCAGCATGCTTCTGAACCCTGCACTCTGTACATAGTGCGCTCCAGAACCCTGCACTCTGTACGTAGTGCACTTCTGAACCCTGCACACTGTTGGCAAGTGCGCTCCTGAACCCTGCACCCTGTACGTAGCACACTCCTTGCCAGGGCTGGGCTCAGCCCTTCCTTCTCAAAGCTGGCCGCTCAGCTGTCGGCAAATTGCCAGCTCCTATCTCTCCACAGTGACTCACCTGTTGATGATATCCTGCTCGTCAGCCCTGCCTACTTAAGCCGTCCAGCCCAGATGACCTCTGCCTTTGCCTTGGTCACATCTCTAGAGACGCTCTCCTATGTTCCTATTAAAGACTTGCTTGGCTGACATTCCTTCTGGCTCCAGATCCTGCTTCCTGTTTCACTATGCTGATCTCTGGCTACCTGTTGTTTTGGCTTGTCTGACGATCTGCTCCGGTTCCTAAACTCTTCACTATGTTTACTCTGTTTACCTTTTTTTTAAATTATTATTAATTAGTGTGATTTTAACTGTACTTCTGTCGCAGTCTGATTCATGGTTTCTGACACTCCTGAACTCTGCACTCTGTACTTAGCACACTCCTGAACCCTTGCACTCTGTATGTAGCACACTCCTGAACCCTGCACTCTGCACGTAGCACACTCCTGCACCCTGCACTCTGTACTTGGCACACTCCTGAACCCTGCACTCTGTATTTAGCGTGCCCCTAGGGTAGATACATAGTCTTACAGATACAACTGGCCCTTTAAGGGCAATCATTCTGCTGATATGGCCCTGATAAATTTTAGTTCAACACCCCTGCTCTAAAACTGCTTGTCCCCTGTGTATATATATACACACACACACACACACACACACACACACACACACACACACTATACACATCAACACATTTTATCTCATCCATTATTTAATCCTAATCTGCTGACATAAAATAGATTTTAGCACATTGAGATGAATGGGCTGGAAGGTGTGAGATCGGAGGTGTTTCACTAATAGAAAACGACTTGATGGATAGAATGACGCCCCAGCAAATGTCACTTAGAGGGACATCATAATCATTTCTTCCTTCACTGCGATCACAAAGGGCCTTGACAGATAGGCAAGGCTGAAAGGTTAAAGGTTTCATAAAGTAAATAACGATTGATGGGGATTAAATAAGGTTCTTCAGCGCTGTTCATTGACAACGCCTCTGCAAAAGGTAAATAAGGAATTTCTGTAAAGAAGTGTCAGGAAGGATCTCGCAGTGCCTTGACCAAACATAGATTACCGCTGACCTTTGTCTTTTATCCTCCAAGATCGGAGTCCTTCCTCAATCCTGTATCCTGTATCATTTTGTTGGCACGCTATAAAGCTGAACTCCAGGCAAACAGCTAAACACATGGAATATATATATATATATGGGTGTTTTGGGGGTTTTTTTGCTACCAAAGGTTTTATATTTTTGTTAATCTAGTTCTGAGATTTGCACAGCTCTGCTACTCGGTACAACCCTCTCTGACAGTACATTAGATCTGGGGCAGTTTTGATCATCTGGCATTCATTTTATGGTCCGGCTTGTGTCGATTCAATGCTCCCATGTAGTTCTGAAGACTACATCGACAGGTTTAGGCTACTCATGCATGTAGTAGGTGGAGTCATTAGTGGATCACTCTTGTTTTCCACCTATTATTACCTATAATAACCTATTTATAAACATTGATCAGATGGGAGATAAAGAGATACAAAGTAACATTGTTTATAAACATTGATTAGACAGGAGAGAAAGAGATACAAAGTAACATTATTTATAAAGATAATAAAGACAGGAGACAAAGATACAAAGTAACATTATTTATAAACATTGATCAGATGGGAGATAAAGAGATACAAAGTAACATTGTGTATAAACATAATACAGACAGGAGACAAAGATACAAAGTAACATTGTTTATAAACATTGATCAGACGGGAGAGAAAGAGATACAAAGTAACATTGTTTATAAACATTGATTAGACGGGAGAGAAAGAGACACAAAGTAACATTGTTTATAAACATAATAAAGACAGGAGACGAAGATACAAAGTAACATTATTTATAAACATTGCTCAGATAGGCGATAGAAAGATACAATGTAATATTGTTAAAAAGATTGCTCAGACAGGAGATACTTTTCCACAATGTATAGTAGTGAGTGTACAGCTTGTATAACAGTGTAAATTTGCTGCCCCCCTCAAAATAACTCAACACACAGCCATTAATGTCTAAACCGCTGGCAACAAAAGTGAGTACACCCCTAAGCGAAAATGTCCAAATTGGGCCCAAAGTGTGAATATTTTATGTGGCCACCATTATTTTCCAGCACTGCCTTAAAGAGGGATTCCGCCCAAAAAAAAAATGTTAAAAGCCAGCAGCTATAAATACTACAGCTGCTGACTTTTAATAAATGGACACTCACCTGTCCCGGGTTCCAGCGATGCCGAGGCCGATCGACCGCTCGGGCCTCGGCTGCTGCCGCCGCCATTCGAGGTGAGGGAATCAGGAAGTAAAGCGAATCGGCTTCACTTCCCGTTTCCCTACTGCGCATGCGCGAGCGGCGCTGCGCAATAGGAAATCTCCGCGCTGTCACTGGGACCCGTGTGTGTCCCAGCAGACAGCGCGGCAGGACAGGAAATGGCATAGACTCCCGTGGGAGTCTATGCCCGGAAGTGGGTGAAAATACCTGTCTTTGACAGGTATCTCCACCCCCCTCCCCCCTGAAAGGTGTCAATTGTGACACCGGAGGGGGGGGGTTCCGATCAGCGGAGGTTCCACTTTAGGGTGGAATCCCGCTTTAACCCTCTTGGGCATGGAGCTCACCAGAGCTTCACAGATTGCCACTGGAGTCCTCTTCCCCTCCTCCATGATGACATCACAGAGCTGGTGGATGTTAGAGATCTTGCGCTCCTCCACCTTCCATGTGAGGATAACCCACAGATCCTCAATAGGGTTTAGGTCTGGAGACATGCTTGGCCAGTCCATCACCTTTACACTCAGCTTCTTTAGCAAGGCAGTGGTCATATTGGAGGTGTGTATTGGGGTGGTTATCATGTTGGAATACTGCCCTGCGGCCCAGTCTCCGAAGGGAGGGGATCATGCGCCTAGAGGCGATTCAGTTCGCATTGTGCACTATACAAGTATTTCATTCATTCATTCATTCATGCTCTGCTTCAGTATGTCACAGTACATGTTGGCATTCATGGTTCCTTGAATGATCTGTAGCTCCCAGATCACGACAATCCCACCACCATGCTTAGGCAAGACACGCTTGTCTTTGTACTCCTTGCTTGTGGTTGCCCCCACACACGCTTGACCCCACCTGAACCATATAAGTTTATCTTGGTCTCATCAGACCACAGGACATGGTTCCAGTAATCCATGTCCTTAGTCTGCTTGTCTTCAGCAAACTGTCTGCAGACTTTCTTGTGCATCATCTTTAGAAGATTACAATTTTTAATTTACTTATTTCCAGTTTTGGAAATATTTGAATTTATGAATATTTGGAAACGTTTGTTAAACAGGTTTTTCGTTAATTCGGATATTTCCAAATGAATGAACTTGTCGAAAATTTGTTAAAAATCGAATTTGGAACTAAACAAATTGCACATCACTATTGCAGAGATTATAGAGGAGGGGGAAATGGTGAACCTGGGTTGGTAATAGTATTGCAAGCTGGAGTTTCCAGTTTTACTACAATTCAAATACAAAGTGTCTGCTTTTAATGCAGTGAGTGTAATCCATACATGAGGGTCTTGTGCATTTAGTTACAATGTTGATGTGGGTGGCAGTTGCTTTCTCCTGCTCAGCTCCAGCTTGTGATCTGCTATGATAATTTAAAATTCACAGTGGGCAATGGCTGAGGGGGGGGGGGGGGGGCACTCTCGGATGTCTTGGTCCCGGGCATGGCTTTGTATATAGCGGTAGCTGGCCTCAGGCGCTCACACTTCAGGGAGGGAATTCAGGGGACTGGAAATACCACTCGCTGTGTAGTGCAGAAATGCCGGCAGCTCACCCTCCGGGCGCCATTGTCCACATTGTCCAATCAAGTAGACTTACTGAGCTGTGCTAACAGAATATTGGCTAAAAGGTAATTTTTAATGCTATTGTAATAAAAAATATATATATATATATATATATATATATATATATATAGATATATATATATATATATATATATATATATATATATATATATATATAAAAACATTTGAATGCTGTTGCCGTTACATTTTCAGGACCTGCAACTGGTTCTACAAAAGGATGGAATTTAACTGAGAAGCCAAGTAGTATCCCAATAGTTCTTTTTTTTTTTTTTTTAATTTCCAAAATTTGCACACATTTCTGATGTTTAACCCTTTGAGGACCATAAGATTACTGTCATCAATAATTAAATATAATTATTATATAATAAATAATAATAATAATATAATTAAAAATAATTATATATTTTTTTTCCCTTTAAAGCGGGAGTCCGCCGTTTTTTTTTTTTTTTTTTAAAGCCAGCAGCTACAAATACTGCAGCTGCTGACTTTTAAAATAGTGACACTTACCCGCCCAGCGCGCCCGCGATGTTGGCACCCGAAGCCGATCTCTCGATCGTCTCTCAGGTGCTGCCGCCGCCATCTTGGGTATGGGAATCAGGAACTGGAGCCTTTCGGCTTTATTTCCCGGTTCCCTACTGCGCATGCGCGAGTCGCGCTGCGCAATAAGGATGGTCCCCGCTGTCTCTGGGATCCATGTGTTTCCCAGCAGATAGCGGGGGACCTGCGGAAAGGGGCGTAGATTCTGCGGAAAGGGGCGTGGCTTCTGCAGAATCTACCCTGGAAGTGGGTGCAGATACCTGTACTGTACAGGTACCTGCACCCCACTCCCCCCTGAAAGGTGCCAATTGTGGCGCCGGAGGGGGGGAGGGTTCCAATGAGCGGAAGGTCCACTTTAGGGTGGACCTCCGCTTTAAGAGTGTATTTGAACAATACATTTGTTCAATTTGAACAATAAATAAAACCATTTCCACACTTGTGTCATTTTTGGGGGAGGAATTATGATCCAATAACATCTGACGATTTAGGTTACTTTTTATGGGAAAAAAAGAGAAGCAATTTTTATTTTCGTACAGTTTTGGAAGTTCGTACACTTCAGTTGCTGTAACTAAGCCATTTCATGAAATAACTAGCAAAAAGCTAGATCAATTTTGTTGATAAGAACTAATATTTTGACTACTAACCAAAAAAAAAAAAAAAAAGTATTTTAAATTCTTAATCAGATGATACAGGGAATTAAAAACATATGGACAAATACGTCCCTTGGTCCTCAAAGGGTTAAAGAAGATCTCCATTTTTTTAGAGCTGAACTCTGAGCTTTAGGCAGATATAAAATACACCTTTGTATTAATTAATACATTATTAAATGTGGGGTTTTTTTGTTTTTTTTTAATGCAAGCAGCATAAATATATGAATTTGACTTGGTGTCAGCCTCTTCCAATCCTTAGCAGAGCCCAGATTGGGATAGGGAGAAACAGTGCAAGTAGCTAATTTTTATTTAATTTTTATGCTGACAGGAGGATAGAGCAGAGTGACAGAGAGCACTGTGCTGCTTTTACTTTACTGCCCAGTCACAGGCTGGCAGTGCGTCCATACAGTCTGGGTTTAGAGGAAGTGGGTTGAATGATGCTGACCATCATTTGACCCAGGAGGCTAAGGATGTCTTGTGACAGAAAATAAATACTGTGGAGGACAGCTCCGGATTGAAGGTGAACACGGTTCTTTTATTTTTAAATTGTATTTTATTTTTTCAACTATTTTAGGCCGGAGTTCTGGTATGATCTTGAGCAGTAAAGGGTTCTCTTTATAAGGCACCCTCCTTCCACTCACCGATACTCATTTCCCCCATGCTTCCCTGCTACTTTGATTGCTGCCTGCAATATGCTGAGTGAACTAAATGTGCAAGCGTTGTGTGGGCCAATGTCTTAGATTACATAGGGTTAGCAGCATTCACTCTTCCCCCAAGTGCTCGGGCCTAGTGACTGGCCACTAGAGCATGTGCACTGCGTCTTGTGAGAAATGGTAGAAGAAGGTGACATGCCCCCCATACCCATAATTACTGGGTGTTTCCAAAGGTTCCAAGAGCAGCACAAGGTAGGGTAGGGACCGATGTGAGTGTGCAATGTACAGGGATAGGGACAATTGTAGACACTCACTTAGGTTGAACTGGATGGACTGGTGTCTTTATTCAACCTTACTAACTATGAAACAAGGTGAGTTTTAGTGGGTAGAATGGGGGTGACCGAAAAATATTACCTAGTAGGGTTTGGTTGGGAGTGACTCTGGATCTGAGGGACTTCTTAGGTCGCGATGATGTATTCAGGAGTGACTAGATGTGATGGACTACTTAAGTCTTGATGATGTGGTCCAGAGTGACGCTGGATCTGAGGGGTTTATGCCTTGATGAGTATGATGTGGTCAGGATTGATTTCCGATCTGAAGGACTCTTTGGGTCTTGAGAGTATGGTCCAGAGTGACTCTGTATCTGAGAGATCTCTTAAGTCTTAAAGATGTTGGTGGGAGTGACTTTGGATCTTAGGAACTTCTTAGGTCTTAAAGATGTGGTTGGGAGTGACTCTGGATTTGAGGGACTTCTTAGGTCTTAAAGATGTGGTTGGGAGTGACTCTGGATTTGAGGGACTTCTTAGGTCTTAAAGATGTGGTTGGGAGTGACTCTGGATTTGAGGGAATGCTTAGGTCTTAAAGATGTGGTTGGGAGGGACTCTGGATTTGAGGGACTTCTTAGGTCTTGATGATGTGGTTGGGAGTGACTCTGGATCTTAGAGACTTCTTAGGTCTGGATGATGTGGAGAATTATAGGTTAGGTAGTACAGCAGTTAGGCTGCTCTAAAACCAGGGTTACCCTAGCCCCTTTAAAGGGACCTTGGACTTAAAGTGTAGCAATGAGAGAGTTAGGTGCAAATGATTGTCTTAATATACCTGTAAAATATACTGTATATACCAGGCTTTCTCAACCTTTTAACCCTAGAGGAACCCCAAAAATTATTTTCAGGTCTCGAGGAACCCTTACTATACCAATTTATCAGGGGTCAATAGGAACAATGCCCCAGATACTGGTGACTAGGGATGAGCCGAACACCCCCTGGTTCGGTTCGCACCAGAACTTGCGAACGACCCCCGCGTTCGGTACGAACGTTAGAACCCCATTGAAGTCTATGGGACTCGAACGTTCGAAATGGAAAGTGCTAATTTTAATGGCTAATATGCAAGATACTGTCCTAAAAAGGGTTTGGGGACCTGCCTCCTGCCCCAGGGGACATGGGTCACTGCAAAAAAAAGTTTTAAAAACGGCCGTTTTGGCGGGAGCACTGATTTTAATGACGATTAAAGTGAAAAAAAAAAGGTGAAATATTCCTTTAAATATGGTGCCTGGGGGGTGTCTGTAGTATGCCTGTGAAGTGCCACGTGTTTCCCGTGTTTAGAACAGTCCCTGCACAAAATGACATTAAACGGAAATAACACCATTTAAAACTGCTTGCGGTTTTAATGTTATATCTGGTTCCTGCAATATGGTTGAAAATCATTGAGAAACATGGCATGGGTAGCCCTCCCTGCCCATTACCAGCCTATTTGGGTCTTGTACGCATATTAAGGGGAACCCCGTACCCATATTAAAAAAAGGAAATGCGTGTGGCCCCCAGGCCCTATATACTCAGAACAGCAGTATACAGGCGGTGCAAACAAGACAGGGACTGTGTAGGTTTGTTGTGTTAAGTTGAATCTGTTTGTCATTTTCAACCGGTACATTTTTAAAGTGTAGCTCCAGTCAAAAAAACGATTTTTAAGCTTTTTGGAAAACATAGGGAAGGGTTATCACCCCTGTATAATTTGTTTTGTCGTCCATCTTTTTTCATCTCACTTGCTGCTGTCTCCTTTCGTTTGCAAGTAGGAGATGTTTGTAAGTTGGATGTTTGAAAGTAGGGGCCTGCCCTATATTATAGCGGTATGTACTGGGTACAGAGCACGCAGACAGCACGCACTATCTCCTAACACTACTGACTGCAAGCTCTATTATTAACCACTTGACCACTGGGCACTTAAACACCCTTAATAACCAGACCAAGTTTCAGCTTTCGGTGCCCTCACATTTTGAATGACAATTACTCAGTCATGCAACACTGGACCTATAGGAAATGCTTGTCCTTTTTTCACACAAATAGAGCTTTCTTTTGGTGGTATTTAATCACCTCTCAGTTTTTTATTTTTTGTGCTATAAAAGAAAAAAAGACCGAAAATTCTGCGAAAAAATGAATTTTTCTTCGTTTCTGTTATAAAATTTAGCAGATTAGTCATTTTTTCTTCATAAATTTTGGCCAAAATTCATACTACTACATATCTTTGGTAAAAATAAGTACAAATTGGTGGATATTATTTGGTCTTTGTGAAAGTTATAGAGTCCACAAGCTATGGTGCCAATATCTGAAAATTGATCACACCTGAAGTACTGACGGCCTATTTCCTTTTTTTTTTTTTTCCACAAAATTGTCATATTATCAGGTTATTTCACACACACAGCATATGCATACCACAAATTACACCCCAAAACACATTCTGCTATTACTCCCGAGTACGGCGATACCACATGTGTGAGACTTTTAAACAGCGTGGCCACATACAGAGGCCCAACATGCAGGGAGCGCCATCAGGCGTTCTGGAGCACCCAGGCCAATTCTGACATTTCTCTCCTACATGTAAAAATCATCATTTATTTGCTAGAAAATTACAGAGAACCCCAAAACATTATATATATATATTTTTTTTTTAGCAAAGACCCTGGAGAATACAATGGTGGTCGTTGCAAATTTTTATCTCACACGGTATTTGCACAGCAATTTTTCAAACGCGTTTTTTTGGGGGAAAAAACAGTTTTGTGCTTAAAAAACAAACAAAAAAAACAGTAAAGTTAGCCCAATGTTTGCATAAAGTGAAAGATGAAGTTATGCTGAGTAAATAGATATCAAACATGTCACTCTTCAAAATTGCACATGCCCGTGGAATGGCGCCAAACGTCGCTACTTAAAAAATCCCCATAGGCGACGCTTTAAATTTTATTTTACTGGTTACATGTTTTGAGTTGCAGAGGAGTTCTAGGACTAGAATTATTGCTCTCGCTCTAACATTCTCGGCGATACCTCACATGTGTGGCACATGCGAGCACATGGGGACATGGGCGCTTTAATTTTTATTTTATTTTTTTATTGTTCATTTTACTTTATTTATTTTAGTTTGACATTTTTTTCCCCAAAAATATATTTTTGATCACTTTTATTCCTATTACAAGAAATGTAAACATCCCTTGTAATAGGAATATGGGGTGACAGGTCCTCTTTACAGTGAAATCTGGGGGGTCAATATGACCCCACATCTCACCTCTAGGCTGGGAAGCCTGAAATAAAAAATAAAAAAAAGATTCTGGCTTTGATCGTACTGGCGAGTTGGTAGAAGCACCGGAGGGCGGTGAGGGGTGGGGGGCGTCTATGGCTGGGTATTTCAGGGTATCACCGAGTATGGCTGGGTATCTCCGAGTATGGCTGGGTATGGCAATTTATGGCAGGGTATTACAGAGTATTAGCGGGGTATTGGCGGGGTATTGGCGGGGTACTACAGAGTAATAGCAGGGTACTGCAGAGTATTGGGGGGTACTACAGAGTAATGGCAGGGTACTGCAGAGTATTGGGGGTACTGCAGAGTATTGGCAGGTACTGCAGAGTAATGGCGGGTACTGCAGAGTATTGGGGGGTACTGCAGAGTAATGGGGGGTACTGCAGAGTAATGGGGGTTACTGCAGAGTAATGGGGGGTACTGCAGAGTAATGGCAGGGTACTGCAGAGTAATGGGGGGTACTGCAGAGTAATGGCAGGGTACTGCAGAGTAATGGGGGGTACTGCAGAGTAATGGCAGGGTACTGCAGAGTAATGGCAGGGTACTGCACTGCAGAGTAATGGCGGGGTACTGCAGAGTAATGGCGGGGTAATGGCGGGATACTGCAGAGTAATGGCAGGGTACTGCAGAGTATGCACTGGTATTGCAGAGTATTGGCAGGGAATTGAGGGGTTAAATTCGGTGAGCAGCGATGTGGGCACTGCAGATGCAGCCCACATCGCTGCTGACACCGATCTCTTTCCCCTCCGCTGTACCGATCGGTACAGAGAGGGGAGGGAGGAACAGGCGTCATAACATGACGCCGGTTTGTTTACAAGTGATCACTCCGTCATTTGACGGAGCGATCACGTGGTAAACGGCCGCTGTGAGCGGCCGTTTACCGTGATCCGTGATGCGCAGGGTCCTGTGGACCCGGCGGTCATGGATGCTCTCGGGGGCGCGCGAGAGCAGAATTCTGAGAGGCCGTTAATTAAGAGAGGCCGTTAATTAAGGGAGTTAAACAACCGCCCTGAAGCCGTTAATCGGCAATGGGCAGTTGTTAAGTGGTTAAAGCTAGATCACTAGCTATATAGGTGAGGTGAATATAGTGGTGTATACTGCAGTCAGGGCACAGACAACAACCACTACACAGCAGCAAGATAGGAAATCAGCCAAAAACGATTGGTGTGTAACTGTGTTGAAGGTACACAGAACACCCACTGCTTCAGATGCTAACACACTACACGAGGCCGCCTCAAAGGCGGCCTTATATAGTGTGGGGCGTGCACTACACAGCCTGAGCTATGATTGGCCACAGGCAGGATGCCTGTGGCCAATCATGGCTCTCCTCGCTGCCCGCGCTGCGATTGGCCAAGCATGCGGGGTCACAGTGCATGCTTGGCCAATCATGGGGCAGCAATGCACTGCGCCACCGCAGTGCATTGTGGTCCGCGCGCGCGTCACTTGAATTTTGACGCGAACGGCCCAAACGTTCGGAATTCGCCGAACGGCCGAACAGCCAATGTTCGAGTCGAACGTACGTTCGACTCGAACACGAAGCTCATCCCTACTGGTGACCAATAGGAATAATGTCTACCTTAAAGTGGTGCTCAGATTGCCACCCTTAAAGACAGCTAAAAAGATATTTGGTGTCATGCTGCTGGCTTTGCTAAGTGGTGCTGAACCTTGAACTCTGTAGGCACCATCAAAAAGGTGGTTCATCAGCCACAGCTCAAGGAACCCCTAGCAATCTCTGGAGGAACCCCAGGGTTCCACGGAACCCTGGTTGAGAATGGCTATATATATATATAATATTGTCAAAAGTATTGGGACACCTGCCTTTACACACATGAACTTTAATCCCCGTCTGTAGGATTTAATATTGAGTTGGCCCACCCTTTTCAGCTATAACAGCTTCAACTCTTCTAGGAAGGCCGTCCACAAGGTTTATGAGGGTGTCTATGGGAACATTTGACCATTCTTCCAGAAGCGCATTTGTAAGGACAGGCATTGATGTTGGACGAGAAGGGCTGGCTCCCAGTCTCCGCTCTAATTCATCCCAAAGGTGATCTATTGGGTTGAGTTCCATGTCTTTATGGACCTTGCTTTGTGCACTGGTGCGCAGTCATGTTGGAGCAGGAAGGGGCCATCCCCTAACTGTTCCCACAAAGTTGTCCAAAATATCTTGTTGTGTTGACACCTTAAGAGTTCCCTTCACTGAAACTAAGGGGCCAACCTCTGAAAAGCAACCCCACTCCATAATCCCCCCTCCACCAAATGATTTGTATGAGTGCACAAAGCAAGGTCCATAAAGACAAAGATGAGCAAGTTTGGGGTGGAGGAACCTGACTGGCCTGCACAAAGTCCTGACCTCAACCCGATAGAACACCTTTTGGGTGAATTAATGCAGAGACTGCAAGCCAGGCCTTCTCATCCAACATCAACACCTTACACCACAAATGCACTTCTGGAAGAATGGTCAAACATTCCCATGGACACATCTCCTAAACCTTGTGGACGGCCCTCCCAGAATAGTTGAAGCTGTTAGAGCTGCAAAGGGCAGAGCCAACTCAATATTGAACCCTATGGACTAAGACTGGGATGCCATTAGTGCGTGTAAAGGCAAGCTCCCAATACATTTCACAATATAGTGTATATCTGTTATCCCTGAAACGTGTTGGCTTTCACCTTCTAATAACAGCAGCAGCAGAGTGTTGTACCATGTTAGGCATCAGCAAATGAAGAAGTTTTGGTGTAGGGTGAGACCGTTAATTGGCTAACTAATTAGATGGTAGTGCAGTCTTTCAAAGCATGCTGAATTCATGTTCATGTAATATCCTTTAGGCAAAATCCAAATTTCTAGTTTATAATAAAAGACAAATCAATGGCACCTAATTGCCTCATCGATTCATCCTTTTTTGACACTACTTTTCTTCTACCTATCAAGATAACCTGTCACCCTGGATAGTCCCTAATTAGTAAAGATCCAGATGTTGGTGACCTTTAGGTTCTAGGATGTAGATCTTCTGCAAAACAGACATGTACGGAGCTGGAAGGAAATGTAAGCGCAGGGCATACATGACCAGGTGGAAGGAACTATCAGACTGCAATAGGTTAAAGAGGGGTTGGGACTGTACAGGCAAAATAAACTGGCCCCTTACCTGATTGGAGGAGTTTAGTGCAGGATAGGGAGGAGCTGGATAGTTAGTGAAGGGAGGAAGTAGCAGGTGGAAGTCGGTGGTGGAACGTCCCGTCCTCCCACCCTTAATGAGAAGTATGGAAGTACTTCATGCAAAAGGAGGTGTGGCAATTGGGGTCCTTGACGAAGGTACAAAAATGTAGGTATTTTTATAAAATGGTGGGACCCGTCTCAGGTATGGAGTCCTCCTAGTTTGTCTAGTTCAGTCTACACTACCGGTTAGTAAGGTGGTAGGGGTCTGTGGTCAGTTAGTAAGTCCCTGAGGCGGTGTTGCAGTTGGGTACAGAATCTAGCCTAGAGATACCACAGATTCCAAAAGTTTGGATGGTGTCGTCAAGGATCTGCAATCATCTATTCATATAAGGTTTATGTTTTAAATATGTTTGAGTTAATAAAAGGCCAAAGGGGACAGGTGTTGGCAGGTACGTAATTGAGTTGGGGCAATAAGTTATCTGAACTACACTAGTCACTCCAATTAGGCAAATTAGGCAGTCGCCTTAGGCCTCGCCCCCCCACATGGGGCCTCATGGCAGCCTAATTTGCCCATACCGCAACCTCGATGATTCGCTGGGACCGTCCTGCAATATGATCCATTTTTGACCCGAGTTCCCGGTGAATCAGAGTCCTGCAATGCCCGCAGCTTGTGCGGGGTGTCTCCATTCCCGCACACCGCAAACTCCACTGTGCATTGCAGCCGGCATCTCTCCCCAGCTGTCTGACACACACAGGGCACTGCGGAGTGAACCGAACGCACAGTGCAATTCACATGTGATCCGAGTGCAGTACAATTTCAGCCCATTCATGTCTGCAGTCTATGACCATCTCTTGCAGTGGCAGCCCATCCATTAGTCCGGGTTCACACTGATGTGATGCGGGAACCAGTGCGATTACAGCGCCGGTTCCCGCATCGCATCTCTCCCGCAGGCAATTCACACTGCCCTCTGCGAACCGCGGTGGGTGTCAGTACATTGTTAATGACCTTCTGATATATGGGGGGAACTCTGTGCTGGATGGGTTATATTACCTTGACCTTCATGTAAATGGAGAAATGTGCGTGTAATATATAATATATATATGTAATATATATATTTGATTAAAGAAGAATTGGTTAGAGAAAATTCTATAAAACGGTGAACTCATAGTTCATAGAATTTAAAACTCTTAATCTATGCAATTTATACAGTTATTTTTTTTTATCGCTTGAATTATTTTTCCAGTTATGGATGTGAATGGGGGCCTCATGTCTCAGCTTTGCCTAAGGCCTCACAAAGCCTAGGGCCACCTCTGACCCTAGTCATGACCTTTTACTTTACACCCAGCCAAAAGCTCACATGCGCACCCCAAATTGGAACTTGGCATGCATCAAACTCTTGCTGCGACCAGTTCGTTGCTAAAACGCTCCATAGCGGGGAGGGGGGGTCTCAGAGAAACACACATCATCGTCTCCCTTTTGCACCTTACCCGAGCAAGAGACGAGAGAGAAACAAACTCCTACATTGTGTTGTATTTACAATGGGGAACCAAAGGAAACAAAAAATCTAAAGCCTTCTGACCGATCTTTCCATTCACAAATGAGTGGAAGCCCCCCCCCCCCCCATGGTCACGAAGGGGTTATGGCTCTGCATTCCTTTCTGAGCCCCGCTTTCAGAAAACGGAGAGGAAGGAGCTTGTTGACTAGCGCCCCCCCCCCCAGGAACATGATGAATAGTTGAAGGCCTGATTGAAAATTCTAATCACAGCTGTTCAGTCCTTTAGCTCAGCAGCCGTGACAGCGGACTCACTCCTGCTCATTGGCGTTGCCTCCATGGTGTCTCCGCTATGCACAAGGCCCTCACCAGCACACAATACATGATGGACTGGCTGCGTGGACCGCTCTCTGCTCACCACCTGCAAACTGCTTGTCTTTCAGGGTTTTGCCGGCGCTGCGTGATATCACCATGAGCCAGAGGAGAAAGTAGTGCAGTACTGGAGCCCTCTGTTCGCTGACACACTCGCCTCCCGGGAAAAAAAAAATGCTGCATTATGGGAAATGTAAGTAACTCACCTCCCCCCTTTCTTCTTCCTTCACCTTGCAATCAGAGATGTTAAAAAAAGGCAACACACTGCAGAGTTTACTAAATGATATCAATAAATGTTCTCTGAAGGCATGGGGGTGTACAGCTGGGTCATTTCTGGAGGAAAGAAAAAAAAAAGAAAAAAAAAATTGCCCAGTTTAGGATTTGTAAAAATGATTTAAAAAAAAAAAGTTTTGTTCTGATTGGTTGCTTTTGGCTTTCTTGACCAGACCTCCAAGCACGATATGCTTCTAAACCAGGGATGTGCAATTAGAGGACCTCCAGCTGTTGCAGAACTACAAGTCCCATGAGGTATAACAAGACTCTGAGAGCCACAAGCATGACACCCAGAGGCAGAGGCATGATGGGACTTGTAGTTTTGCAAGAGCTGGAGGTCCGCTAATTGCAGATCCCTGTTCTAAACCAACCCCCCTAACGTAAGCACCCCACACCAACAACAAAAAAATTAAGACTTATGTACGGGGCATACACACAAGCGGATTTTCATACACGGGGCATACACACAAGCAAATTTTTTAACACGGGGCGTGCACACAAGCGGATTTTCATACATGGGGCATACACAGAAGTGGATTTTCTTAAACGGGGCGTACACACAAGCGGATTTTCATACACGGGGCATAAACACAAGCAGATTTTCATACATGGGGCATACACAGAAGTGGATTTTCTTAAACGGGGCGTACACACAAGCGGATTTTCTTACACGGGGCGTACACACAAGCGGATTTTCTTACACGGGGCATACATACAAGCGGATTTTCATACACGGGGTGTACACACAAGCGGATTTTCTTACACGGGGCGTACACACAAGCGGATTTTCTTACACGGAGCATACACACAAGCGGATTTTCATACACGGGGTGTACACACAAGCGGATTTTCATACACGGGGCATACACACAAGCAAATTTTTTAACACGGGGCGTGCACACAAGCGGATTTTCATACATGGGGCATACACAAAAGTGGATTTTCTTAAACGGGGCGTACACACAAGCGGATTTTCATACACGGGGCATAAACACAAGCAGATTTTCATACATGGGGCATACACAGAAGTGGATTTTCTTAAACGGGGCGTACACACAAGCGGATTTTCTTACACGGGGCGTACACACAAGCGGATTTTCTTACACGGGGCATACATACAAGCGGATTTTCATACACGGGGTGTACACACAAGCGGATTTTCTTACACGGGGCGTACACACAAGCGGATTTTCTTACACGGAGCATACACACAAGCGGATTTTCATACACGGGGTGTACACACAAGCGGATTTTCATACACGGGGTGTACACACAAGCGGATTTTCTTACACGGAGCATACACACAAGCGGATTTTCTTACACGGAGCATACACACAAATGGATTTTCATACACGGGGTGTACACACAAGCGGAGTTTCATACACGGGGCATACACACAAGCGGATTTTCTTACACGGAGCGTACACACAAGCGGATTTTCATACACGGGGTGTACACACAAGCAGATTTTCATACACGGGGTGTACACACAAGCGGATTTTCATACACGGGGGTATACACACAAGTGGATTTTCATACACGGGGTGTACACACAAGCGGATTTTCATACACGAAGAGGTTGTAAACTCTGACAAAAAAACAAAACATGTAAGACAAAAGCCTAATGAGCTAGTATGCATACTAGCTCATTATGAAATACTTAGAATGAAGCTGTTGCAGCGGCTCCCGCACACCGCTGAGACGACTGACATTTTCCCTGGAGTTTCTTCCAGGTTCACGTGCTTCGGCGCTGTGATTGGCCACAGCCACGATGACGTCACTCCCGTGCATGAGCGTGGGGATGGCCGTTTGAAAGAAATGGCACCCATGGCCGTTCCTTCAGAGCACATGCACCAGTGGTGTCACTGGCTGCATTTAATGTAAATATCTCCTAAACAGTACACGTTTAGGAAAAAATATTTTCACTACCCATAGGTAAGCATTATAATAGGCTTCCCCATAGGTAAATGTCAGCAGAGGAAGTTTACTTCCCCTTTAAAAGATACTTTGTATTTTGATATGCACTCAGTAGATGTGGCTTTCAGTTCCTTTTACATATTTTCCAGTTTCTCCTTAGCTACTTTGTTGTAAAAAAAAAAAAAGTTTTTTTTTTTTTTCTACAACTCATTACCTCAAGCTGAAATTAACACACGTGTAAAATAATTTAAGTAATGGCTCTTTTCTCCTTCTCTTCCCTCTTCTGAACGGCTCCCTCCAAGATTTCAGTAAGAAAGCGAGAAGCTGAAAGGAAACAGCTTCTACTCTTTTTTTGTCTTTAGAAAATTATTTATGTAATATCATTTTTTTTAAAAGGACAATATTAATATTAATATTACTGTTTTTTTTTTCCTTGACACGAACAAGAAGTAAGAAGTAATCTCTTCAAATGAGTAGGGAACTCCCCTTAGATGTTTGTCACCAAAACAGATGTCTCCATTGGAGGATTTACCCTCAGCTCCTATCCCGCTAACAACAGTAACATTTTGGATTTTCTATCAGTTTCTAACTAATCAATTAGGATTACATGCTAGTTTAGTGGTCAATATTATTGTACTGCATTGCTAAAAGTTTAACGTTTGATCAACATGTCTGTCACTTCGTGTCTCAATGACAATGGATACCAAGACTTATACATGCTTACCAACATCTCAAACCTGTTCAGGCCCACCTAGTGACTGAATGGTCCCACCCAGACCCCACCCACTTTTTAGAGTGGCCCACCCAAACCTAATTATGAGGTGGCCACCCTCTTGCAGGCCCTTAATGAGCTGAATATTGAATTATTTCAGATGTGGACACGGTATCATTGGGCTGAGGTCCAAGATGCAAGACTGTCCTGGCAAATCAGGTGGCATCTATGCTAATAGAGAGGACACATAAAGCAAAAAAAGGCTTCCAATAACCCTTCTCTAAACCAGGGGTCTCCAAACTTTGTAATGAAAGGGCCAGTTTACTGTCCTTCGGGCTTTAGGCTCAGGCTTTTAGGTGGGCCAGCCTGTGCCCAGAGGCAGTAAACAATGCCCAATCTTTGGTATTAGGGGGAGAAATAGTTGGTGTCAGTGGGAGGAATTTTGCCCCATCGTTGGTGTCAGTGGAAGAGATTGTACCCCATTGTTGGTGTCAGTGGAAGGAATAGTGCCTCATTGTTGGTGTCAGTGGAAGAGATAGTGTCTCATTGTTGGTGTCAGTGTCATGAATTATGCCCCATCGTTGGTGTCAGTGGAAGAGATCGTGCCCCATCGTTGGTGTCGGTGGAAGAAATAGTGCCTCATTGTTGGTGTCAGTGGAAGAGATTGTGCTCCATTGTTAGTGTCAATGGAAGGAATAGTGTCTCATTGTTGGTGTCAGTGTCATGAATTATGCCCCATCGTTGGTGTCAGTGGAAGAGATCGTGCCCCATCGTTGGTGTCGGTGGAAGAAATAGTGCCTCATTGTTAGTGTCAGTGGAAGAGATTGTGCTCCATTGTTAGTGTCAATGGAAGGAATAGTGTCTCATTGTTGGTGTCAGTGTCATGGATTATGCCCCATCATTGGTGTCAGTGGAAGAGATCGTGCCCCATCGTTGGTGTCGGTGGAAGAAATAGTGCCTCATTGTTGGTGTCAGTGGAAGAGATTGTGCCCCATTGTTAGTGTCAATGGAAGGAATAGTGCCTCATTGTTGGTGTCAGTGTCAGGAATTATGCCCCATTGTTGGCGTCAGTGGCAGTAAGTCTTAAGGGCCTGATAATTGTTAATACGTAGCTATTCACCTATATCACATTTTAGTAGTTGACTCTCTTAGAAATAATTTTAAACCCCAATTGTATAAATCTGTGATATGTGAACAAATATAAATAAGAAACTGCAGCATCTCCTTAAAATTCTAGAGCATTAGATACAAAAAAAAAAAAAAAAATGACAGCAACAGGATGATTGGGATTATAGTGGTGCCCACAATTAGAAAAGATACATTTTATAAAAATAAAAAGTTTATTCATATAAAATTAAAACTAAAAAAAATTAAAAAATCAGAGTATAATATATATCACATTTATGGTCACTGGTGTCCATATATAGAAAGCGATCAGTGCTTGATGTCAGATCCCAACATGTTTCGCCAACATTGACTTCTTCGGGGGGTTTCTAAGGACCACCAAGCCAATGTTGGCGAAACAAGTTGGGATCTGATATCAAGCACTGATCACTTTCTATATACGGACACCAGTGACCATTAACCACTTGAGGTCCGGGCCATAGCTGAATGATGGCTGCAGCGCGGACCTCAATTTTTGGGAGGTCGTCATAGGACGCCCACCCCTGTGCACGCTCCTTGCAGGGCGCGCGGGGAGAGCACTGTGATCACCGAGTCCCGGAGACTCGGCTGATCACCGATCCTAGTCCATGTGATCAGCTGTCAGCCAATGACAGCTGATCACATGATGTAAACAAAAGCTCGGCGATCGCTTTTTTTCTCTCCTCACGCTGACAGCGTGAGGAGAAAAAAAAGGCGATCACCAGCTTATGTTAAAGGGACATCGGTCCCGAAGAGGAAGGAGGCACAGCTGCCTCCTCTGTGCCATTTAGTACCCCCTGCCAGTGCCACCTGTCATTGTGCCCATAGTGCCCATCAGTGCCACCTATCAATGCCCACAAGTGCCACCTATCAATGCCCATCAGTGGTGCCAATAAATGCCACCAAGCATTGCTGCCTATCAGTGTAAGCAATCAGTGCCCATCACTGCCACCCATCGGTGCCCATCACTGCTGCCTCATCAGCGTACATCAATGAAGGAGAAAAATTACCTGTTTACAAAATTTTATAACAAAATACAAAAAGAAATTAAAAATGTTTAAAAAATTCGGGCTTTTTAAATTTTTTTAACAAAAAATAAAAACCGCCGAGGTGATCAAATACCACCAAAATAAATCTCTATTTGTGGTGAAAAAAATTATAAAAATATAATTTGGGTACAGCGTTTTATTGTCATTCAAAGTGCGACTGCGCTGAAAGTTGAAAATTGGTCTGCACAGGAGGGGGGTTTAAGTGCCCAGTAAGCAAGTGGTTAATGCTTTACGTATTATACTGTGCTTTTTATTTGAACCCAAATTTGTTTTAATCTTATTAGAATACACTTTTTATTTTTTTTAAATGTATCTTTTCTAATTGTGGGCACCGCTATAATCCCAATCATCCTGTTGCTGTCATTTTTCAATTCAATAGGGATGAGGTGACGGATATCATATTGTTATTCGTTCTGCTACTCAAGCTAACAAAAAAAAAATACAAAATATTATTAAAATAATACAAAAAAATGGACATCAATTTAAATGTGTGCTGTCCCTTAAAATGACAAGCATCCCTGATTGCTGATGTTTGTAATTTAAAGGGACAGTGCACCTTTCGATTGGTTTCCATCTCTAATGCCGCGTACACACGACCAGACTTTTCAATGATTCCGGCAGACCATTCCATCGTGTGTGGGCTGCAGCGGACTTTTGATTTGCAAAAGTCTGACAGACTTTAGAAATGGAACATGTTCCAAATTTTTCCGACAGAACTCCGCCGGACCCAGTTCCTACCGAGAAATCCGCTCGTGTGTGTGCTAGTCCGACGGACAAAAACCGATGCTAGTGCAGCTATTGGCTACTGGCTATGAACTTCCTTATTCTAGTCCAGTCGTACGTCATCACGTTCAAATCCGTCGGACTTTGGTGTGATTGTGTGTGGCCAAGTCCGTTCATTCGGAAAGTCCATCAGAACTCTGTCAGAACTCCATCAGAACTCCATCGAAAGTCTGCCGGACCTTAGCCCTTGTACACACGGTCGGAGAATCCGTCGGAATGTGTCCTATCGGACCGTGTTGTCGGATAATCCGACTGTGTGTGGTATGCATCGGACTGTTTCTGTCGGAATATCCGTTGGACCAAATGTTGGAAATATTTTCTGACAAACTGGTCCGATATGACATACTCCGATCATGTGTAGAGAATTCCGATCGGACAAAGTGCCACGCATGCTCAGATAAAATTCCTACACCAAAGCTATTGGCTACTAGCCTGAACGTAGTCCCGTCGTAACGAAATTACGTCATCACGTTCTGAAAGATCGGATTTTTCGACAACTTTGTCCGACCGTGTGTATGCAACAGTTTCGGACAAGATCCGACGGACAAAATCCGACGGGCAAAATCCAACGGATTTGGTTGGCAGAATGTCCGACCGTGTGTACGGGGGCTTAGAAACAAGTGAGCCGTAGGTTTACCAGCTATACCAGGATGTATAGTTCCTCAACGTCTGGAAGGCTGACGGCTGATGGAGCAAAAAAAATAAATAAAAAAATTAGACAAAAATATTGCAAACATTTCATTCCAGGATAATCTATTTGGCAAATGTCTGTTCTGATTTTGCCACAGAGTCTAGAAGCAATTTTTTAACCTAATAAAATGGAAACATTGGAATTGACAAGCGATACAGTCCATTTAGCTTGCCGAGTCTGCCAATTTCACCTAATTACTTTGATTGCATGCCGGCGCTTGCTACACAGGAGAACTTTGTGCAGCTTAATCTTTGAAACCTCTGAAAATTTTTAAATTCTCATTTCATTCTGTGACTGTGCTTTTGGTAACAGGAACAGTTATTCTTCCTTAGGTCTGCTTGGGACTTGGGAGGCAGGATGTGGACAGGAAACATCTCTGTTAATTGTAACTTAGAGGTTCTGCAGCGATTTGATCCATGTGACCTGGATCCTCGGCAGGGCCGTTTTTAAGGCAGGGCAAAAGGGGCAGCTGCCCTGGGTCCTGTCATTGTTGTGGGGCCCAAAGCAGCTGCCTCATACTTGCCAACTATACTGGTTTAAATTCCCTCGACCCTTAAGGTTATAGTCCTGTGCTGTGTTCTAATATCTCAGTGTGAAGTGCTGCTACTAATGCTGCCCAGCTCTGCCCTATTGTTGTGTACAGATTACTCACCTGCAGACCCTGTGTTTACATGTAAATTACCGTCATTCATATGTAAATAGTGGCGGCCAGTGGCATTGATATGTATATCATGCCCCCCTGAAGTCATATCTACAGTAATCTCTAGCAACTAATCAACAAGCAGAAATCATGTGCTGTAACCTCTAGCAACTAACCAGTGAGCTGTAATGTGTACTGTAACCTCTAGCAACCAATCAGTGAGCGATAATGATACACTGTAACCTCTGTCAACCAATCGCAATAGCTGCCTGATCTGATTCAGTAAACTGATTTTGAGTTTAGCTGCTATTTATTGTATGTCTCAGAGCAGCAGGTGGAGAGCAAAACTGCATTGGGGGGGCCCGAAGAAAGGTTTTGCCCAGGGTCCAATCAATATTAAAGACAGCCCTGATCCTCGGCCTGGGCTGGACCAAGGGGTGGGCAGAAGAAGCGATTGCTTTGGGCACTTCAGTAGGCGGGGACACTTCGGAGATGGTACATAGCTCATGGGGAGGGGCTCCTCGGTCTTTTCACATTCCGTGCTAAAGGACTTTGTACCAGCAGTGTTTTTTCATTTATCATTTTCCTTCCACTTCACAATTATGTGCCACTTTGTGTTGGTCTATCACATAAAATCCCAATAAAAATACATTTATGTTTTTTGGTTGTAACATGACAAAATGTGGAAAATGTCAAAGGGGTATGAATACTTTTTCAAGGCGCTGTAACTTCAGCTGTCTAAATATAATGAGCTTTTCCCAAAGATGACCTATACTTTATCATTTTTAATTTTTTCCTCTTTTTTTTTGGGCTGTATTGCCAAGGTTTGTGACATGCTAAGTTGTGTTTGCGTAGAATACGCGAAGAAGCAGAGACCGTACCCCTATTCCTCCTCCCCTGGTCCCAGGAAAATCATATTATGCTCGGTTATGATAACAAAACAACGGCTGGGATTGTGATCCATTCTCTATGCATGAATTAATACGGCGGGGACATCGCCGCTATCCTCCAACCTCAATCGCAGCGGAGTGAATGATTAATGTCATAACCAAGCCACAGCTAATTAAAATTTAAAGAACTTTCTGTATGCAAGTAACTCAGAAGGGAGTGAAAGAGATTTACAATGAAGGATTCTGGGGGCTCCGCGGGGGTCTACAATGAAGGATTCTGGGGGCTCTGCGGGGGTCTACAATGAAGGATTCTGGGGGCTCTGCGGGGGTCTACAATGAAGGATTCTGGGGGCTCTGCGGGGGTCTACAATGAAGGATTCTGGGGGCTCCGCGTGGGGTCTCCAATGAAGGATTCTGGGGGCTCCGCGGGGGTCTACAATGAAGGATTCTGGGGGCTCCGCGGGGGTCTACAATGAAGGATTCTGGGGGCTCCGCGGGGGTCTACAATGAAGGATTCTGGGGGCTCTGCGGGGCGTTCTTTGAAATTGGGAATTAGGTGGACTGAAAAAGGGGGCCTTATTCACAATTCAGGAGTAAAAGGAAACTTTTTTGCTAGTTTTGGAGGACGCGTGGAAGGGTTATTTCGCTTTCGGGAGATTCACCTTAGTCCTGGTCACCATTATCACTGGGGAAAAAAGGTGACGGGAAATTTAAAATGTTACAGTTGTCACCAAAACAGGAAGGGGGGGGGGCGGTGGATTTTACAACGGGACACCTATCTCTACTTCTCATCTCTGGGAAAGGAAGTCAAGAGAAATCTCCCGTGCACAATTTTAACCGCTTGCCAACCGCCGCACACAGATGTACGTTGGCAGAATGGCACAGGCAGGCAAATGGGCGTACAGGTACGTCCTTTAAATTTGCCACCTTTCGGGTGTGTGCGCCGCACGTCGCAGGATCGTGCCCGCAGGTCCCGGGAGCTCAATGTTCTCTGGTGGCCCGCGATTGCAGTAAGGAGAGGTAAAACGGGGAAGTGCCTATGTAAACAAGGCATTTGCCCATTCTGTCTTGTGTAATGACAGAGATCACCACTCCCTGTCATCAGGAGCGGTGATCGATGTCATGTCCGAGGTAGCCCCTCCCACCCCCACAGTTAGAATCACTCCTTAAGACATACTTAACCCCTTCATCGCCCTCTAGTAGTTAACCCCTTCCCTGCCAGTGTCATTTACACAGTAATCAGTGCATTTTTATAGCTCTGATCTCTGTATAAATGCCAATAGTCCCAAAAATGGGTCAAACGTGTCTGATCTATCCGCCATAATGTCGCAGTCCCGATAAAAATCTCCCATAAGATCGCCACCATTACTAGTAAAAAAATAATAATAATAATAATAAAAATGCTTTAAATCTATCCCCTATTTTGTAGACACTTTAACTTTTGCGCAAACCAAGCAATCTATATATGCTTATTGTGATTTTTCTTTTACAAAAAATATGTAGAAGAACACATATCAGCCTAAACTCAGAAAATAACTACTTTTTAAAAAAAAATTATATAATGGGGATATTTATTATAGCAAAAAGTACAAAATATTGTGTTTTTTTCAAAATTGTCGCTCTTTTTTTGTTTATAGCGCAAAAAATAAAAACTGCAGAGGCGATCAAATACCCCCAAAAGGAAGCTCTATTTGTGGGAAAAAAAGGACGTCAATTTTGTTTGGGTATAGCGTCACACGACCGCGCAATTGTCAGTTAAAGCGACTGTGTTTTCTAACTGTGGCGGGAGGGGACTGACTGGGAGGAGAGAGAGATCGCTGTTCCTAATCTGTCAGGTGCGTTTATGAAGATCGAGATGCTAAGAGGGCTCCCTGTTCCCAACTCTCCCTGGAGTTGGGAACAGGGAGCGCGGTGACCGAAGAAGCACGGTTGGCCATGTGCTTGTTTGCAGTCCGATGAGCTCGGCCACTGAGGGATGACTGAAGCAGGCAGAGCTGAACGTGTTCAGGTGAACGGAGAAACCAGGAGCCAGGCCAGGGGTCATACACAGATAAGTCGGTCCAGAGCATACACCGGGGTGAGCCAAGGTCATATACAGGCAAGGTCCAGGTACAAGCTGAAGGTCAAGCCAGGTGATCAGGAAGCACAAGCAGAGTCCAGGAGCAGGCCAAGGGTCAAACTAGGAGATCAGGAAGCGAGGTCAAGGCAAGCCGGGTCACAACGGGTAATCACAGATCAGGAAGCAAGGTCAAGGTACACAAGGGAGCTGAGGAGATAACCCAGCAATGGCTTGTGGTCACAGGCTGCCTTAAATAGGGCCACTGGTGCCAGCGTCTGTCATGCCACTTGTGCGCCGTCACGCACGCGCAGCACCGATGTGCGCCAATGCACTATGAATGCACGGTGCACGCTCGTGCATGTCTTGGAACCCTCCTTGGGCGTCGATGAAGGTTCTGGGCAACATTGCCAGTTCCGTGACAGCCATGTGCCTGACATAATCACTAGGAACAGCAGATCTCTCTCTACTCCCCTGACAGAACGGAGATCTGTCTGTTTACACTGGCAGATCCCAGTTCTGCCTCTCTGTGGAGCAATCGCGAGTGGCCCACTAATTGGCTCCTCCCCCGCCAGAGAATGGGCACATGCTCGCACGTGCCCAAAGATCTCCGCGTATACACCCGACGTACAGTGATTGGCGATTTGCGCAGGAGAGCCAACCTGCTGCAGTACAACTGCGGCGGCTGGTCGGGAAGCTGTTGACCAGTGTTTAGTGTGCCTTTAATGGCCACTAGATGGAGCTAATGATCATAGAAAATAAATACTAATCTACTATGATCCATGGCTCCATCTGGAGGCCATTATGTGGCATTCTCCCAAACCTTTATGAATGATAAAGATTCGACCTGGAGAGAGTAAAGCCTAATAATGTTTGATTTTGCCCCATTCACACAGAACAAGTGTCCATATAGATTCACTGGGCGAAAAAGCTCCTTCATATTTTAAGTACACTCTTTAATCACAAAAGAACATGCAATGTTTGAGATATCTTCTTTTGATAATATAGGCAGGTGTGTCTCTTACCAAGGCGGCCATAATACTCGGAGGCTCCTCACCGCCCCCCCCCCTCCCCCCCTCTGCATAGGCACGTATTGATCTTGCGCTAACACACTCTGGAGTGGAGTTCCTTGGCTGGATTTATAAGCTGTTATTTCCACAGCAAAACAGTAATTATTTGCACATTTCTGCTGCCCGTCAATTCTCTCCTCAATAGCCGGGATTATTAAAACACTAATACATTCTGTTCTGAAGTGTGTCATTACAAGAAGCTATGCACATTCTGACGGAGAGCCGGGGAAAGCTTTTTTGATTTTGTTCCTGAGGTTAGTTATATAAAAAAAATATAATAATAAGGTATTTAGTAAAGAAAATAAACAGCTATTAAGCTGCAGCTGGAGAGGAAAAGAACGGACACCATGGGGCTGATTCAATAAAGATAATGAATAAGAGCATGGATGGTAGGCTTACATGGTGGGCTGGTATGGCGGTGGGGATATATGTGATCCATGAACTCATCTCTTGCTCTGTCCAGGGACTACATCCCCCACATTTCTTAGTTCCTCCCAGCAGGATCTTGTTGTCCCAGGATGCACAGCAGTTGATATCCCCTTCCTCTATGTTCTCCTAGTTGTCCCAGGATGCACAGCAGTTGATATCCCCTTCCTCTGTGTTCTGGTTGTCCCAGGATGCACATCAGTTGATATCCCCATCCTTTGTGTTTTCCTGGTTGTCCCAGAAGGCACAGCAGTTGATATCCCCTTCCTCTGTGTTCTCCTGGTTGTCCCAGGATGCACAGCAGTTGATATTTCCATCCTCTGTGTTCTCCTGGTTGTCCCAGGATGCACAGCAGTTGATATTTCCATCCTCTGTGTTCTCCTGGTTGTCCCAGGAGGCACAGCAGTTGATATCCCCTTCCTCTGTGTTTTCCTGGTTGTCCCAGGATGCACTGTAGTTCATATCCCCTTCCTCTGTGTTCTCCCAGTTGTCCCAGGATGCACAGCAGTTGATATCCCCTTCCTCTGTGTTCTCCTGGTAGTCCCAAGTTGCACATCAGTTGATATCCCCATCCTCTGTGTTCTCCTGGTTGTCCCAGGATGCACAGCAGTTGATATCCCCTTCCTCTGTGTTCCCTCAGTTGTCCCAGGGTACACAGCAGTTGATATCCCCTTGCTCTGTGTTCTCCTGGTGGTGGGTGGGGCTTCTCTCCAGCTCTCTGCCTCTCCACAGACGGTACATTGATGTTTAATGTGTACGGTGCAGTTCTGTTCCACCTTTCGTGGTGCACATTCATGTAATGCCACCCAATGCCGGCACAAGGTCACCTAGTGCCGCCACAAGGTCACCTAGTGCCAAACTGCAACTCTCCACCCCCCTAATATGATGCGTGGGCCTCATGTCTCTTCTAAACCCTCCCCCAAACAAATCCAACACTAATCTGCATGCTCATCCCTCAAGCATAAGTTCCACCCACAAGCCAAAATTCTTCCCAAACAAAAATGCAAAAAATCCCCCTCCTCCCATTTCAAATTCGTCCTCCCCACACCAACCTTTGCCCCTCCACCTTCCTTCCTGGTTCAAATTCCCTCCATCCCCATTCAAGCACAAGTCCTCCCCCCCAAAAAAAACAACAAACACAAATCTCCCCACTAGAATACATTATGCCCCCAGCACAAATCCCCCCCCCCCAATCCCTTCTCCCAAATTTTCACTTCCTCCAGGAAAAAGTTAACCCACATATCTCTTTCCCTCCCCCTCCTCAAATCACGCCTCCTAGCCTCGTCATCACCCTTCCTGAATCCCCCTACTAGAACAAATTCTCTCCTTCCTGCTAGCACAAATCCTCTCCCCCGACAGATCCCCTCTCCCAGCACAAATCCCCCTCCCCTAAAAGAAAAAGTTAACCTCCTCCACCAAATTCTTACTTCTAGCACAAATCCTCCCCACAAAGGCCACCATCCCACCCAAATCTACCCTCCTAGTAATCTACCACCACCCCCCCCCCCCCATATGATTTCCTTCCCCCAATTTTCCATGAGAGCAACTCCCCCTTCCCAGCAACACCCCCCCCCCCCAATCCCCCTGCTTAGCACATATGCTATCCCCCCTCCCTTTACAAATCCCCTTTCCCTTCCATTCCAAAGAAACATTTTGGCTCTTGTGTCCTATTATCCTAGGTTTCCACTATTGTGACCGGAAAGTCACGCGATTTGGCTGCAATTCTTTTACTCTAGTTTTTCCACGATGTTGGCATGCTTTTGATGTGACTTAAAGCAATGCCCATTCTTGAGTTCTGTGCACCTCAAGTTGCATCAAAGTGGGACCAAAATAGTGCAGGGAATACTTTGACGTTGCTGAGACTTGAAGTTGCACAGATATGAACGGTACCCATTGGAAACCATGGGGTGCGACTTGTCGACTTGCTTTGCAGTCCCAAGTTGCACTAGTGGAAACGTAGCCTTATGCTGCGTACACACGATCGGAAATTCGGCAAAAGACCGATGAGAGCTTTTGGTTGGAAAATGCGACCGTGTGTACGCTCCATCTAACTTTTGCTGGCCGAATTCCATGATTGAGAGCATGTTCTCAATTTTTCGGTCGGAAAAAGTTTCCGATCGGAAATCCCGTGGCAATTCCGTCGCGCAAATTTCCTACGCATGCTCGGAAACTATTTGACGCATGCTCGGAAGCATTGAACTTTATTTTCTCGGCTCGTCATAGTGTTCCACGTCACCGCGTTCTTGACAGTCGAAAGCTCAGCGAACTTCTGTGTGACCGTGTGTATGCAAGCCAAGCTTGAGCGGAATTCCGTCGAAAAAAAAAACATCCACGTTTTTTCCGACGGAAAAATCCACTTGTGTGTACGCGGCATGAGAGTCCATTCACATCTAGGAAGTCAACTCGGTCTGACGATGCTGCACAGGTACGTTAGAAAGGCGTGTTGGCGTTTCCATTACAGTGAATGGCACGGCAGTGCAGCAACGCACCTAACGTGTTGTGTTATAGCGGCATATTGGTGTGAATTGGCCATTTAAAGTACCGTATTTATCGGCGTATAACACACGCCGGCGTATAACACGCACCCCAAGTTTAGGAGGGAAGTTTAAGGAAAAAAACTTTTAGGAGGCAAGTTTAAGGAAAAAAACTTACATTTTAAATGCCCATCAATGTATCCTTCCACTGTCCCCCTGCAGCCCTACACTGTTCTCCTGCAGCCTTCCACTGTCCCCCTTCAGCCCTACACTGTCCCCCTGCAGCCCTACACTGTACCCCTAGAAACCTTCGACTGTCCCCCTGCATCCTTTCCCACAATTGCAGCATGGTTAGTTTTAAATTTACCGCCGAGATCTTCGGCTCCTCCCGCCGCCGCCGTCCAGATCTTCGGCTCCTCCCGCCGCCGCCGTCCAGATCTTCGGCTCCTCCCGCCGCCGCCGTCCAGATCTTCGGCTCCTCCCGCTGCTGACATAGACCGAGCCGAGCCGAGGGTACTCGGCTACTCGGCTCTGCTCGCAGTAACGCCCCCGCCCCGCCCCTTGTCCTGGCTCCTGTGATGGACACAACACCGGGCCAATGGCGGGACGTAAAGGCTAGGAGGCGGGACTGGGCGTGACTGAGAGCGGAGCCGAGTACACAGTACACTCGGCTCAGCTCGGTAAATGTCGGCGGCGCTCCACAGACAGCGCAGATCGGCAGATCGGCGGGGGGATCGGCGAATAACACGCACCCATGATTTCCCCCCCATTTTAAGGGGAAAAAAGTGCGTGTTATACGCCGATAAATACGGTATGTCTCCAACCAAATATTTGTTTTACATTTTAGTTGCAGTAGGGAACCCTTTTCGTGTTTTTCAATCCGTCTTTGAGAGATTGGGTTCATCATTCCTGGAAGGACTCTTTTCTTGCCCAGATGGGACGGCTTGACTGTCAGACAAATAATGAGGTTGGTAATGTGTAGCAGTTGCTGGTCTCTGTCTGATGAATGTGTTCTGATCACGCGTGTGTCGTATGATGGAGATCACATTGAGAGGATCGCGCTAGGCTAGGCCAGGTCACCTTGACTGCAGTCTGAACTGTCTAAGCCTTCTGTTCGTCTCCTGGGCTTCCCAGGGCTCATGGGAAGTGCCGATTAGTCAAACATCCAATGCCGCTTACACACGACCGGACTTTCCGGCAGACTAGGTCCGACGGTCTTCCCGACTTTTGCAGCGGAGTTCCGATGGACTTTCCAAACGAACGGACTTGGCCACACACAGTCCAACGGATTTGAACGGTGATGACGTACGACCGCACCAGAATAAGGAAGTTCATAGCCAGTAGCCAATAGCTGCCCTCGCGTCGGGTTTTCGTCCGTCGGACCAGCACACAGACGACCGGTTTTTTCAACCGGACTCGAGTCCGTCGGAAAGATTTGAAACATGTTTTAAATCTAAAGTTCGTCTGATCTTTAGACAGCAAAGGTCCGACGAAGCGCACACACGATCGAATTGTCCGGGCGGATTCGTTCCGTCAGACCTAGTCTGGTCAAAAAAAGTCCGGTCGTGTGTATGCGGCATTAGGCTTTGTTCACACCTATGCAGGTGCAGTGGTGCGCACGTCATTTTGCACATCATGTCTAGGGCAGCCCATTCCTTTCTTTTTTCTCTTTTTTTTTTTTTTATTATTATTTATTTTCAAAATAAATAATAAACAATAAACAAAAAAAAAAACAAAAAATGTTTCATGTTCTGAAATTATTACATTATTATATACATTTAATTCCCTGCCCCCCACCTCTCTCTCTCTCTCTCTCTCTCTCTCTCCCATTCATTTCAAAGTGCAGAAATCGCACAAAAAGTGTGTGAACCTTCTTTTTTTTTTTAACTTGTGCTACATAGCACTTTATTTACATGCGTGGGCGTTAGCAAGAGGCATTGTGGTGCCATTTAACCACTCGCCTACCGGGCACTTATACCCCCTTCCTGCCCAGGCCATTTGTCAGCTTTCAGCGCTGTCACACTTTGAATGACAATTGCGCGGTCACATTTTTTATAATTTTCTTCACACAAATAGAGCTTGCTGGGTTTTTTATTTTTTACCAAAAAAAAAGACCAAAAATTTTGAAAAAATAACGTTTTTTACTTTTTTTTTAGTTTTGTAACTAAGTAATTTTTCGCCTTCACTTATGGGCACTGATAGGCTGAACTGGTGGGCATTGATGAGGTGGCACTTATGGGCGCTGATGAGGTGGCACTGATTAGGTGGCACTGATGAAGAGGCACAAATAAGCCTCACTTGTGGGCACTGATATGTGGCACTGATGAGCACTGTTAGGTGGCGCTGATGGGCACTAATAGGCAGCACTGGTGGACACTGATAGGCAGGTTGTTGGGGGGGTATATGGTTGCTGGTGGGGATGCCTACTGTTGCTGGGGGGGATCTACTGTTTTGGAGGAGGTCTATTGCTGATGACTGCTAGAGAGTCTATTAATGCAGGCTGCTGGAAGATCTGTTGTTGCTGGCAGGGGATTTATTATTGCTGGGGGTTGAATCTACTATTGCATGGGGAAGTGGTGGGGGTCTATTGTTGCTGGCTCTTGGGCAATCTAAGGTTGGTGGGGAGGTCCATTGCTGCTGGTGGGGGATCTAAGGTTGCCTGGGGGTCTATTGTTGCTGGCAGGGGATTTATTATTGCTGAGGGGGTGATCTACTATTGCATGGGGAAAGGGTGGGGGTCTATTGTTGCTGGGGGAGGTCTATTGTTGCTGGCAGGGGATTTATTATTGTTGGGGGGGTCTACTATTGTATGGGAAAGGGGTGGGGGTCTATTGCTGCTGGGGGGGGGGTATTGTTGCTGGCAGGGGTTTTATTATTGCTGGGGGGGGGAAATCTACTATTGCATGGGGAAGGGGTGGGGGTCTATTGTTGTTGGCTCTTGGGCAATCTAAGGTTGGTGGGGAGGTCCATTGCTGCTGGTGGGGGATCTAAGTTTGCCCGTGGGAACTATTGTTCTTGGCGGGGGATCTATTGTTACTAGGGGGGGTCTACTGCTTTTGAGGAGGTCTATTGCTGTTGGAGGCTGAAAAGTCTGTTGATTCTGGCTGCTGTGGGACCTATTGTTTCTGGTGGGGGGGTCTATGGTTGCTGGGTGTGAATCTTTTGTTGCTGGGGGATCTACAGTTTTGGAGACAGTCTATTGCTGCTGGCTTCTGGAGAGTCTACTGATGCTGGCTGCTGTGGGATCTTTTGTTGCTGGAAAGTGGGGTGGGGGGAGTATTTTGTTGCTGGGGCGGGGGGGGTCTATTGCTGCTGGAGGGATCTTCTTTCTTTATTGGGGATATCCATTGCTTGCTGCCGAGGGATCTGTTGTTGCTAGGGTCAGGGCCATCTTTAATATCGATTGCATACATTTTCTTGGGCCCCTCTCAAATCCACTTATCAACTATTTGTGGGCTCAAGGGGCACCTGCTCCGGGCCCCACTACAATGACTGGTGCCCCGGGGGCAGCTGCCCCTTTTGCCCTGTGTTAAAAGACAGCCCTGGCTAGTGAGGATCTATTGTTGCTGATGGGGGGGGAGGGGGTTCTAGCTGTTGGAGATCTATTTGAAGGAGGGCGGGGACAAGGAACAGTCCTTGAAGGTGGATTGAGGACATAAGTAACGGTTGATACAGTCTCGCTTCATATGCTGCAGTTTATATTTGTACTCAAACTAAACGTAACGGTAAAAAATAAAATAAAAAAAAAGCTGCAGCAGCTGATAGTGAGATGATCAAAGTTCAGGTAAATAGTAAGAGAATCCTGTACAGAATGTAATCTGAACAAGGGGGAGGAGCATTTATATTTCGCCCGTGACCTCATGGACCCCGCCAGCCGCCCGGAGGTACGCCTTAGGCGAGACTTCCTCTTCTACTCAGCAGCTATTACAAATAAAAGGACGGCACGGCAATTAAAAATTGGTTGCATTGCCGACCGCAGATGAAACGTTTTCCGTGGACTGTTAGCGGGCGGAGAAGGGGGGCGGGGGGGGGGGGGGGGCGGAGGGGGCTTAAAAAAAAAAAATACATTTCCACTTCTGTCGCCCAAATGTTTTGCTTGCTTAGTAAGCGCTCTTCCCCGGAAGCGGCTGTTTATCATCTAACGTTAAAATTGATTTCTCAGTAGGTAATTAAGGCACCTGGGGAGGAATCCACTGAATAGATGCATGAGCTTTGTTAACGATGTCACATTAATCCAGATGGTGGTAGAAATATATCTACTGACCTAATCCGTCTGTTTCCATTCGCCGAGCGGCAGGGGGGGGGGGCGGGGGGGTTGGGGGAGAATGAAGACCCTTTAATATGCCGTCGCATTGTGTGTGATGGTGTAGCGGGGGGATTTGTGCTGACTTCTTATCCTCATCGTCTAATCCTACTAATCAAAAAACATTTTTTTTTAGACACGTAGAAGTGATCTCGCTGAGCCATCATATAGGCGCCTCGAAATGAATTTCGCAGACCGCTTGCTGCCGAAGACGTAAAATTTACCATTTTTTTTAGGTTTTTTTTTGCAAAAGATAAACACAAAGAGAAGCAGCGCAAAAGTGCCGATTGTGTAGTATGTTAGAAAAAAATGTAATAATAAAAAATTTAAAAAAAAAACGCACTCACAAGAATAAAATCTCAGGGGGGGGAATTAGAACTTTCAGGGCCCCCCGGTACAAGAAACCACAAAGGCCCCCCCCCACCGACCAGGGCCCCTCCAACATCCCGGGGACCTTAACTTCCATTGTGGGACCCCTTTATTACGGTTCAACAGCGAGCCCACCTTACCCGGTGGCCAAACTAGGGTTGCCGCCCCATCTCTTTAAAACCGAACACATATTAATTACGGTTCTTGATTAATATGTGTTCGGTTTTAACGGGATGGGGCGGCAACCCTTGTTCCGCCACCGGGTAAGGTGGGCTCGCTGTTGAACCGTAATAAAGGGGTCCCACAATGGGAGTTAAGGGTCTGTGACTGGTTAAGTTGGTAATTAACCACTACCCGACCTCTGCGCGCCGATATACGTCAGCACAATGGCAGCGGTGGGCAAATGGGCGTACCTGTACGTCCCCTTTAATTAGCGGGGCTAGCGGGCGTGCGTACAGCGCGACCATGCCCGCGGGACCCGATGTCCACCTGTGTCCTGGCTATCGTGTCACGGGGCCGCAGAACTGGGAGTGGCCTATGTAAACAAGGCATTTCCCCATTCTGCCTTTTGACATGACAGAGATCACTGCTCTACCTGTGATCGCTGTCGTGTGAGTAGTAGCCCACCCCCCACAGTTAGAATCACTCCCTAGGACACACTTAACCCCTTGATCGCCCCCTAGTGTTTAACCCCTTTGCTGCCAGTGTCATTTACACAGTAATCAGTGCATTTTTATAGAGAAACCCTGTCATAGATCGTGAAATGTGCCTTCAAAGACCTTAAACCTGTAATTAGGTCAATTTATATTTTGTTCTGTTTTTATTATCTATAATGTGTTTGTTAATACCTAATTTGTATTTTGGTATTTACAATAAATAGCTCCTATGGCCAAAAAGTAGTCCTTTGGGTGTTGAAGTTGCAATCCCTTCGTTTCAAGGCCAGAGAAATGACCAGGCGTACATCTTCCCAAAGAAGTCACCAACAGCTTCATCATTTTCTTGTGAAAAGTTTCCTTTCTACCCAGACCAGTCATAACCCCCCCCCCCCAACTTCTATTACTAGCCAGATAGGCAGGTGATCGTAGTGGCAGTTGGTGTCCTTGACTTCAAGGTTTGTAGTAGATACATAATAGATCAGCCTTTCTCAACACAGAACCCTTAAAAATAACTTTTCGGTTTTAAGGAACTCATAATACATAATATAAATTAGTATATCTACAGCTCATGATATATATACCCCTTTACAGATAGCTAAAAAGATCAATGGTATCAGTAGGAACTTATCTGAGAGTCAGAAACTGCTCATTGCTCAAGGAACCCCTAGCCACCCCTGGAGGAACCCTATGGTTCTGTGGAACCCTGGTTGAGAAACCCTGTCATAGATCATGAAATGTGCCTTCAAAGACCTTAAACTAGGTCAATGTATATTTTGTTATGTTTTTTATTAATCTATAATGTGTTTGTTAATACCCAATTTGTATTTAGGTATTTACAATAAATAGCTCCTATGGCCAAAAAGCAGTCCTTTGGGTGTTGAAGTTGCAATCCCTTCGTTTCAAGGCCAGAGAAATGACCAGGCGTACATCTTCCCAAAGAAGTCACCAACAGCTTCATCGTTTTCTTGTGAAAAGTTTCCTTTCTACCCAGACCAGTCATAACCCCCCCCCCCCCCCAAACTACTATTACTAGCCAGATAGGCAGGTGATCGTAGTGGCAGTTGGTGTCCTTGACTTCAAGGTTAGTAGTACATAATAGATCAGCCTTTCTCAACACAGAACCCTTAGAAATAACTTTTCGGTTTTAAGGAACTCATAATACATAATATAAATTAGTATATCTACAGCTCATGATATATATATACCCCTTTACAGATAGCTAAAAAGATCAATGGTATCAGTAGGAACTTATCTGAGAGTCAGAAACTGCTCATTGCTCAAGTAACCCCTAGCCACCCCTGGAGGAACCCTATGGTTCTGTGGAGAATTTGAGAATCCCTGTCATAGATCATGAAATGTGCCTTCAAAGACCTTAAACTAGGTCAATGTATATTTTGTTCTGTTTTTATTATCTATAATGTCTTTGTTAATACCTAATTTGTATTTTGGTATTTACAATAAATAGCTTCTATGGCCAAAAAGTGGTCCTTTGGGTGTTGAAGTTGCAATCCCTTAGTTTCAAGGCCAGGGAAATGACCAGGCGTACATCTTCCCAAAGAAGTCACCAACAGCTTCATCATTTTCTTGTGAAAAGTTTCCTTTCTACCCAAACCAGTCAAACCCCCCCCCCCCCCCCAAACTTCTATTACTAGCCAGATAGGCAGGTGATCGTAGTGGCAGTTGGTGTCCTTGACTTCAAGGTTTGTAGTAGATACATAACAGATCAGCCTTTCTCAACACAGAACCCTTAAAAATAACTTTTCGGTTTTAAAGGAACTCATAATACATAATATAAATTAGTATATCTACAGCTCATGATATATATATACCCCTTAACAGATAGCTAAAAAGATCAATAGTATCAGTGGGAACTTATCTAAGAGTCAGAAATTGCTCATTGCTCAAGTAACCCCTAGCCACCCCTGGAGGAACCCTATGGTTCTGTGGAGAATTTGAGAATCCCTGTCATAGATCGTGAAATGTGCCTTCAAAGAATGAATCAATCTTTCATCCATGCTAAAATGGACGCTATAGATAAAAACCAGATGACAAAGTTTGATATCATATGGAAACCCTGGATTAAAATATTATACGTCAGATAATATTGACAACCGAGTTTTATTGTTATGGTGATTAAGATTTTTTATAGAATTACAACATTAGATGATATATAAAACCTTCTCCGGAGAATTATTCCCTCCCCTTCACCTCCTATATACCTTTTATGTTCTTCCCTTACTACAGGCATGTCCAAAGTCCGGCCCGCGGGCCAATCGCGGCCCGCAGTCCGGTTTTGAACGGCCCGCCTGGTGTGCTGCGGGATCAGGGCTGTCAAATGAGCCGATCCCCGGCACTGTGTGAAGCTCCGTCGGCTTCAAAAGTGAAAGTAAAGTGCAGAGGAGTGTGCTGTGCTCTCTGCTTCCCCCTACAGTGCAGTACCCGGCTGAATGAGGAAATGGAATGGAAAGGTACTGTACTACAAGCTAGATTCGTTTTAAAAAGGCTTTATTTATGTGTATGTGTGTGTGTGTGCATGTGTGTCTGTATGTATGTATATGTGTGCATGTCTGTCTGTATGTATGTGCATGTGTGTCTGTATGTATATGTGTGCATGTCTGTATGTATGTATGTGCATGTGTGTCTGTATGTGTGTGTGTGTGCATGTCTGTCTGTATGTGTGTGTGTGCATGTCTGTATGTATGTATGTGTGTGCATGTCTGTCTGTATGCATGTGTGTGCATGTCTGTCTGTATGTATGTATGTATGTATGTGTGTGTGTGCATGTGTGTCTGTATGTATGTGTGTCTGTGCATGTGTGTGCATGTCTGTATGTATGTATGTGTGTGCATGTGTGTCTATGTGTGTGTGTGTGTGTGCATGTCTGTCTGTATGTATGTATGTGTGTGTGTGTGTGTGTGTGTGTGTGTGTATGTGTGTCTGTATGTGCATGTGTGTGTGTGTCTGTGCATGTATGATTGCATGTGTGTGTGTGTCCATGTATGTCTGTATGTATGCGTATGTGCATGTGTGTCTGTATGTATGCGTATGTGCATGTGTGTCTGTATGTATGTGCGTGTGTTTGTATGTGTGTGCAGCATGTGTGTCTGTATGTATCTGTGTGTGTGTGTGTGTGTGTGTGTGTGTGTGTGTGTGTGTATGTGCGTGTATGTCTGTATGTATGTATGTGTGTGCATGTGTCTGTATGTGTGTGTGTGCATGTGTCTGTATGTATGTAAGTATATGCATGTGTCTGTATGTGTGTATGTCTGTGTGTATGTGTATGCATGTGTGTTACTTTTAATCCAGACCCCCCCCCCCCCCCCCCATTCTTGTACCATCAGAACTGCTTTTGTGGTGCTTGTGTGTGTGATAGCAGCCAGGATTGCTGCTCCTCTGAAAAGCAATCCATATACAGATTGCTTTTCAGAGGCATTTGAAAGGTGGTAAAGAGGCATTATGTTGCCTCCTCACCACCTGTTTTAAGCCCGTAAATGTAGCATCACTATACCGCAACTGTGCAGTCTACACAGTTGCGGGGTAGTTGCAGTGCAGGCCCATTCACCCTGAGCATACCTCCAGCTGCAGCCACAGCATGTGTACACCCCCAGCTGCTCCCTCTGCAGCTAAAGGGGGAGAAGTTGGGGGTGGTAAAAACAGTTTAACCATGTAGTTTTACTGCCCCTCCAATAAGCCCTTGGTTCACATCTGCATGGCTGCATGCTGTGTGTAGGGCAGCCCATGCATTTCAATGGGCTTCCATACCCACAAAAATGCAGGGAAAGAAGTCCCAGAGCTTTTTTTTTTTTTTAATTGCGCTGCACCAAAAGCACCCCATGTTTCCAATGTGTGGGGTACCATTAAGACTTAACGGTACCCCTAAAGAACAGAGCATTCGTCTGTGTGTCAGGCAAACGAGCGCGACAAAGGCACGAGAATTCTTGTTGGGCAGTGTATGAGTGCTCGAATGACCGAATTTTAATGGTTCAAAGAATGTCAGGCAAAATGGTCGGCCCTCACGCATGTTCACTTCATCGAATCTGGCCCTCTTTGAAAAAAGTTTGGACACCCCTGCCTTACTATATAATACTTACTATAAACATACTTTAGAAGTTATGGTCAAAACTTTAAAATCATATATTTTCTTTTAGACATATTTATATTTTCCTGGGATTAAAATGTTTAAAACTCAGCTATCAGAATGTTTTCAAATTCTAAAATATATAAAGGCCATTTATTGTCATTCCCACGAGAATATCTTGCAATTCTTCTTTGCTTTGTATCATCCGTACTTCAATATGTCTACTTTTTATTTCTGGTATCACATAATTTGTCTTAAATTCTGTACATGTAATTTATTTTAACATAAAATAAAAAATTTTGAACGAGAAATGTGCCTTCAAAGACCTTAAACTAGGTCAATGTATATTTTGTTCTGTTTTTATTATCTATAATGTCTTTGTTAATACCTAATTTGTATTTTGGTATTTACAATAAATAGCTTCTATGGCCAAAAAGTGGTCCTTTGGGTGTTGAAGTTGCAATCCCTTATGCCGCGTACACACCATCGGAATTCCGGCCAGAAAAAGACCGATGAGAGCTTTTCATGACCGTGTGTACGCTCCATCGGAAATTTAGCTGTCCGAATTTCCGCCAGCCAAAAATTGATAGCTTGTTCTCAATTTTCCCGACGGAAAAACTTTCTATCGGTAATTCCGATGGTGTGTATGCAATTCCGACACGCCAAAACTCACGCATGCTCAGATTCAACTACGAGACGGAAGCTATTGGCTACTGGCTGTTGAACTTCCTTTTTTTATAGTCCCGTTATACGCGTTGTACGTCACCGCGTTATAAACGATCGGAATTTGATGTGACCGTGTGTAGGCAAGACAGCTTGAGCCGAATTCCGTCGGAAATTCCGTTGGGAAAACCATCAGAGATTTTTCCGACGAGAATTTCGATCGTGTGTACGCGCCATTCGTTTCAAGGCCAGAGAAATGACCAGGCGTACATCTTCCCAAAGAGGTCACCAACAGCTTCATCGTTTTCTTGTGAAAAGTTTCCTTTCTACCCAGACCAGTCATAACCCCCCCAAACTACTATTACTAGCCAGATAGGCAGGTGATCTTTATTGTGGCTTGTTGTTTACTTCCCGTTTATGTGTGGATATCATTCACCTTTGTTGCAGATGAACCATAAAATCCCAGACATTGCTGTTTTGCTCGGCTGTAAAGATTGCCATCTGAATGTGGTTTTGCAGAACGCAGTTTAGGAGAAAGCGCCGGAATTGGAGCTCGCCCACCGCGCCGTAAATCTCCTTCATGGTGGTGATGGCTCCAGACTTCAACAAGTACAACTTTAAGTGCTGTGCGTGGCTCCTTGTTTATTGATCGAGGAGCCCCGAACGCGCATTAACCTCCCCTAAAATGCAGCCGCTCTCACTGGGAGCCGTTTGTGAATTCCCAGCACAAATCACCCTTTTTAAAGCTTCTTTTGGTGCGACGATAAAAATAGATTATTTGGCCGTAACGGCAAGGGCAGGCTGACTTTCCGACAATCAAGGGCGGGTTTAGACTTCTAGTGACCTCCGGGAAAGAAGCAGGAGTAACGCCCAATAAACCGTACAATTACATGCAAAAAAATATCAGCATTGGGTGGGTGCTGTTGGTGAGTTGATGCAATGGCCAGATTCTTAACCAGTTCAGCTCCCATACCTGTATGGACCAGAGCAATTTTCACAATTCTGCTATGGGCCTGCTGATTTGGCAATAACTTTGTCGTGACTTAAAATAACAAAGTAATGCAAAGTAATATTGTCTTGCAAAAAATTATCTTATTTTCTACGCCATGTATAGATAAAAAGAGGTAACACAATAATCCAGGATGGATCAGAGCGATGCACTGTGCCGGCGCTGACCAATCAGAACCACTCTGGTCTGTCCCGGAAGTGCTGCACATTGAGGAAGTAGAAGAGCAGATCCCCAGACCACTGCACTGGCTACATGAGCACTGACCGCTCATCCTCATATGACAAAGCGATCGACCGCGCTTATAAGATGACTAAAATCCTCGGCCTCTCTGTTCACGGTTACGCCAGGGGTGATTCACCAGATCTCTACAGCTGAACACATTCAGATGCTAAAAAACACCAGCTGTCCTCTAAAGGGATCCACCAAGCTGTCCTCACCATCAGGGCCGCTGATAGAAATCATGGGGCCCCGTACAGCCTACCTGACGGGGCCCCCCTCAGCTCCTCCCTGGCCCCGCCCCTGGTCCCTCCTTCAGCCCCACCCCTGACCCCACCCATTGCCCCTCCCCAGACCCCGCCTTGAAACAAAGTGTAGGTTTGTCTACAAGTGATATTTGTTTTTCTCCAGCCAGTTATAGGTTTGATTATCCAAAAGAAATACTGTTTTCAGATGAGAACAGACCTCTTTAATATCTATATGTAATACAAACCATTAATAAATAAATAGTGTTGGGTGGTCAGCGTTATGGTGATCACTGATCGGTGGAGGAGGAACTTTTTTTTTTTTTACATAGAATTTTGCAGTTCAGGTTGCCAGGCCCGGCCCCCCCTGCTGGTCAGGCCCGGTACAGCAGGGCCGGTTGTACTGGCCTATCAGCGGCCCTGCTCACCATCCACCACATACATTCAGATAGCACACCTTGGTGTATCAAACCCCATAGACATATAACAGCCTCCATAGTGCAGTAACTTTTTTAAAAGATCTTTTAAAAAAAGATATTAAACTCACATGTAAACAATGGAAAAGCGCTTGGCGAAATTCCACAAGATGGCTGCCACGTCCAGCGTGATGATGTGACTGGTCCCGTCCTATGCGTGTCGTCATTAACTGATGTCATCAGGGGATGTTGGGGATTTTCTCTTTAAAACTCTTCCCTTTAGGACTTGCATGGACATTGATATATTGTTATATTTACATTATCTCACAAAAGTGAGTACACCCCTCACATTTTTGTAAATATTTTCTTCTATCTTTTCATGTGAAAACACTGAAGAAATGACACTTGTCTACAATGTAAAGTAGTGAGTGTACAGCTTGTATAACAGTGTAAATTTTCTGTCCCCTCAAAATAACTCAACACACAGCCATTAATGTCTAAACCGCTGGCAACAAAAGTGAGTACACCCCTAAGTGAAGATATCCAAATTGGGCCCAGTTAGCCATTTTCCCTCCCCCCGGTGTCATGTGACTCGTTAGTGTTACAAGGTCTCAGGTGTGAATGGGGAGCAGACGTGTTAAATTTGGTGTGATCGCTCTCACTCTCTCATACTGGTCACTGGAAGTTCAACATGGCACCTCGTTACAAAGAACTCTCTGAGGATCTGAAAAAAAAGAATTGTTGCTCTACATAAAGATGGCCTAGACCAGTGATGGCGAACCTTGGCACCCCAGATGTTTTGGAACTACATTTCCCATGATGCTTTGCCACTCTGCAGCATAGTGGAGCATCATGGGAAATGTAGTTCCAAAACATCTGGGGTGCCAAGGTTCGCCATCACTGGCCTAGACTATAAGAAGATTGCCAAGACCCTGAAACTGAGCTGCAGCACGGTGGCCAAGACCATACAGCGGTATAACAGGACAGGTTCCACTCAGAACAGGCCTCGCCATGGTTGACCAAAGAAGTTGAGTGCACATGATCAGCATCATATCCGAGGTTGTCTTTGGGAAATAGACGTATGAGTGCTGCCAGCATTGCTGCAGAGGTTGAAGCGGTGGGGGGGGGGGGGGGGGGGTCAGCCTGTCAGTGCTCAGACCATACGCCACACACTGCATCAAATTGGTCTGCATGGCTGTTGTCCCAGAAGGAAGCCTCTTCTAAAGATGATTCACAAGAAAGCCCGCAAACAGTTTGCGGAAGACAAGCAGATTAAGGACATGGATTACTGGAACTATGTCCTGTGGTCTGATGAGACCAAGATAAACTTATTTGGTTCAGTTGGTGTCAAGCGTGTGTGGGGGCAACCAGGTGAGGAGTACAAAGACAAGTGTGTCTTCCCTACAGTCAAGCATGGTGGGAGTGTCATGGATTGGGGCTGCATGCGGCGGCCGTGGATAGATTCATGCTATGCATATAGGGGGTGGAGAGGAGAGAGCGGGTGGTGCCCGGGTGCCCCTAATGGATGGGCCGCCACTGCTCAAACGGAAGGTGGAGGAGCGCAAGGTCTCTAACATCCACCAACTCCGTGATGTCGTCATGGAGGAGGAGAAGAGGACTCCAGTGGCAAACTGTAAAGCTCTGGTGACCTCCATGCCCAAGAGGGTTAAGGCAGTGCTGGAAAATAATGGTGGCCACACAAAATATTGACACTTTGGGCCTAAATTGGATATTTTCACTTAGGGGTGTACTGACTTTTGTTGCCAGCGGTTTAGACATTAATGGCTGTGTGTTGAGTTATTTTGAGGGGACAACAAATTTACACTGTTATACAAGCTGTACACTCACTACTTTACATTGTAGACAAGTGTCATTTCTTCAGTGTTGTCACATGAAAAGATAGAAGAAAAGATTTACAGAAATGTGAGGGGGTGTACTTACTTTTGTGAGATACTGTACATGATAGGTTAACCCTAAAAAAAAAAAAACAGCAATTGAGAGCATATGAGTTCCCCTTTAAGCCATTGTACAGACGGTCGGACATTCCGACAACAAAATCCATCAGATTTTCTCCGAATCTTGTGTTGCATACACACGGTCGGACAAAGTTGTCGGAAAATCCGATCGTTCGTAACGTGATGACGTTATTTCGTTACGACGGGACTACGTTCAGGCTAGTAGACAATAGCTTTGGTCTAGGAATTTGATCTGAGCATGCGTGGCACTTTGTCCGATGGGAATTCTCTACAAACGATCGGACAAAGTCCGATCGGACCATGTTGTTGGAAAACTTTATAGCCCAGCTCTCAAACTTTGTCGGTCGGATATTCCAACGGAAACAGTCCGATGGAGCCCACACACGGTCGGTTTATCCAAAAACACAGTCCGATCGGACATTTTCCGTCGAAATGTCCGACCGTGTGTACAAGGGCTAAGAGATATGACCTGTTATCCTGCCATCTATTACTCTTCATTGCAGAGAATGTACAACAATCACTGTTTAAAGCGGAGGTCCACCCTAAAGTGGAGCTTCCTCTCATTGGAACCCCCCCCCCCCCCTCCGGCGCCACAATTGGCACCTTTCAGGGGGGAGGGGGGTTGCAGGTATCTGTACAGTACAGGTATCTGCACCCACTTCCGGCGTAGATTCTGCAGAAGCTACGCCCCTTTCCGCAGAATCTACGCCCCTTTCCGAAGGTCTCCCCGCTGCCTGCTGGGAAACACACGGATCCCAGAGACAGCGACAGAGACATCCTTATTGCGCAGCGTGACTCGCGCATGCGCAGTAGGGAACCGGGAAATGAAGCCGCAAGGCTCCACTTCCTGATTCCCATACCCAAGATGGCAGCGGCAGCACCCCGAGAGACGATCGAGAGATCGGCTTCGGGTGCCGACATCGCGGGCGCGCTGGGCGGGTAAGTGCCATTATTTTAGTGCAGTATTTGTAGCTGCTGGCTTTTAAAAAAAAAAAAAAACGGCGGACACCCGCTTTAAAATCATATATTTTTTTTAAATCTCTGATTTGACGCAGTTTATAGGATTAAAAGGGTGTCTCCTGTTAATCGCAACAACCTTGGCTCACTTTATCGTCCGCGAAGGTGCCCCGGCGTTGTGTGTAAAATACTCATCGGCAACTGTTAAACCGTCTGCGGTGCGGCTTATAGGAAACGATCGTGTTTTAGAGATTTTCTTAACAAATTTCGGTGGATTAACACCCAAGGTTCACGAACTGCAGAGAAGAGCCAAGAGAGGAGGATTGCCAGCTCAGCACGATCCTTCATCCAACTAGCGATAATTTGCCGAGCTGGCACTTTATTTATTTATTTGCTTGTACCATGCTTGATAAGCGTTGCAGAGGTCCGGGCCGAACGACACGGACCCATCCCTCAGCAAGAACACAGATAATGACACAGTAAGGTGACTCCATTAATTAAATGCCTCAAAGGGGTTTTATTTTTTTAACCACATTTCTAGAGCTGAACTCCAACTAACTGTATATATACAGTGTATATGTGTGTCTATCTATCTATCTATATATATATATATCTATATATATATATATATATATATATATATACCGTATCTCAAAAAAGTGAGTACACTTAACTGATGTCATCAGGGGATGTTGGGGATTTTCTCTTTAAAACTCTTCCCTTTAGGACTTGCATGGACATTGATACATTGTTATATTTACATTATCTCACAAAAGTGAGTACACCCCTCACATTTTTTGTAAATACTTTTTTCTATCTTTTCATGTGACAACACTGAAGAAATTACACTTGTCTACAATGTAAAGTAGTGAGTGTACAGCTTGTATAACGGTGTAAATTTGCTGTCCCCCTCAAAATACCTCAACACACAGCCATTAATGTCTAAACCGCTGGCAACAAAAGTGAGTACACCCCTAAGTGAAAATGTCCAAATATGGCCCAAAGTGTCAATATTTTGTGCGGCCACCATTATTTTCCAGCACTGCCTTAACCCTCTTGGGCATGGAGGTCACCAGAGCTTCACAGGTTGTCACTGGAGTCCTCTTCCCCTCCCCCATGATGACATCACGGAGCTGGTGGATGTTGGAGACCTTGCGCTCCCCCACCTTCCGTTTGAGGATGTCCCACAGATGATCAATAGGGTTTAGGTCTGGAGACGTGCTTGGCCAGACCATCACCTTTACCCTCAGCTTCTTTAGCAAGGCAGTGGTCATCTTGGAGGTGTGTTTGGGGTCATTATCATGTTGGAATACTGCCCTGCGGCCTAGTCTCTGAAGGGAGGGGATCATGCTCTGCTTCAGTATGTCACAGTACATGTTGGCATTCATGGTTCCCTCAATGATCTGTAGCCCCCCAGTGCCGGCAGCACTCATGCAGCCCCAGACCATGACACCCCCACCACCATGCTTGACTGTAGGCAAGACACATTTGACTTTTTACTCCTCACCTGGTTGCCCCCACACACACTTGTCACCATCTGAACCAAATAAGTTTATCTTGGTCTCATCAGACCACAGGACATGGTTCCAGTAATCCATGTCCTTAGTCTGCTTGTCTTCAGCAAACTGTTTGCGCGCTTTCTTTTGCATCATCATTAGAATAGGCTTCCTTCTGGGACGACAGACATGCAGACCAATTTGATGCAGTGTGCGGCGTATGGTCTGAGCACTGACAGGCTGACCCCCCACCCCTTCAACCTCTGCAGCAATGCTGGCAGCACTCATACGTCTATTTCCCAAAGACAACCTCTGGATATGACGCTGAGCACGTGACCTCAACTTCTTTGGTCAACCATGGTATATATATATATATATATATATATATATATATGTATATATATATATATAGATATAAATATATATGATATAAAAAAAAGTATGTATATATTAAGCAGTGTAACCAGTAGATGTTAGCGCAGACAGAAAGCCACAGCCCGGTAGAAGGGAGGCCATGGTTGACTTGTTGCCCTCCACCAATCCAAAGTATTCATGCAGTGGGGTGCTTGTAAGAGGAGCCCTACCTCCTTGGGTAAAGGAGCTGGGCCCCGGGGCAGCTGCCAGCCCTCCCTTTGCTTTGGTCCTGGCAGTGTGCATGCAAATGCAGCCTACCCAGGAAGGCCCACTCCCCCAGACTGACACCCACCCATCAGGGCATTTTGATATTTGCAGAACTCCTCCTAAGAGCCAGACGAGGGAGGAACCAGGGAAGGCAAAATATAAGCAGAATAAACTTCAGCTTTAAGATGGGAGGAAAAGGATGGAAAAAAATAGAACTTTATGAAAAAAAAATTATAATACACAGTGCTTTAGCAAACCAGATATAATTAATTTCATTTCAATTCATTTAAGTCTTAGAAGGATGGTAAAGAAGACAAAATTCCAAGATTTGTCATCCATTCTTGCAGAGTAATATTTCTTCTGCATCTGATCAGCTGACACCTGTAATTACCTCTCGTTGTCTGCACTTTGGCCTTCTCCTTGCTCTATGAAAAAAAAAGGTGTCACTCTTCTATGTAGCATAAATAACACCTGAGCAATGCTGCAGATTCTGGACCCTACACAACGTAAGTCACCCAACCCCGCGACAACCCGCATTCTGCTCCTAATCGCCTTTTACTCCCAGCGCCGCCATGTGTCCCTGTAGTCACGTCAAAAGAGTTTTATAGGTGTATAGGTCAATGTAAAGAGCTTAATGGAAATGTCCTTATCAGTTTGTGTTCTTAATGTTGTAATAAGCCTGTTTGTGTGTGCGTTGTGTGTATGTAGGACAGCAGCCTTATTGGCTCATTAGACATACATAACTCTGCTTCTTATACAGTGATTGTGCTTCAATTCTTACACTCTGCGCAGACTGCCTGGAAGTTTCAGATTCTCTATATCGCTTGCAGCTGGCTGATTCGATCGCCTTATTTATATCGATTTTAAAGTGTTGCCAATTAGGCTATGAGCAAAAATTTAGATGGAATTCTAAACGAAACCTTTTCTTGTTTTGGAATCAGGGTGGAGGTTATTAGCATGGTGTTTATACAGACCAGGGATATTCAATTAGCGGACCTCCAGCTGTTGCAGAACTACAAGTCCCATGAGGCATAGCAAGACTCTGACAGCCACAAGCATGACACCCAGAGACAGAGGTATGATGGGACTTGTAGTTTTGCAACAGCTGGAGGTCCGCTAATTGCAGATCCCTGATACAGACCTTCATGCAACAACAACTGTCATATATTATACTGTGATTAGTAATTCCATAGCTCCCAACTGTCCCGGATTTCGAGGGACTGTCCCTGATTTGGAGCAATGTCCCCCTGTCTCTCTGTCCTCCTCATTTGTCCCTCATTTTGGTCTGATCTATATAGATGTATATAAAATGAACTTTTTATCTTTCAAAAAGTGTTTCCCAGCACCAAACCTTTCATCCAAATTCTAAATTGCTGCATTTGTAAAAAAAATGTTTTCTTATTCTTTATTTAAATTTTCCACTTATTTTAAGTACATATCAAAACCAAATATTGTAAATTTTAAAAGCCAATATAAAGCAATAGTAGTGGTAAAAAAAAAGCCCTTGTAGATTTCATAAACTTTTTTTTGGGGTTAATTCTCCTTTAAGGGGGTGTGGCAGGGGGTGTGTCCTATGCCTACATGTGTTTGCTAGTAGGTGTCCCTCATTCCCATCTCAAAATGTTGGGAGGTATGTAATTCCGCCAATAGGTGGTAGTGTGTGTTGCCAATTAGGTTATGAAAAATAACTTAAAAATGGAACTCCAACCCAAAACTTTTCTCACTTTGGATAGGAAAATGATTAGGGGGGAGGGGGGGGGGTGTTAGCATGCTATTTATACAGGCTTAGATGCAACAACAATTCTAATAATTATACTGCAATTAGAAATTCTGCCACTAGCTGATAGTGTGTGATGCCAATCAGGCTAGGACAGTGATGGCGAACCTCGGCACCCCAGATGTTTTGGAACTACATTTCCCATGATGCTCCACTACACTGCAGAGTGCAGGAGCATCATGGGAAATGTAGTTCCAAAACAGCTGGAGTTCCAAGGTTCGCCATCACTGGGCTAGGAAGTAAAATTTAAAGTGAAACTTTTGGAAAGGGCTTAGAGGCGATTCAGTTCGCATTGTGCGCTATACAAGTATTTCATTCATTCATTCATTCAAGGGGGGGGGGGGGTAGTATGCTGTTTATACAGACCTAGATGTGACAATCTCATACATTCTACTGCAATTAGCAATACTGCCACTGGTGGGTAGTGTGTGTTGTCTATTACGTTATGAAAAAGAAAGAAAAAAGAAACATTCTTATATATGCCGCAATTAGTAATTCTGCCCACTCGGTGGTAGTGTGTGTTGCCAATTGGGTTATTAACAATAATTTAAAGTAGAACTCCAAACAAAACCTTTTCTTGCTTTGGATTGGAAAAGGGGGTGAGGGGCTGGCTTGCTGTTTATACAGACATGGATGCAACAACCATTCTCATATATTATACTGCAATTAGTAATTCCGTCACTAGGTGGTAGTGTGTGTTATGTTTAATTTGTGTTGTATAATGTAATGTTCTTCATAGTGGAATGCTGCATGCTGACAAGAAGCATAGGAATTGTAATAGAGAGCAAAGTGGCTAAAGAGATGAGCTCATCAGTCTGCTGCTTCATGTTCACCATCCAATCACAGGCTGGGGGAGGGACAAGACCTGTAGGTGTTATTTAACTGTAGCAGCGAAGAATCAGGTCTCTTGAGCTGCCAGTGAGCGTTGTGTATTTCTTCCAGATCTTTGCAGTAATCCAGTGTGAGACTTCCTGTAATAAAGACCGCTCACTGCTGATCTCTCTCCTTGTGCAGGGAGACTGGTCTTGTCTCCGCTCCCCTCCTGTCGTTTTCTACAGGCATGTAATGGATGTAGCATGCTGGGGCCCCTCCCACAGCACAGGTTATGTACAGCTACTTTTACAAAGTAATATCTGGGTTTGCAAAGACATTTAACGACACAAAGTAGAATTATATTTTTCAGTGGCAATAAGGATATATATAATAAAATAACCTTTTGCGCCCGAAGGCAAACAGCGGTCATCAGAATTGCTTGTAAACTCTTCGCCTTTAACCAGAGAGCCTCTGTAAGTTTTGCATTCATCGTTGATTTCCGGAAAGGACATAATTTGCGGCTGTAGTTATAAAATTACAGCGCTTACGGTTTTTACTGCAAATGATTTTGTTTGAATTTTTTGAAGAGTTATAATTTTGTTAAGCACCAATTACCTTCTATATGTGTTGACTCGCTGTTCCACCGCCATCACATCATTTTCACATTGCTTTAATTAAACATTGCGTGAACGAGAATGACGCCGAGACCGCTGTTTAAAGGAGTTATCCGGAAACTCGATCCGCTGATTATTGCCGATTTTTGTGTTTTACTTTTATCACTTAGTAGTAATTAGAATTTTATTCTAACTATTCGTCTGCGGGAAGTGTTGCGCTCAGATATTTTTCATTGCGCTCAGATGTATTGAAACAGACTTGTAGAGCTTGCGTCGATGTGCTGGTGACCCGTAAGAAGAGAATGAGCCCCAATCTCCGTCATATATAAAATATAGTGAATGAGCCCCAATCTCCATAATTTAAAATACAGAGAATAAGCTGTGTCCTCCATCATATATAATATACAGAGAATGAGCCCCTCCTCCACCATATATAATATACAGAGAATGAGCCCCACCTCCACCATATATAATATACAGAGAATGAGCCCCACCTCCACCATATATAATATACAGAGAATGAGCCCCACCTCCACCATATTTAATATACAGAGAATGAGCCCCACCTCCACCATATATAATATACAGAGAATGAGCCCCTCCTCCACCATATATAATATACAGAGAATGAGCCCCACCTCCACCATATATAATATACAGAGAATGAGCCCCACCTCCACCATATATAATATACAGAGAATGAGCCCCATCCTCCACCATATATAATATACAGAGAATGAGCCCCACCTCCACCATATATAATATAAAGAGAATGAGCCCCACCTCCACCATATATAATATACAGAGAATGAGCCCCTCCTCCACCATATATAATATACAGAGAATGAGCCCCTCCTCCACCATATATAATATACAGAGAATGAGCCCCACCTCCACCATATATAATATACAGAGAATGAGCCCCACCTCCACCATATATATAATATACAGAGAATGAGCTCCCTCCTCCACCATATATAATATACAGAGAATGAGCCCCACCTCCACCATATATAATATACAGAGAATGAGCTCCCTCCTCCACCATATATAATATACAGAGAATGAGCCCCACCTCCACCATATATAATATACAGAGAATGAGCTCCCTCCTCCACCATATATAATATACAGAGAATGAGTCCCACCTCCACCATATATAATATACAGAGAATGAGCCCCGTCCTCCACCATATATATAATATACAGAGAATGAGCTCCCTCCTCCACCATATATAATATACAGAGAATGAGCCCCACCTCCACCATATATAATATACAGAGAATGAGCCCCTCCTCCACCATATATAATATACAGAGAATGAGCCCCACCTCCACCATATATAATATACAGAGAATGAGCCCCACCTCCACCATATATAATATACAGAGAATGAGCCCCTCCTCCACCATATATAATATACAGAGAATGAGCCCCACCTCCACCATATATAATATACAGAGAATGAGCCCCACCTCCACCATATATAATATACAGAGAATGAGCTCCCTCCTCAACCATATATAATATACAGAGAATGAGCCCCACCTCCACCATATATATAATATACAGAGAATGAGCCCCACCTCCACCATATATAATATACAGAGAATGAGCCCCTCCTCCACCATATATAATATACAGAGAATGAGCCCCACCTCCACCATATATAATATACAGAGAATGAGCCCCTCCTCCACCATATATAATATACAGAGAATGAGCCCCACCTCCACCATATATAATATACAGAGAATGAGCCCCTCCTCCACCATATATAATATACAGAGAATGAGCTCCCTCCTCCACCATATATAATATACAGAGAATGAGCCCCACCTCCACCATATATAATATACAGAGAATGAGCCCCACCTCCACCATATATAATATACAGAGAATGAGCCCCTCCTCCACCATATATAATATACAGAGAATGAGCCCCACCTCCACCATATATAATATGCAGAGAATGAGCCCCACCTCCACCATATATAATATACAGAGAATGAGCCCCACCTCCACCATATATAATATACAGAGAATGAGCCCCTCCTCCATCATATATAATATACAGAGAATGAGCCCCACCTCCACCATATATAATATACAGAGAATGAGCCCCACCTCCACCATATATATAATATACAGAGAATGAGCCCCTCCTCCACCATATATAATATCCAAAGAATGAGCCCCTCCTCCACCATATATAATATACAGAGAATGAGCCCCGTCCTCCACCATATATATAATATACAGAGAATGAGCCCCACCTCCACCATATATATAATACAGAGAATGAGCCCCACCTCCACCATATATAATATACAGAGAATGAGCCCCTCCTCCACCATATATAATATACAGAGAATGAGCCCCTTCTCCACCATATGTAATATACAGAGAATGAGCCCCTCCTCCACCATATGTAATATACAGAGAATGAGCCCCTCCTCCACCATATATATAATATACAGAGAATGAGCCCCTCCTCCACCATATATATAATATACAGAGAATGAGCCCCTCCTCCACCATATATAATATACAGAGAATGAGCCCCACCTCCACCATATATAATATACAGAGAATGAGCTCCACCATATATAATATACAGAGAATGAGCCCCACCTCCACCATATATAATATACAGAGAATGAGCCCCTTCTCCACCATATATAATATACAGAGAATGAGCCCCTCCTCCACCATATATAATATACAGAGAATGAGCTCCCTCCTCCACCATATATAATATACAGAAAATGAGCCCCACCTCCACCATATATAATATACAGAGAATGAGCTCCCTCCTCCACCATATATAATATACAGAGAATGAGCCCCTCCTCCACCATATATAATATACAGAGAATGAGAACCACCTCCACCATATATAATATACAGAGAATGAGCACCACCTCCACCATATATAATATACAGAGAATGAGCCCCACCTCCACCATATATAATATACAGAGAATGAGCCCCGTCCTCCACCATATATATAATATACAGAGAATGAGCTCCCTCCTCCACCATATATAATATACAGAGAATGAGTCCCACCTCCACCATATATAATATACAGAGAATGAGTCCCTCCTCCACCATATATAATATACAGAGAATGAGCCCCACCTCCACCATATATAATATACAGAGAATGAGCTCCCTCCTCCACCATATATAATATACAGAGAATGAGCCCCGTCCTTCACCATATATAATATACAGAGAATGAGCCCCACCTCCACCATATATAATATACAGAGAATGAGCCCCTCCTCCACCATATATATAATATACAGAGAATGAGTTCGCTCCTCCACCATATATATAATATACAGAGAATGAGCCCCACCTCCACCATATATAATATACAGAGAATGAGCCCCACCTCCACCATATATATAATATACAGAGAATGAGCCCCACCTCCACCATATATATGATATACAGAGAATGAGCTCCCTCCTCCACCATATATAATATACAGAGAATGAGCCCAACCTCCACCATATATAATATACAGAGAATGAGCTCCCTCCTCCACCATATATAATATACAGAGAATGAGCCCCACCTCCACCATATATAATATACAGAGAATGAGCCCCACCTCCACCATATATAATATACAGAGAATGAGCCCCACCTCCACCATATATAATATACCGAGAATGAGCTCCCTCCTCCACCATATATAATATACAGAGAATGAGCCCCACCTCCACCATATATAATATACCGAGAATGAGCTCCCTCCTCCACCATATATAATATACAGAGAATGAGCTCCCTCCTCCACCATATATAATATACAGAGAATGAGCCCCACCTCCACCATATATAATATACAGAGAATGAGCCCCACCTCCACCATATATAATATACAGAGAATGAGCTCCCTCCTCCACCATATATAATATACAGAGAATGAGCCCCACCTCCACCATATATAATATACAGAGAATGAGCCCCACCTCCACCATTCCCGCGAAACTAGTCGAGGAAAATTATTGTGCATCCTCTACGGTTGAATGTTCCCTATGGAGAACCCGTCAGGAATACCTCAACTGTGATGTGCATATCATTGTACTTCTTCAAGTGATATTTCATTATTGTCTTGTTTTATATTTTGATTAAATATTATATCGATTTTAAATTCTACTGATGTTTCTCTATTATCAAGTACCGGTATAGTCCAATCTATTATAGGGCTGAATGGAACTACATATGGGGTTGGTGTGAGCGACTACCCGATACTTCCATTCGACCCTTCTTCTCTTTTAAAAAACTACAAATTCTGGATGATGGTACGTTATACAATATTTATAATGATTTAGACCAGAGGCGATACTCATAATATGTGATCCACCATATATAATATACCGAGAATGAGCTCCCTCCTCCACCATATATAATATACAGAAAATGAGCCCCACCTCCACCATATATAATATACAGAGAATGAGCTCCCTCCTCCACCATATATAATATACAGAGAATGAGCCCCTCCTCCACCATATATAATATACAGAGAATGAGAACCACCTCCACCATATATAATATACAGAGAATGAGCACCACCTCCACCATATATAATATACAGAGAATGAGCCCCACCTCCACCATATATAATATACAGAGAATGAGCCCCGTCCTCCACCATATATATAATATACAGAGAATGAGCTCCCTCCTCCACCATATATAATATACAGAGAATGAGTCCCACCTCCACCATATATAATATACAGAGAATGAGCTCCCTCCTCCACCATATATAATATACAGAGAATGAGCTCCCTCCTCCACCATATATAATATACAGAGAATGAGCCCCACCTCCACCATATATAATATACAGAGAATGAGCTCCCTCCTCCACCATATATAATATACAGAGAATGAGCCCCGTCCTTCACCATATATAATATACAGAGAATGAGCCCCACCTCCACCATATATAATATACAGAGAATGAGCCCCTCCTCCACCATATATATAATATACAGAGAATGAGTTCGCTCCTCCACCATATATATAATATACAGAGAATGAGCCCCACCTCCACCATATATAATATACAGAGAATGAGCCCCACCTCCACCATATATATAATATACAGAGAATGAGCCCCACCTCCACCATATATATGATATACAGAGAATGAGCTCCCTCCTCCACCATATATAATATACAGAGAATGAGCCCAACCTCCACCATATATAATATACAGAGAATGAGCTCCCTCCTCCACCATATATAATATACAGAGAATGAGCCCCACCTCCACCATATATAATATACAGAGAATGAGCCCCACCTCCACCATATATAATATACAGAGAATGAGCCCCACCTCCACCATATATAATATACCGAGAATGAGCTCCCTCCTCCACCATATATAATATACAGAGAATGAGCCCCACCTCCACCATATATAATATACCGAGAATGAGCTCCCTCCTCCACCATATATAATATACAGAGAATGAGCTCCCTCCTCCACCATATATAATATACAGAGAATGAGCCCCACCTCCACCATATATAATATACAGAGAATGAGCCCCACCTCCACCATATATAATATACAGAGAATGAGCTCCCTCCTCCACCATATATAATATACAGAGAATGAGCCCCACCTCCACCATATATAATATACAGAGAATGAGCCCCACCTCCACCATTCCCGCGAAACTAGTCGAGGAAAATTATTGTGCATCCTCTACGGTTGAATGTTCCCTATGGAGAACCCGTCAGGAATACCTCAACTGTGATGTGCATATCATTGTACTTCTTCAAGTGATATTTCATTATTGTCTTGTTTTATATTTTGATTAAATATTATATCGATTTTAAATTCTACTGATGTTTCTCTATTATCAAGTACCGGTATAGTCCAATCTATTATAGGGCTGAATGGAACTACATATGGGGTTGGTGTGAGCGACTACCCGATACTTCCATTCGACCCTTCTTCTCTTTTAAAAAACTACAAATTCTGGATGATGGTACGTTATACAATATTTATAATGATTTAGACCAGAGGCGATACTCATAATATGTGATTTAGGATAGGGTGGATAACACACCCATTTACTCATTCACCTAATTGGGGAACTTAATTGGTGATTGATTGTTGGAGTGCCTCTAATATTTATCATATTGTAATGACAATTATTGTTATATATAATTTTTTCTTGTTTAGTCACGTCGCCATAGAAAAATTTAGGGACTGTCTCTTTCCTTATCCTTCCCCCACCCTCCCGTCATGGATACCCTAAATACTGATTGGGGAGAATTTATGACAAATCTGAAAACTGCTTGCCTTAATGAACATAAAGTTGAGGATGATTTGAAAACCTATTTCTATAAGATCTATGGATTATTGAAACGTAAATCTCATCTACATTGGCATATTGAATACTTTAAGATGTACGTTACCGACTGTATTTGCCCTATAGGTTTGCGAAACCAAATTTTTCCAACCCTAAAAGACCCCTCACCGGATTTTAGGAAAAACTGGGAAAACATCCTGACTAATTGTAGTCTTGATCTCATGAAAACTTTGATTAATCAATATAGTTTGGATATGACTTTATTGGATAAAGAGATTGAACGACTGAATACTGACTATATATACCTGAAGGACAACCCATCTTTTGATCCCAAATGGAAGGAATTAAGAGATCGGTTGGAAACTCTGAATAAATCCATTATTACAAAAAAACAGATCAAATTTAATAGAGATAAATCTGCCTTTACTGAAGGCTATGCATACCGTTGGTCAAACAGGAATTTGGGGAGAAAGCCTCCTCTTCGATATAATACCTTTAGTAATCCAACAATGGAGATAGAATCTGACTCCTCTTTGACATCAACTTACTCATTACCAAGTAATCCTAGACCTTCGGTTACCCCAACAGCAAATTCTACTCGTAAAAGATTACGTTATGGTGGTGGCACCCCACCTGTGAACCCTAAAAAAGATAAGAAGGGTTCCAAACCCCCTAAACCGGCACGTACACCTGCCACACAAATACCTATTGAGGTCACTCCCTCAATAGAGGGGGCTACGGGCCACTCCACACTTCATGGTACTATCCCAAAAGTCTTGAATTCAACATTAATGACTAATAAACACACAAAAATAAATGAGGACATGATTTTTTTAGATCTAAAAAAACAACAAGGGAATCTGGACTCCTATATTCTCAAACCAGCACCAGCACTACCACATATTCCCAACCCGACACTAACCGTAATATCTTAAATCTGACCCCCTATCGTTTGTCAGACGAGCAGGTGTCAGTACTCCATTTGGGCCTAGGGTTTTGCCCATTGGATAGACTAAAAGTTAATGAAACCATAAAAGATTTGTATTTGTTTGCACGGAATCTCACATTTAAGTTTTTATTTGATAAAGATCGCACCAATTTGAATTTAGAACGCGAACTTACAGAACGCACTAAACACTTTAGTATGGCGGAATTTCGGGCATTACGGGATCTTATGCTCCTCTACGATGAAGGAGCTATTGAAGACCCTACTTCACAAACTACACCCCTCCCCAACACAGCTTCATCCACCCACATAGAACATTTAGAGGTGGCTTCTAAGAAATTTAAATTACGCTCTTGTAGATTCCCTGACCTCATGATATGTCCTACCATCTGGAATTTTCTTCAAACTACAATAAGAGATCTGAAACGACAGCATTGGCATGATATTACCCCTAATCTTGATGTTGGACAGACCCAAGCATTAAAAACTTTACAAAAACATCCAGATTTGATCATCAAACAGTCGGACAAAGGTGGGAATATTGTCGTCATGACACACCACCAGTACCAGACCATGTGTATGACTATCCTCAACAACCCTATTTGGTATCGCCCGATTGACCAATCAGTACCTAATTCATTTCATCAGGAACTCTGTTTTCTCTGCACTGAGGCATTTATGGCAGGCCTCATTGACAGAGATACATTAGATTTCCTGATCCCTAAATTTCCGATGGTTCCTACCTTCTACGCCCTTCCGAAGACGCACAAAAATTTACCATTACCCCCTGGTAGGACAATTGTCTCGGGGATTGACTCACTGACAGACCATGCCAGTAAACTGGTAGACGCCTATTTAATGCCACATGTGCGAAGACTCCCCTCTTACATTAAGGACACGACGGATTTGTTGCAACAACTGGAGGGGATCCAGATCCCTCCGGATGCCCTGCTCGTGGCGATCGATATCGAGGCTCTTTACTCGAGTATCCCCCACGGGCGGGGCATCCGGACGGCTGGATCCTTTCTGTATGAGCAGGAGATCAATACATGGCCATTTAATGAATTTATTTTAGCATTGTTGGAATTTATACTAACAAAGAACTACTTTACCTTTAATGACCAATTATATTTGCAAACCCAAGGCGTTGCCATGGGGACCTCCTGTGCCCCAGCGTATGCAAATTTATTTTTGGGGGGTTGGGAGAGACAAATTCACTCTGATGATAAACTTGCTCCATTCCTGGAGGACGCTCTTCTATGGTATCGCTATTTAGATGATTTATTTATGGTATGGACTGGAACTAAGGAAAGATTCCTCCAGTTCATGCAAGAATTAGATAACAATGAATTCAATTTGAAATTTACGTTTACCTTCGATACAGAGCGGATTCCATTTTTGGATCTCTTCATCATAAAGCAACCCGATGGCACTTTATATACGGATCTCTATCGCAAACCCACCGCAGGCAATACTCTATTGTTTGCCACCAGCGCCCACCCGGAACCCTTGGTGCGCAGCATCCCGTTTGCACAGTTTCTGCGATTACGCAGAAACTGCAGCCGAGACGTTGACTTTAAAGTCCAAGCTGATGCCTTACGTGACCGTTTATTAGCCAGGGGCTACACTCCCACTAATTTGAGGAAAGCCTTTAATAAGGCCGTGTCGCATCCAAGAGAAACATTATTACATAAACGACCTAAGACGACAAGTAATGAATCATTGAGATTCATCACAACATATTCTGCTCACCATAAAACTCTTCGGAATATCCTCACAAAAAACTGGCATTTACTCACGGAACATCATGTTCTAGCTAAATATATACGGCCTACCCCCGAATTAGTCTTTCGAAGAGCATGCTCCCTCCGGGATCGTTTAATGCATAGTCACTATACATCTACTAGTCCTATGCATAGACATTCTAGAGGTACATTTAAATGTAATAACTGCCCCCGTTGCCCATGGGTCCTGGAGGGTAACCAATTTATTCTACCTAATGGAGAAGTTTTTCTACCTCGTACGTTTTCTGATTGCAGTACGAAGGGTGTCATATACTTTATGACTTGTAAATGTGGAGCCTTTTATATTGGAAAGACTATTCGAGAGTTTAGACAGAGGATTGGTGACCACTTATATTACTCAGAAAGTGGGAAACTTACCACAATTGGTAGACATATTGGTTTTTACCATCGTTTTGATACCACAGTGATCCAATTCTTTGTCCTCGAAGTAGTCTTTCCAAATCCTAGAGGTGGAAATTGGGATCGAACGATCCTACAGAGGGAAACCCTGTGGATCGAACGACTCAATGCCACCCTACCACCAGGTCTCAATGAGACAATTTCATACAAACCGTTTTTATAATAGGTGACGCTGTATATGCCACCAATAAAAAAAACCCTATCCATCCCCTCCCTCTTTCTTTGACGCATTGGCTTGATAATGCCTGCGGTCCTCCTACCTTCTTTATATTTAAATGTTTTACATCCCCTTTTCAGTATTGATGGCCATTAAGCTATCTAACAGTGGACCTGGTATCTGATACTCAGCGAATGGTACAATATCCTTGCAAGCCTGCTTAACCATTTTGGTGTCTTGTTTTTACACGATCTCTTGATTGGCTCTTTGGTAAGCCGATTCGCTTTTATTTTAACCCCCTTTGGAATTAAGGATTCTTACTTGGGTGAAGGGTTCCTCTCTAATTTTCTCTTCATATTACTTAATCCACATGGATACACTTGACCACTCACGTTTGAATTTTTACACATATATTTATATGAGATATTATGGTTTAAATCACTTTTTGATCTTATACCTTTGGAACTATATGTAGCCACTTCAACCTATTCCACCCTCACTCCTTCTCCCCTCCCTTCCTTCCCTCCTTTCCCCTCCCTTCCCCCTCTCCCTTCCCCTTCCCCCTCCCCCCCCCCTTTTTTTTTTTCCCTCCCCTCAAACCACCCCCCCTTTTTTTTTTTCCCCTCTTATTTCCCCCCCCCCCTTTCTCTTCCCTTTCCCCCCTCCCCCCCCCCCTTCTCTTTCTCCCAATCCCCCCCCCTCCCCCCCCCCCCCTAAAATCACGGTTTCACCCATCACGGTGTCCTTCCTTTCCTTTCCTCTCCTGCCCTTCTTCCCTTCCTTAATCCAAGATATACTTCTACCTAATTGATAAACGATCATAATATTATTTATCTAGAGCCGGCGCTTACCAATCCCCCATGTTCACCGTGGGGGGACTTTGTGGACTTCCTTGCCTGCAGCCTGTTCCTTGAAGTGGGGTGAGCGGATCTCCTTTTTTGCATATGGGGAATTTGTGTATGTAAAATCAATAACATCATGATAATTGTATTGCTTATAGTTTTATATGTGTGTATTATTTAATGATTGTGATACTTTTGTATAGATATCCTCCTGAAGAAGCGGGCCTTTTCCCGCGAAACTAGTCGAGGAAAATTATTGTGCATCCTCTACGGTTGAATGTTCCCTATGGAGAACCCGTCAGGAATACCTCAACTGTGATGTGCATATCATTGTACTTCTTCAAGTGATATTTCATTATTGTCTTGTTTTATATTTTGATTAAATATTATATCGATTTTAAATTCTACTGATGTTTCTCTATTATCAAGTACCGGTATAGTCCAATCTATTATAGGGCTGAATGGAACTACATATGGGGTTGGTGTGAGCGACTACCCGATACTTCCATTCGACCCTTCTTCTCTTTTAAAAAACTACAAATTCTGGATGATGGTACGTTATACAATATTTATAATGATTTAGACCAGAGGCGATACTCATAATATGTGATCCACCATATATAATATACCGAGAATGAGCTCCCTCCTCCACCATATATAATATACAGAGAATGAGCCCCACCTCCACCATATATAATATACCGAGAATGAGCTCCCTCCTCCACCATATATAATATACAGAGAATGAGCTCCACCTCCACCATATATAATATACAGAGAATGAGCCCCTCCTCCACCATATATATAATATACAGAGAATGAGCCCCACCTCCACCATATATAATATACAGAGAATGAGCCCCACCTCCACCATATATAATATACAGAGAATGAGCCCACCTCCACCATATATAATATACAGAGAATGAGCCCCACCTCCACCATATATAATATACAGAGAATGAGCCCCACCTCCACCATATATAATATACAGAGAATGAGCCCACCTCCACCATATATAATATACAGAGAATGAGCCCCACCTCCACCATATATAATATACAGAGAATGAGCTCCCTCCTCCACCATATATAATATACAGAGAATGAGCCCCACCTCCACCATATATAATATACAGAGAATGAGCCCCTCCTCCACCATATATATAATATACAGAGAATGAGTTCGCTCCTCCACCATATATATAATATACAGAGAATGAGCCCCACCTCCACCATATATATAATATACAGAGAATGAGCTCCCTCCTCCACCATATATAATATACAGAGAATAAGCTGTGTCCTCCACCATATATATAATATACCGAGAATGAGCTCCCTCCTCCACCATATATAATATACAGAGAATGAGCCCCACCTCCACCATATATAATATACAGAGAATGAGCTCCCTCCTCCACCATATATAATATACAGAGAATGAGCCCCGTCCTTCACCATATATAATATACAGAGAATGAGCCCCACCTCCACCATATATAATATACAGAGAATGAGCCCCTCCTCCACCATATATAATATACAGAGAATGAGCCCAACCTCCACCATATATAATATACAGAGAATGAGCCCCTCCTCCACCATATATAATATACAGAGAATGAGCCCCACCTCCACCATATATAATATACAGAGAATGAGCCCCACCTCCACCATATATAATATACAGAGAATGAGCCCCACCTCCACCATATATAATATAGAGAGAATGAGCCCCACCTCCACCATATATAATATACAGAGAATGAGCCCCACCTCCACCATATATAATATACAGAGAATGAGCCCCACCTCTAGCACTCCAGAAACGCATCGCGGGACACATTTTTTTTTTTACAAACCGCAAAAGTGTGAAGGGTGCCTTGGGCCCTATTCACATCCTGCGATTTGAGACGTGGGATTCTGCCTGCGATCCCAACTGAAAATCGCAGCACAACACACTGTGCGCCCTTTTTTGGGTGCCATTATCCGTCAATGGTACCCCAAATGCGATGTGATTCTGCCACGTTTGTTGCATGGACAGGACCGCGCGTCAAGACCGCACCTTTTACTAATGAGGCTTGTTGCCTGAAAAAAATAAGCTCTTGTTGCTTTTTAGGGCGAGTTTTTCACGTGATTTATAAAGCCGCGGTTTGCTGCAATTGCCACGTGACAATTGAGGCAGAATCGCGTTGTGCAGACGCGCATTCAAGTGAATGGGCTGCCCCAATGCGCCACAAAGAATCGTGTGAAAAAAAATTGCGTAGCGGGAACGCTTGTTTCCTGCCACATGGGCCTTAGGCTCTATTCCCATTCCAAAGTCGTGTGATTCCCGGTGCGACTTTGTGTGATTTTGATCCCGCTCCCGAACGGATCAAAGTCGCATCAAAAGTCACAACGGGTGCTATTGAAAAGAATGGGGTGCGAATTTGTCGTGCGACTTTGATGTCCAAACTCGCACGACAAAATCGCACACGTGTAAATGGAGCCTTTGGGTTTGGGTGAAGGGTTAGGTGAAGGGGGTTGTGCGCTGAGAATAAATGCCGAAACCCCCATCCACCACCTAATACTGAATGGGGGGGAGTCTCATTCCTCTTGCTGCATTCTGTATAATGTAAAAAAATAAAATGTGGAAATCTCATACGAGAAGATGGTGGAGACATAATCTAGATTACAGATGTAGAATAATTGCAATCACACCGGTATGGCTAATACTAATCATTTATATTTAATAAGCTTTCCATAGGAAGCGGGGACATAGTCGCAGTATAATAGCCGAGTCGCTCCATTAGTTCACATCTGCAACTGATAAACAGCTTTTCCTGGCCGCACAATGCGATATTAGATTATACACTACATTGACTCGATAAGCGAGCTGCCGCGTGATATTTTTTGCCACCGTATTTTTATTGGTCGTTCTCTCGCCATCTGATGTATTACCGGTCAGAGCTGTGCATAAACCGAGCGCTGATTCCAGCCCGGGGACCTCGCCGCCCGTTAATGCATCACTTGGTAAACATCAAACCATTATGTGGACTGACCTAGTTTGGGGTGGGGAAGAAGCCAGCCTGGGAACAGATTGGATGTCATTCTAAATTGCAGAGAAAAACGCCTCGGCTGCGGACAGCTTGGCGCGATTTACGTGGCACGACAGAGAGGCTGCTGTGACCATATAGACCGTGTGTTACTCAATTTACTTGATATACGCGGCCCTTCATATTACCAAATAGGGGGGTACAGAAAATCCAGCGAAGGTAATGCTGCAGAAAGCTACAGACATGCTACAAGAGAGGGTCAGAGACTGCAGACATACTACAACAGATAGTCAGAGACTGCAGACATGATACAGGAGAGGGTCAGAGACTGCAGACAGTACAGGAGATGGTCAGAGACTGCAGACATGAGACAGGAGAGGGTCAGAGACTGCAGACAGTACAGGAGATGGTCAGAGACTGCAGACATGAGACAGGAGATGGTCAGAGACTGCAGACAGTACAGGAGATGGTCAGAGACTGCAGACATGAGACAGGAGAGGGTCAGAGACTGCAGACATGATACAGGAGATGGTCAGAGACTGCAGACATGATACAGGAGAGCGTCAGAGACTGCAGACATGAGACAGGAGAGGGTCAGAGACTGCAGACACGATACAGGAGATGGTCAGAGACTGCAGACATGATACAGGAGAGCGTCAGAGACTGCAGACATGATACAAGAGACGGTCAGAGACTGCAGACAGTACAGGTGATGGTCAGAGACTGCAGACATGATACAGGAGAGGGTCAGAGACTGCAGATATGATACAGGAGAGGGTCAGAGACTGCAGACAGTACAGTAGATGGTCAGATACTGTAGACATGATACAGGAGATGGTCAGAGACTGCAGACAGTACAAGGGATGGTCAGAGACTGCAGACATGATACAAGAGATGGTCAGAGACTGCAGACATGATACAGGAGAGGGTCAGAGACTGCAGACATGATACAGGAGAGGGTCAGAGACTGCAGACATGATACAGGAGATGGTCAGATACTGTAGACATGATACAGGAGATGGCCAGAGACTGCAGACAGTACAAGAGATGGTCAGATACTGCAGACATGATACAAGAGATGGTCAGAGACTGCAGACATGAGACAGGAGAGGGTCAGAGACTGCAGACAGTATAGGAGGTGGTCAGAGACTGCAGACATGAGACATGAGATAGTCAGAGACTGCAGACATGAGAGAGGAGATGGTCAGAGACGGCAGACATGATACAGGAGATGGTCAGAGACTGCAGACATCACAACTGTAGTATGTTCAGTCTCTGACCGTCTCCTGTAGTATGTGCACAGATAGTCTTTGGTAGTATTATATAGTGAACATTAGGGCTGCTGATGGGGGGGTAGAGCTGGCCCTTCTGTGCCTGGGCCCAGAAAACATTAGTGCAGCAGTGGGGGCCCAGGGGGCAAAGAGGGGACTTTTTTTGAGTGCAGGCACTTAAAGTTTCCTGGGTCCAATTAGTTCAGCAGGAGGGCCCGGGCAGAGAGGGAGAGAAGTGTTTTCTTTTTTTTTTGCTTCTGGGAGTAAGTGGGATAATATTAAGTGACTTGGCTCCTGTCAGGCACTCCTGACCCCTGCACTCTGTATAATGTATATTTCTGACCCCTGTACTCTGTACATTACATACTCCTGACCCCTGTAATCTGTCCATTATATACTCCTGACCCCGGTACTCTGTACATTACATACTCCTGACTCCTGCACTCTGTGCATTACATACTCATGCCCCATGCACTCTGTACATTACATACTCCTGACCCCTGCACTCTGTATGTTACATACAACAACCATTGCTCCAGACAGACATGTCTTTCAAGAAGTAAGAGGATAGATAACGTGTATCTCTTTAGGTTCTGTGTAACTACAAGCCCGGTGAAGTATCGGGGGAGCTCTGTCTTGTTGCCGGGTTTTCCGGAAGTGAGCGGATTTGCAGCAGTTTCATTATTTGTCTCCCTCCTCATTATGGTCGTGACCTGTGCCCCCTCCCCTCCCCCCCATTCATTAGAAGTCAGGTTCTATAATAATCTGTGATAAAGTCGGGGAGCCGGCCTGTTTGGTAATGGCAGGAATTGTGAGTCATTAAACAATAATTAACTCGCAGCACAAATCATAATTGAAAACAATCATCGAGTCCCTTCTGTTCCCCTCATTACATCACAAATTAAATCACCAATTCATTACGGGGCTGCGTCTACAATAGCGGAGCGCTGCCGCCTCGCACTAATGGTGTTGGGACGCCTCGCACTAACGGTGTCGGGACGTCACGACGTGGGCAGCTTTTTATTTTTAAACTTTGCTTCTTTTGGGGTTAGAGGTGCAGATGGCGTCCGTCCACCGACAGACGACGGGGAGAAGTGGTGGGGATCATTCACACCAGTAGTTGGGAAAACATTTATTACATCGCAGCTTACCAATTCTGAGATGTGATTTTCTTTCTTCTATCTTCATCTGATGATCTGGCCAGTAAGTCTGTTGTTTTTTGTAAAAACAAGAAAAAAAAAAAAAAAAGCTCTCCAGCAGAATGTATCAGTTTTCATGGATGAGACAATCCATTTAACACTGACAGGGGTGCTTAAAATTATCATTTTTTTTTTTTTTTAATTATTATTATTACTTATAACAAATTGTGATCTGGAAGTTGGCCTCAATTTGTTCAATCTCTCTCCTTGAAGGGGGGGGGGGGGGGGACTGATCTTGTCTCCGCCCCCTCCTATAGGTCTCTGCAGGCAGCTTGTAGTGGGTGGGGTCTGCCAGGCCCCTCCCACAGCTCTGCTCTCTCTCTCCTTGTGCAGGGTGACTGGTCTTGTCTCAGTCCCCTCTGTAGTTTCCTGCAGTGGGTGAAGCATGCTGGGCCCCTCCCCAGCTCTGCTCTCCTTGTGCAGGGTGACTGGCCTTGTCTCCGCCCCCTCCTGTAGTGGGTGGATCCTGTTGGGCCCGTCCCCAGCTCTGCTCTCCCTCCTTATGCAGGGTGGCTGGTCTTGTCTCCGCCCCCTCCTATAGTTCTCTGCAGGCAGCCTGTAGTGAGTGGGGTCTGCGGGCCCCTCCCACAGCTTTGCTCTCTCTCCTTGTGCAGGGTGACTGATCTTGTCTCCGCCCTCTCCTGTAGTTTCCTGTAGTGGGTGGAGCCTGCCGGGCCCCTCCCTAGCTCTGCTCTCTTTCCTTGTGCAGGGTGACTGGTCTTGTCTCCGCCCCCTCCTGTCGTTTCCTGTAGTGGGTGGAGCCTGCCGGGCCCCTCCCCAGCTCTGCTCGCTCTCCTTGTGCAGGGTGACTGGTCTTGTCTCCGCCCCCTCCTGTCGTTTCCTGTAGTGGGTGGAGCCTGCCGGGCCCCTCCCCAGCTCTGCTCGCTCTCCTTGTGCAGGGTGACTGGTCTTGTCTCCGCCCCCTCCTTTAGTTTCCTGTAGTGGGTGGGGTCTGCCGGGCCCCTCCCACAACTCTCCTCTCTCTCCTTGTGCAGGGTGACTGGTCTTGTCTCCGCCCCCTCCTGTAGTTTCCTGTAGTGGGTGGGGTCTGCCGGGCCCCTCCCCAGCTCTACTCTCTCTCCTTGTGCAGGGTGACTGGTCTTGTCTCCGCCCCCTCCTGTCGTTTCCTGTAGTGGGTGGGGTCAACCAGGCCCCTCCCACAGCTCTGCTCTCTCCCCTTATGCAGGGTGACTGGTATTGTCTCCGCCCCCCTCCTGTCGTTTTCTGCAGGCAACCTGCAGTGATTGGGGTCCGCCCACAGCCCTGCTCTCTCTGTCTTGTCTCCGCCCCCTCCAGTAGTTTTCTGTAGCGGGTGGAGCCTGCTAAGCCCCTCCTACAGCCCCGCTGTCTGCACAGGCTGTATACAACCCAGTGATGATGTCACTACCCAATTTTAAAAGGTAATATCTGGGTTTGCAGAAAACATTCGATGCGCACAAAGTGAATTTATATCCTTTGATGAATATCATTTTTTTGTGCATTTTTTTTTCCATCTGCTGGTTCAGGCCCAAAGCTTTGCGGTCCGTTTAATTTCCCTTCTAAGCGAACGCCCCAAATGCTGGAGGCAGCGATGTGTGCCGAGCCATTTGTTCTGCATATCTGGTAATGAGTGTAACACAAATTACAGAGCTGATTTAACATACACACCCTATAGGGCTCCGGCCATCGCTGGCGCCATCTGCGGATCCGCGGCACCGCCAGGCCGTTGGCTTCTTCTGATCGTGCCGGGGCAGTGCCAGGCGGGTAATATCTCTGCTGAGATGAGCAGTTACCTCCACATGCCCAGCAGAATGATACCGCCGTCCGCGGCTAAATTCCTTGGCTCCTTCGCAGCGACCGTCTGGCTGCAGCAGCGCAATTCTGCAATGTGCATTCTTCTACAGGACGAGCGATGCGAATCTGAGGATGGATTTCACTTACGTGTCGATCTCCGGCCGCTACGATCACAACTCCTATCCTATATTAAGGAATCTATTCTTCATCTGGGTACAATGTATCCAAACCCAAGAACAAACCTCTAACAATTATACATATATTATAATATATATTGCAGCTTAGCAGTCCTTGGATGTGGTAACTGCATTCGTTTTCCCTTTTCAGGCTCTTTTTTTTTTTCTTTTTTCACCTGTTGATTCTGCCAATAACACACTTAGGGAAAAATTTACAGAGCTATTTGTCCTGCAAAAATGCATGTACATTCGTTCTGTACAAATGGGGGAAAACACTGAATGTTGTTAGTCTTTTCCCTCACCAGGTTGTATGTTCTTAACCAGTTCCTGTCCTCGCTATAGCCGAAAGATGGCTACAGCGTGGCTTTCCAGTTCTGGGAGGACATCGATTGATGTGCGTGCCTCCCGCGTGCCCTCTGGGGCACCCATCAGGCACACTCTGTGGCCACTGTGTCCTTTGGACATCAGTGAAGCTTATCAGTGCCCCCTATCGGTGCCCATCAGTACAGCCTCATCAGGGCAGCCTCATCAGTGTCGCCTCATCAGTGCCCATCAGTGCATTTATCAATGCCCACCAGCTTAGTGCCACTTATCAGTGCCCATCAGTACAGCCTCATCAGTGCTACCTATCAGTGCCCATCAGTACAGCCTCATCAGTGCTCATCAGTACAGCCTCATCAGTGCTACTTATCAGTACCCATCAGTGGTGTCTCATCAGTGCAGTCTCATCACCTAATCAGTGCAGCTACATCAGTGTCCATCAGTGAAGCCCCATCAGTGCCCATCAGTGCAGCCTCATCACATCAATGCCCATCAGTTCAGCCTCATCACATGAGTGCCCATCAGTGCAGCCTTATCAGTGCTGCCTCATCAGTGCCCATGAATGCAGTCTCATCCCATCAGTGCCCATCAGTGCAGCCCCATCAGTGCCTGTCAGTGCAGCCTCATCACATCAGTGCCCATCAGTGCAGCCTTATCAGTGTCGCCTCAGTGGCCATCTGTGCAGCCTTATCAGTGTCGCCTCAGTGGCCATCAGTGCAGCCTCATCACATCAGTGCCCATGAGCGCAGCCTCATCAGTGCCCATCAGTGCTGCCTCATCATTGCCCATCAGTGCATCCTCATCAGTGCAGCAAATCAGAACACATCAGCGCAGCCTCATCAGTGCCCATCAGTGCCCATGAATGCAGCCTCATTCCATCAGTGCCCATCAGTGCAGCCCCATCAGTGCCTATCAGTGCAGCCTCATCACATCAGTGGCCATCAGTGCAGCCTTATCAGTGTCGCCTCAGTGGCCATCAGTGCAGCCCTATCAGTGTCGCCTCAGTGGCCATCAGTGCAGCCTCATCACATCAGTGCTCATGAGTGCAGCCTCATCATTGCCCATCAGTGCTGCCTCATCAGTGCCCATCAGTGCATCCTCATAAGTGCAGCATATCAGAACACATCAGTGCAGCCTCATTAGTGCCCATGAATGCAGCCTCACCCCATCAGTGCCCATCAGTGCAGCCCCATCAGTGCCTGTCAGTGCAGCCTCATCACATCAGTGCCCATAAGTGCAGCCTTATCAGTGTCGCCTCAGTGGCCATCAGTGCAGCCTCATCATTGCCCATCAGTGCATCCTCATCAGTGCAGCATATCAGACCACATCAGTGCAGCCTCATCAGTCCCCATCAGCGCAGAATAATTACTTATTCGCAAAAATTTATAACAGAAACTAAGAAAAAAATTTTTTTTTTCAAAATGTTTGGTCTTTTTTTGATGTTTAGTAAAATATAAAAATCCCAGTGGTGATTAAATCCCACCAAAAGAAAGCTCTGTCTGTCTCAAAAAAAGTGATAATAATATAATTTGGGTACAGCGCTGCATGACCGCGCAAATGTCATTAAAATGGTGACAGCGCTGAAAGCTGAAAATTGGCCTGAGCGGGAAGGAGATGAAAGGAGAAGTGTGGACTTCTACATTGGCTCTTATAAACTGATCGATCACATGACCGCTGATCGCTGGATTCTCGGTCTCCCCGGAGCAGAGAGCAGGGAGGCTGCGTTTCTTGAACACATGACAAAACACACAAAAATTATCGTGTGATGCCATTATTTGGTAATGCACAAAAATGTGTGTTTTTGAAGCAGATTTTGGAAACCTTGCTGCAATCGCAGGCCGCCCTTTTTGCGGTGCAATTCATTGCTAATGACACCCCAAGCGCAGGCAGCAGACATGTGACTCGCTGATACAAATGCACCAAAACACCCGCTGAAAAAACACCTGATGCTCCACTACTGAAAAGGTTCTGAAGCTACTTCGGGGCATTTGTCGCATGTGAACGGGCAGCTCCAGGCGTGACGCGCAACACGCAAGAAAAGCGAACGCTCCCCCTTTGCTCGGGTGTGAATGGGGCTTGACTTTAAGTCACCGCACTCTGCTCTGCTCCTGCAGTGCTCACTGGGGCTGCAGCTCTCAGCCATGTGCTGAGAGGCGGAGCCAGCTGTCTGGCCAGCCAGGTGATTCCAGACAATATTGTCAGGATCTTTCTGAAGCCTGGAGCAGCTCCGCTCCCTCAGCTGATAGCGAACAGAGTATCTTATTTGCTGCAGCTTCAAATGCACATTCTGAGAAGCTCACAGTGTGCAGTGAAGTCAGAGTAATTCATATTAGTACAGGAGAGGAGCCGGTACAACTGTATAATAAAGACAACTGGGTAACGTTTCCAGGTTGTATAGATGACATAACAAGAACAAATTAAGAGATTAGAGCAAAAGTCCCTGACAGACCAACCAGTGTCCCACTGACACCACTGACCTACTGACACCAATGATGGGGGGCCCTATTCCTCCCAATGACACCAATGGTGGGGCACTATTCTTCCCACTGACACCAATGACGGGACACTATTCCTCCCAATGACACCAATGGTGGGGCACTATTCCTCCCACTGATACCAATGATGAGGCACTTTTCCTCCCACTGATACCAATGATGGGGGCACTATTCCTCCCAATGACACCAATGATGAAGCACTATTCTTCCCACTGACACCAATGATGAGGCATTATTCCTCCCAATGACACCAATGATGGGGCACTATTCTTCCCACCGACACTAATGATGGGGCACTATTCCTCCCACTGACACCAATGATGGGGCACTGTTTCTCCCACTAACATCAATGATGGGGCACTATTCCTCCCACTGATACCAATGATGGGGCACTATTCCTCCCAATGAGACCATCGATGACGCACTTCCTCTCACAGTCATCAACGTTGGGGCACTATTCCTTCCACTGACACCATCAATGGGGAGCTTTCCCCCCCACTGACACCAGTGATGGGGCACTAGTCCTCCCATAAATACCAATGATGGGACACTATTCTTCCCACTGACACCATTGATGGAGCATTTCTCCTCCCACTGACACCAATGATGGGGCACTATTCCTCCCACTGACACCAATGATGGGACACTATTCCTCCCAATGACACCAATAATGGGGCACTATTCCTCCCACTGACACCAATGATGGGGCACTATTCCTCCCACTGAGGTCAGGAAGAGTCAGAACCAACTGCATTGGCCATCGGTGAATAATTGGCAACCAGTTGAGAGGTGACCTGCCTCGGCACGCTCTTTCCTCGCCACTTTTTGCAGCATTTTCCTAGAATTTAAATAATAAGCACGCTTAGTTACACTCTCTCTAATGAAATGGGAGCATTCATCCATGTAAATATTTATCTGGCATCTAATAAGAGACTTTAAATATGAATTTAAATGTGTTTAATTTTTTTTTTTTTTCTATTTTCCTCCCCGGCACAAGCTGGGGGTTTTTCTTTGTCAATTATTTTCACTCTGAAGGGTCAACAGACAAATTAGAAGTTTTATCCAAAATCATTGGCATGTAAATATGTCAAAGTTTGTTACAATTTCAAACATTTGTAACTTTTCTTTGAACTCTATTCCTCAATTGCTACAATGGATATGAATCCACTCTGTGAGCACCAAATGCCTATGCAAAGCCAGATATTACCTTGTAAAAGTTGCAGTGACATCATCACTTTGCTGTACATAGCCTGAGCAGAGGGCAGAGCTGTGGGAGGGGCACAACAGACTCCACCTACTACATGAGGGGGCGGAGACAAGACCAGTCCCCCTGCACAAGGAGAGAGAGCAGCAGAGAGCAGTCTTTATTATTAAAGGAAGTCTCACACTGGATGACTGCACAGATCTGGAAGAAATACACAAAGATCACCGAGATTCAAGAAGAATACACACGATGGATGGATTTAAGCAATATTGACAATATACTGACACCAATGATGGGGCACAATTCCTTCCACTGACACCAATGATGGGGCACTATTCTTCCTACTGACACCAATGATGGGGCACTTTTTCTCCCACTGACACCAATGATTGGATGCTATTCTTCCCACTGACACCAATGATGGGGCACTATTCCTCCCACTGACACAAATGATGGGTCACTATTCTTCCCACTGACACCAATGATGGGGCACTATTCTTCCCACTGATACCAATGATGGGGCACTATTCCTCCCACTGACACAAATGATGGGGCACGATTCTTCCCACTGACACCAATGATGGTGCGCTATTCCTCCCACTGCTGACACCAATGATAGGGCACTATTATTCCCACTGACACCAATGATGGGGCACTATTCCTCCCACTGCTGACACCAATGATGGGGCACTATTCTTCCCACTGACACCAATGATGGGGCACTATTCTTCCCACTGACACCAATGATGGGGCGCTATTCCTCCCACTGATACCAATGTTGGGGCACTATTCCTTCACCTGACACGCACTATTCCTCCCACTGACACCAATGATTGGACACTATTCTTCCCACTGACACCAATGATGGGGCACTATTCTTCCCACTGACACCAATGATGGGGCACTATTCCTCCCACTGATACCAATGATGGGGCACTATTACTTCCCCTGACACGCACTATTCCTCCCACTGACACCAATGATTGGACATTATTCTTCCCACTGACACCAATGATAGGACACAATTCCTCTCACTGCTGACAGTGAAAAACGCTCTGGTCTTTGGCCAGCCAAAGGGTCCGGAGCTGAAGTGGTACAAAAGGGTAAAGAAAAAAATATAAACAGAGGATATTGAAATAGTTAGATAGGTAGAGCATACATATATTGGGTTGCTGGTGACCCACCGGGAAAATGAAAGGATGGTCACAGATGGAAGTTGAATCCCAACATGTTTCGCCAATAATGGCTTCCTCAGGGGATAGTGTGCGACCACCACAATAATCCAGCTCTAACATAGAAGAGGGGAAAATATATAAGTGATAATACATAAAAACACAAAAATAGACTTTGTCATGACCTCAGGGAGATGTACAGCACATACCTCAATCAGTCCGAAGCCAGGAGATGGAAAATTAGGGGGTTGCCTCCCTAGAGACAAGGGGGACAGAGATGGATGTCAAAAATGGGCCCCCAGTCCGAAATGGTAAAAGGGAGACCATGTGTGGTCGCAGCACAGGGGATAGATAAAGACCCAGCTGAAGAATGTAGAAAGAACAAACCAAAATATTGATTCATAAACTAGGGCTGTTACTGATTAAAATTTTCATCAACTAATTTCGATTAATTATAATGCACATACAGATCCAACTACTTTTAGCTGATCTCCTTGCATTGCAACTCTGCATTAGTCGGTGGTAAATGTGGTATACACTATATACAATCACCCGACACTAGTTCGTTTCCACAATCCATGACTTAACTTCACAGTTCACACAAATACATTTTAAATTCAAACTGTAGCACTGACGTAAGTAATTTTTTTTCCCACAGTAGTGTGACAATCCCTCCACCTCCGGTCTAACTAATCACTCTCACCTTATGGCATGGACCCCTGTGCAAACAGGAGGTCATGCAAGTGGGTATCAAAAGGGTTAACACGGACCATAAACTTCTCTCACGTCTCCTTAGATCTCAGCAAGGACGCCAGGTCATGGGTGGAAAGAAAAGATCGAAGTGCTCACCGCTTAAGTATAAGATTACATTTTTGTGTTCAAAACACAAACTACTCACATAAAGATGATAAAAACACAGCAAGTAAAGCCGACAATCGTGTTAGTTCTGTAGGGCAGCAGCGGGGGACGTCATGCGTAGCTCCTCCCCCGTACACGTTACGTTCAATCAGAACTTCAACGTCACCGGACTCCTCCCCCCTTCCCTTCGTTAGCAGACGGAGGCACTTGGGGAAGGGGGGAGGAGTCTGGGGACATGCTCCAAACACCAAACTGTCCCTCAGTCCCTACACTGATAAAAGACAGCTGCAGAATCGGTCAGCACTCAGCAGCACAGCAGTCAGCAGTGCACCATAATATACTTTGTATATTTGAAAGAAAGTATATTATACGTGTACAACCCTATATACTGTACACCTATACCAGTCCTTAAAAGGACCTTTGTGGACCTAACAGTAATAGCTAGTGATTAAACTGACTGTCCCTGCTCCACACAGCGTCCTGTCCCTACACTGACAAAAGACAGCTGCAGAATCGGTCAGCAGTGCACTCAGCAATCACCAGCACAGCAATCAGCAGCAGTGCACCAGAACCCTATATACTGTGCACCTATACCAGTCCTTAAAAGGACTTTTGTGGACCTAATTGTAATAGCTAGTGATTAAACTGTCTCTCCCTGCTCCACACAGCGTCCTGTCCCTACACTGACAAAAGACAGAATGTAAAACGGCCGCCAGATCAGGTCTATTTATAAGGTAGGGGGAATGTCCAATTTTCCATGTGCTGAAATGTCTCAATTGGCTGTCCTGTACCCCATGATGGATGTGTCATCATGGGTCAAAGTTCTTTCACAATGTAAACGCATATGTCCGCCGCGCGAACAGCGCCAGAAGTCCGCCGGTATGGCGAATGGCGAACGAGCAAAATTCGCCGCGAACCGACCGCCGGGCGAACCGCAAGGCCATCTCTACACGCCAACACACTACACAAGGCCGCCGCGCTGGCGGCCTTATATAGTGTGGGGCGTGTACTAAACCCCCCCCCCCCCTGAGCTATAATTGGCCACAGGCATCCTGCCTGTGGCCAATTATAGCTCTCCTCGCTGCCGGCGCTGTGAATGGCCAGCAATGCTCTGTGATGGCATAGTGCATTGTGGGCCGTTCGTGCCACACGATTTTGGTGGGAACGGTCCGCAAAGTTCTGAATTCGCCGAACAGGCGAACGGACCGCGTTCGAGTCAAACATGTGCTTCGAGGCGAAACACCGAGCTCATCCCTACTTACTACGCTCAAAATTGAAAGACAGTTGGGTATAGGGGCGCCAGTGCGCTGATGTAAACATAGAGATGTGACCAAATATGTCCCAGACCTCAAGCGCGCAGCTTAATAGCCACTGAAATGCACAAAAATAACCAGCATGAAGAAAGAGAACGCAAGAATGGAAGATAGGGACCTCCTTGTACTTGCAGTCTTCACTGCATCCCACCACTTATCTGTCCAGGGATCGAATGTATCCAGAAGTAAAGCAGCCGACCCCTGGAATTCGCAATGTTTATTTATGGCCGGGAGCAGTAAACAACAGGGAAGGTGCCACAGCCTGCTCCACGTCGAAAACCCTTCCGCCTGACTCCGAACTACAAATCTCCGACATCACCGGGGGGGAGATTATGTATTAAACAAATCACCTGGCTGATGAGACATTGCTCTGCGTTGCCATCCCTGGAAACAGCAAAATCATTTATTAGAACTGTCACCATTCTCAATCTTCGCATCTTCAATTTTCTTACAATATATATGCGGCAGGATCTCTCACGGTTTGTGTTGTTTCCTTCGCCGGCCTAAGAAAAGTAATTTACTGTCAGTTTTTTTTTGTGACGACTTCAATAATTCACGCCTGTTGTTCTTCTCTCTTTTATGAGCTCAACTGTCTAATCTGCATTATGCCGACCTTAAAGGGCCAGTAAACTAAAATAGAATAGGGGCCTTGCTTACATAGTTCGATAAAATCCAAACCCATCGGAGTGCTTGGATTCGCTTCCCATTTGTTCTCATTCTGTATTGTCTTTTGTGAAATTAACACACAGTTGGGACGGGGAGTGTGGGGGGGGGGGGGGGGGGGCAAGAGGGGAAGGGGCCCCTGGGAAACTAACCTGAGACATTGCTCACAGCAAATTTGTTTATAAATACAGTGGATATTTGGATTACGAGCATAATCTGTTCCAGGAGAATGCTTGTAATCCAAAGCACTCACATATCAAAGCGAGTTTCCCCATAGAAGTCAATGAAAGCGAAGATAATTCGTTACGCATTGACTTGTATTACATGCAATACTGCATGTGGCCAGAGGTGGGGGGGAGGCGCCGGAGAGCATTGAAAATACTTGGGGACTAATTGTAAGCACATATGATTGCTACATAAGTATTCTGAATTGTACAATACTCAATATTAATTTATTGTACTCAATTTCATTGAACTTAATAAAGTATTTTTGACAAGGAAAATACTTGGGGACAGCTCGGCTGAACTCGGAAAGCCTCGGAAAGGCTCGGAAACACGGAGTGTTTCCGAGTCATTCCGAGTATTTACAAACCATTCCGAGTGTCCCCGGCGCCCCCACACTTCTGGCCAAATGCGGTACTGCACCACCCATTAGCTTGAATTCTGCTCGTTTCGCAAGACAACACTCGGAAACAGAGTCAGAATTGAAAAAAAAAAAGTTGCTCGTCTTTCAAAACGCTCGTTAACCGCGTTACTCGTAAACCAAGGTTCTACTGTAATCCTCTTTCTCTAAGTCCAATGCAGGTAACTGCCATTAGTGGGGCGTGGCTACAGGCAGGGACTGTCACTGTACATGTCCTGAATAAACGTTCTTGGACATTGACATGATCAGTCTGCATCCACTTTTGTATGGACTCACTCATCCCGAAGCTGCACAACTGAATTCAGGCGTTGCTTTACCGTCTTCATTACGGGATTAATTTGCATTCAGGCAATTTTATTACATTGTTACTGGTTGGAGATATTGGAGGTAGGAAATTGTGCAATCTGTAATATACACTCAGCGGCCACTTTATTAGGTCCCCCTTGCTAGTAGCGGGTTGGACCCTCTTTTGCCTTCATTCTTGGTGTAATAGATACAACAAGGTGTTGGAAACGTTCCTCCGAGGTTTTCCTCCATAGTAATATGATAGCATAAGACAGTTGCTACAGATTTATCAGCTGCACATCCATGATGCTGATCTCCCGTGTCCGCTACATCCCAAAGGTGCTCTATTGGATGAGATGTGGTGAGTGTAGAGGACATTGGAGTAGAGTGACGTCATTGTCCAGTGGTGAGATGATTGGCGCTTTGTGACATGGTTAGGGATGAGCCGAACACCCCCCGGTTCGGTTCGCACCAGAACTTGCGAACGACCCCCGCGTTCGGTACGAACGTTAGAACCCCATTGAAGTCTATGGGACTCGAACGTTCGAATTGGAAAGTGCTAATTTTAACGGCTAATATGCAAGATAGTGTCCTAAAAAGGGTTTGGGGACCTGCCTCCTGCCTCAGGGGACATGGGTCACTGCAAAAAAAAGTTTTAAAAACTGCCGTTTTGGCGGGAACACTGATTTTAATGACGATTAAAGTGAAAAAAAAAAAGTGAAATATTCCTTTAAATATGGTGCCTGGGGGGTGTCTGTAGTATGCCTGTGAAGTGCCACGTGTTTCCCGTGTTTAGAACAGTCCCTGCACAAAATGACATTAAACGGAAATAACACCATTTAAAACTGCTTGCGGTTTTAATGTTATATCTGGTTCCTGCAATATGGTTGAAAATCATTGAGAAACATGGCATGGGTAGCCCTCCCTGCCCATTACCAGCCTATTTGGGTCTTGTACGCATATTAAGGGGAACCCCGTACCCATATTAAAAAAAGGAAATGCGTGTGGCCCCCAGGCCCTATATACTCAGAACAGCAGTATACAGGCGGTGCAAACAAGACAGGGACTGTGTAGGTTTGTTGTGTTAAGTTGAATCTGTTTGTCATTTTCAACCGGTACATTTTTAAAGTGTAGCTCCAGTCAAAAAAAATATCTTTAAGCTTTTTGGAAAACATAGGGAAGGGTTATCACCCCTGTATAATTTGTTTTGTCGTCCATCTTTTTTCATCTCACTTGCTGCTGTCTCCTTGCGTTTGCAAGTAGGAGATGTTTGTAAGTTGGATGTTTGAAAGTAGGGGCCTGCCCTATATTATAGCGGTATGTACTGGGTACAGAGCACGCAGACAGCACGCACTATCTCCTAACACTACTGACTGCAAGCTCTATTATTAACCACTTGTTAGCCCAATGTTTGCATAAAGTGAAAGATGAAGTTATGCTGAGTAAATAGATATCAAACATGTCACTCTTCAAAATTGCACATGCCCGTGGAATGGCGCCAAACGTCGCTACTTAAAAAATCCCCATAGGCGACGCTTTAATTTTTTTTTTACTGGTTACATGTTTTGAGTTGCAGAGGAGGTCTAGGACTAGAATTATTGCTCTCGCTCTACCATTCTCGGCGATACCTCACATGTGTGGCTCATGCGAGCACATGGGGACATGGGCGCTTTAATTTTTATTTTATTTTTTTATTGTTCATTTTACTTTATTTATTTTAGTTTGACATTTTTTTCCCCAAAAATATATTTTTGATCACTTTTATTCCTATTACAAGAAATGTAAACATCCCTTGTAATAGGAATATGGGGTGACAGGTCCTCTTTACAGTGAAATCTGGGGGGTCAATATGACCCCACATCTCACCTCTAGGCTGGGAAGCCTGAAATAAAAAATAAAAAAAAGATTCTGGCTTTGATCGTACTGGCGAGTTGGTAGAAGCACCGGAGGGCGGTGAGGGGTGGGGGGCGTCTATGGCTGGGTATTTCAGGGTATCACCGAGTATGGCTGGGTATCTCTGAGTATGGCTGGGTATGGCAATTTATGGCAGGGTATTACAGAGTATTGGCGGGGTATTGGCGGGGTACTACAGAGTAATAGCAGGGTACTGCAGAGTATTGGGGGGTACTACAGAGTAATGGCAGGGTACTGCAGAGTATTGGGGGTACTGCAGAGTAATGGCGGGTACTGCAGAGTAATGGCGGGTACTGCAGAGTATTGGGGGGTACTGCAGAGTAATGGGGGTTACTGCAGAGTAATGGGGGTTACTGCAGAGTAATGGGGGGTACTGCAGAGTAATGGCAGGGTACTGCAGAGTATTGGGGGGTACTGCAGAGTAATGGGGGTTACTGCAGAGTAATGGGGGGTACTGCAGAGTAATGGCAGGATACTGCAGAGTATTGGGGGGTACTGCAGAGTAATGGGGGTTACTGCAGAGTAATGGGGGTTACTGCAGGGTAATGGGGGGTACTGCAGAGTAATGGCAGGGTACTGCAGAGTAATGGCAGGGTACTGCACTGCAGAGTAATGGCGGGGTACTGCAGAGTAATGGCGGGGTACTGCAGAGTAATGGCAGGGTACTGCAGAGTATGCACTGGTATTGCAGAGTATTGGCAGGGAATTGAGGGGTTAAATTCGGTGAGCAGCGATGTGGGCACTGCAGATGCAGCCCACATCGCTGCTGACACCGATCTCTTTCCCCTCCGCTGTACCGATCGGTACAGAGAGGGGAGGGAGGAACCGGCGTCATAACATGACGCCGGTTTGTTTCCAAGTGATCACTCCGTCATTTGACGGAGCAATCACGTGGTAAACGGCCGCTATGAGCGGCCGTTTACCGTGATCCGTGATGCGCCGGGTCCTGTGGACCCGGCGGTCACGGATGCTCTCGAGTGCGCACACCTCGGGGCACGCGAGAGCAGAATTCTGGGAGGCCGTTAATTAACGGCCTCTCAGAGTTAAGCAACCGCCCTGAAGCCGTTAATCGGCAATGGGCAGCTGTTAAGTGGTTAAAGCTAGATCACTAGCTATATAGGTGAGGTGAATATAGTGGTGTATACTGCAGTCAGGGCACAGACAACAACCACTACACAGCAGCAAGATAGGAAATCAGCCAAAAACGATTGGTGTGTACTGTGTTGAAGGTACACAGAACACCCACTGCTTCAGATGCTAAGATGCTAAGTAACACACTACACGAGGCCGCCTCAAAGGCGGCCTTATATAGTGTGGGGCGTGCACTACACAGCCTGAGCTATGATTGGCCACAGGCAGGATGCCTGTGGCCAATCATGGCTCTCCTCGCTGCCGGCGCTGCGATTGGCCAAGCATGCGGGGTCACAGTGCATGCTTGGCCAATCATCGGGCAGCAATGCACTGCGCCAACGCAGTGCATTATGGTCCGCGCGCGCGTCACTCGAATTTTGACGCGAACGGCCAAAACGTTCGGAATTCGCCGAACGCACGAACAGCCAATGTTCGAGTCGAACGTACGTTCGACTCGAACACGAAGCTCATCCCTAGACATGGTGCATTATCCTGCTGGAAGGAGCCATCAGAAGATGGGGACACTGTAGTCATAAAGGGATGGACATGGTCAGCAACAATACTCAGGTAGGCCGTGGGGTTTAAATGATGCTCAATTGGTTCTAAGGGGCCCAAAGTGTGCAAAGAAAATATCCCCCCTGCCCACACCATTACACCCCCCACCACCAGCCTGAACCGGTCATACAAGGCAGGATGGATCCATGCTTTCATGTCATTTATGCTTAATTCTGACCCCACCATCTGAATGTCGCAGCTGAAATCCAGACTCATCAGACCAGACAACGCTTTTCCAATCTTCTATTGTCCAACTTTGGTGATCCTGTGCCAATTGTAGCCTCAGTTTCCTGCCCATTCTCCTCTGACCTCTGACATCAACAAGGCATTTTCCTCCACACAACTGCCGCTCACTGGATATTTTCCCTTTTCTGGACCATTCTCTGTAAACCCCGAGAGATGGTTGTGTGTGAAAATCCCAGTAGATCAGCCGTTTTTCAAAAACTCAGACCAGCCACCAAAAACCATGCCATGTTCAAAGTCACTTAAATCCCCTTTCTTCCCTATTTTGATGCTCAGTTTAAACTTCAGCAAGTTGTCTTCAACACATCTAGATGCATAAATGCATTGATTTGCCGCCATGTGATTGGCTGATTAGCAATTTGTGTTACCAAGCAATTGAACAGTTGGCCAGTGAATGTATATATTTTTTTATTTTGATTATGGCTTCAGTCGGGCTATTAAATGTTGACATTGTCTAAGCAAATCTGTATCTGAGTACCCCTAAAAGCAACATTGACATGACGGTTGAGTATTTGATTGGTTCCTAATAGAGAGGGAAGTTGGGGAATTTTTAACGTGGCTTCGGCCAGGCCACAGGCCTGGTGGTTATGGTCTTGTTCCCCTCAGCTCCTCCAACCCCCATAGAGAATGGTATAATTTATTATGTGGGAACAAACAAAAGAAACTGCCAGACTCTGGGTTATCTTGCTCCACCTAACCTTGCTATGGGTAAATCATGAGACTGTCTTCTGGAAATTCACAAGAGTTTGGGTGCCTAGAGCAACCTTTCTCGATCTTTTCAACACAGAGGGACCAGTCTCAGGGAACCCCTGCTAAAAATGACTACATCTACAACTCCTAATACATTGGTGTGATGGTCAGTGGGGAGAATTACCCCCTGACAGATGGCTAAAAAAGATCAATGGTGTCAGTGGGAACTGATGCCGCATACACACGACCGGACTTTTCGACAGACTAGGTTCGGCGGTCTTCCCGACGGACTTTCGGCAGAGGTCCGACGGACTTTCTGAACGAGCAGACTTGGCCACACACGACCGGACTAAGTCCGTTCGAAAGTCCATTCATTTTGAACGTGATGACGTAAACGGGACTAAACAAGGTAGTTCAATAGCCAGTAGCTGCCCTTGCGCCGTATTTGGTCCGTCGGACTAGCACACAGACGAACAGTTTGCAGTTCGCTAGAAAGCATGGAGCCCACACACGATCGAATTGTCCAACGGATTCCGGTCCGCCGGACCAAGTCTGCTGGAAAGTCCAATCGTGTGTATGCGGCATTACAGTATCTGTGGGGCAGAAATTGCTCATTGCTCAACGAACCCCTAGCAAACCTCTTGAGGACCTCTAGGGTCCTGTGGAACCCTGGTTGGGAAAGGCTGGTCTAAATAGTGCCTCGTTTGCCCCTTTACTAAAGTAGACCTAAACCAAACCACTAAAATTTCCATTAAACCCTGGTCTAGAGGGTTCTTCAGGAAGGTGTGGCAGATGTTAATAAGGAGTATGTCAATGGGTGACACTCCACTGTGGTGACACTCACTGATCTTTCACTGCCCCGAGTCCTTGATGGAGAACTTGACCGGACCATAGGTTCCGACAGCTTCACCTGCCCATCTGCTCCAGGAGTTCTTTATCAAAGTCCGTGTGATGATAAAGACATTGGCAATGACTGTGTAGAGGCAGAGTTCCCTCACAGCTCTTCCTGGTCCTTCTGCAATCAACGCACCCCCTACCAAATGGGGGTGCCCTCCTGCCGCTGCCTAATATTCCATCCTCCACTTCACTCAGCCAACATCTCCCCTCAGTGGCATGTTACCTCAGCTTATATAGAAGGCCCGCCCCCTGCCAATACCAGATGGGGATTGGTCAGGACTCCCACGTGAGCTGCCTGCCACTCCAGTTCCAGGCCCAGCCCCTCTTCCAGAACATTCTCCCTGGAAGTACAGGTGGTCACACCCACTGCTACTCTGACCACTCCCAGCCCCCCAGATCAAAACAGGCAGGCCTAGTTTGCAGTGTAGGCCTGCCTAAATTTGCCTGTGCTGACAGTTTCTAATAAAAACCTATTACTAGCACCTACCTATTGGTAGAGGGTGCTACATTTGTAACAAGCTAGTGCTTTACTTTTGCTGTTAAAGCACCACAATCAATAAATGTGGATTATATTTTCACTGCACAAGACAATTAGTGGGTTCTCCTACAAAAGATGGTGGAGAACGACAGGCAACTAAAATTGTTTTATTGACTGGATCAGGACAGACAGATTTGGAGGATGGGACAGACAGTTGGCCAAGTTAGGTAAGCTTTTATCTGCTTATATCCTATTTGTCTGTCCCTTGTGCCAAGTTCCCTGGGACCCATGAATATTACATGACTGATTACTCGATCCCTCTTGTGCAGTGATAAATCTGTTTGTCCGCTCTACATGTTGTGTGTCTGCAAACGTATATAGCCTCCTGCTGGGTATATGAATTCCGTAACGAATGTAAACTACCATGGGATGATTCTGTAACCATGACAACTTCTACTCATTCATCAAGTTTCCCACTAGCCTAATTGGCTTTTTAGAGCACTTGGCTTGGGGATGGCTTGCTGTTGCAGCACTTAGACAACTTGCCGTTGGGAGACAATAATATAGACTGGGAGATCTGGTTTTAGAGATGCTGCCAACTGAGGAGATGGGCAGGATGGGGTTTCTATATAATGGATCACATTAGCCATTCTTTCTTTGTAGCTCAGAATGGAGTCTTCAATCTGTGTCAGATGAATAGTGTTGCACATTTATTTCAGATCATGAAGATCTCATAATGGGACATTTAGACCAGGGACCTCCAAACGTTTCTTGAGAAGTCCCCTCTTTCACAACAGAGTATCCCCCCCCCCCCCCCCTTCACATCAGAGTCCCCCCTTCAGTTCCCTTGTCCTGCCTCTTCAACACAGCACACATGGCACAGAGCTAGAGGCACAGCAGGTCTGGACAGAGGGTAGAAGGCAGAGCAGGTCCTCTTCTGAATTCTTGGGTGGCCTTGGATGTCCTCATACTGGATCAGCAACATGCATTTCCATGTGTGGTAAGGCTTGCAGACCAGCAGCTTAGCAACAAATGATGCTGTTTTCCTGGCTGCTCAAAGTCAGTGGTTGTTATAATGCTAGTGGCCGGTCCACCTGCATCATTGAAATGCATGACACAAATATGGGATGAGATGACAGATAGGCACCTTGGTGAGAGTGAGTGGGGTCCATGTTCTTGGATGGATTTGTTTGGAATTTGGTTAGGGAACATGTTGGGTTCATTTTTTTTAAGACAACGTTTGCTATTAAATGTTGGCATTGTCTAAGCAAATATGTATCTGAGTATCCCTAAAAGCAACATTGACATGACAGTTGAGTATTTGATTGGTTCCTAATAGAGAGGGAAGTTGGGTAATTTTGAACATGGCTTCAGCTAGGCCACAGGCCTGGTGGTTATGGTCTTGCCCCCCTCAGCTCCTCCAACCTTGTAAAGAGTTAATAAACAAGAACACTGCGGAGCATTGTATGGATCAGCAAAAGAGACTCCGTAATACTCTGAGTTATCTTGTGTAGTATCCCTCCTGAATGGGGGAGAGAGAGTGGACTCACCTCCTGCAAGGAGAAAGCTAACAATACCTCAACGTGGATCCATGGCCATAACAGAGAGCATTACATGATGAGGAAGGCCACCAGTCACTTTAGACTTTCTTGAAGTTTTTTATTGCTCTGGCTCACGGGGAGAGAAGGTTAGGGTTAGGTCTCCAGTAGTAACAAGTCTTCCAAACTCCATTACTTCAAGACAGGGACAGGATTCTCCAAGATCAGACACTCCATCTCCATACAGCAGACATTCATTGGGCTCTCCTGTGCCAATGTGCACCTTCATTGATCAGGCAGTGCCACTCAACTTAGGCCCTGAGGGCTCAGGCCTGCACAGCATAAACTCTGAACATGCCCTCTCCAGGCTGAGGCCTGGGGGGAGGCTCAACAAGCCACTCCCTGCGCATTTATATCCTCTCCCAGCATGCACCACTGTAGGACGATTACTAGTGGGAGGCAGAAGGGACATAAAGGCATAATAGCAGAAGACGTGCTGTTCCCCATAATGTTAGCCCTAGGCTTCATTGAACTTAGTGATGACAGTAGGGTACTGAAGCAGCTCTGAAACATAAGGGACAGACCCAATGAGAAGCTAGCAATTGTCCCAGGTAAGTTACCACCCAGCAGATTCATTTAGATACCCAACAAAGTACAGGGTGGCTACATTTGCTCCAAGTGACCTTGTTATGGCTAAATAAGAAGACTTTTCTGTAATTTTTCAGGAGTTTGGATGCTTCATAGATTGGTTTGGCTGGTATCAATGAGAATATTTCATATATTAATCCGATTTATTGCATAGATGGCCAAATGGTATAAATATATCCTTGGTATGTAAATAATCTAGTAATTTCTCTTGCTGTTAAAGTGCATTATATATATATATATACAGTGGTGAAAAAGTGTTTGCCCCCTTCCTCATTTCCTGTTCCTTTGCATGTTTGTCACACTTAAGTGTTTCGGAACATCAAACCAATTTAAACAATAGTCAAGGACAACACAAGTAAACACAAAATGCAATTTGTAAATGAAGGTGTTTATTATTAAAGGTGAAAAAAAATCCAAACCATCATGGCCCTGTGTGAAAAAGTGATTGCCCCTTGTTAAAACATACTATAACTGTGGTTGTCCACACCTGAGTTCAATTTCTCTAGCCACACCCAGGCCTGATTATTGCCACACCTGTTCACAATCAAGGCATCACTTAAATAGGAGCTGCTTGACACAGTAAGGTCCACCAGAAGATCCTTAAAAGCTACACATCATGCCGAGACCCAAAGAAATTCAGGAACAATTGAGAAAAAAAGTAATTGAGATCTATCAGTCTGGAAAGGGTTATAAAGCCATTTCCAAAGCTTTGGGAATCCAGCGAACCACAGTGAGAGCCATTATCCACAAATGGCGAAGACATGGAACAGTGGTGAACCTTCCCAGGAGTGGCCGGCCGCCCAAAATTACCCCAAGAGCGCAGCGACGACTCATCCAAGAGGTCACAAAAGACCCCACAACAACGTCCAAGGAACTGCAGGCCTCACTTGCCTCAGTTAAGGTCAGCGTTCATGCCTCCACCATCAGGAAAAGACTGGGCAAAAATGGCCTGCATGGCAGAGTTCCAAGGAGAAAACCACTGCTGAGCAAAAAGAACATCAAAGCTCGTCTCAATTTCTCCACAACACATCTTGATGATCCCCAAGACTTTTGGGACAACATTCTGTGGACCGATGAGACAAAAGTGGAACTCTTTGGAAGGTGTGTGTCCAAGTATATCTGGCGTAGAAGGAACACTGCATTTCATAAAAAGAACATTATACCAACAGTAAAATATGGTGGTGGTAGTGTGATGGTCTGGGGCTGTTTTGCTGCTTCAGGACCTGGAAGACTTGCCGTGATAAAGGGAACTATGAATTCTGCTGTCTACCAAGAGATCCTGAAGGAGAATGTCCGACCATCTGTTCGTGTACTCAAGCTGAAACGAACTTGGGTTCTGCAGCAGGACAATGATCCTAAACACACCAGCAAGTCCACCACCGAATGGCTGAAGAAAAACAAAATGAAGACTTTGGAGTGGCCTAGCCAAAGTCCTGACCTGAATCCTATTGAGATGTTGTGGTATGACCTTAAAAAGGCCGTTCATGCTCGAAAACCCTCTAATGTAACTGAATTAGGACAATTCTGCAAAGATGAGTGGGCCAAAATTCCTCCAGGACGCTGTAAAAGCCTCATTGCACGTTATCGCAAACGCTTGGTTGCAGTTGTTGCTGCTAAGGGTGGCCCAACCAGTTATTAGGTTTAGGGGGCAATCACTTTTTCACACAGGGCCATGATGGTTTGGATTTTTTTTCACCTTTAATAATAAACACCTTCATTTACAAATTGCATTTTGTGTTTACTTGTGTTGTCCTTGACTATTGTTTAAATTGGTTTGATGTTCCGAAACACTTAAGTGTGACAAACATGCAAAGAAACAGGAAATGAGGAAGGGGGCAAACACTTTTTCACACCACTGTATATATATATATGTGTGTTAACTAAATTTGAACTATATTTTCACCACACCAGATGATGGTCTGGTTTCTCCTACAACAGCATTGACGAAAGAGTACAGTGATTGTACAGATAGTAACCTATGTGGTTGGCTTTAGGCTTACAAACATGCCAGGGACCCATCAGAGAATTTTCTATCAATGATTAGGCTTCTGGAGTGGACAAATGATCATGGCCAACAAATATTTTTTTTTATGAATAAGGCAGATGTCACAATGAGCTGGAGCTCCCACTGAAGAATAAGAAAATTCAGACAGTGGTGGATGTTGTGGCTCATTTGGCAAATCTGGGTGGCTAATACAAGGCAAGAAATTATGCGATGGCAAGCTCCTGGCCAAAAATGAAAATGGATAGTGACTCAATTGGTGCAGAAATAATGAGTTAATAAGCATGTGTGGTAATTTGTTGTACAATCAGTCCTATCATTGTCATTATAGGCTAAAGACGGCTCTTCTGAGATACCAGTCTAGGTAACAGCCAAACAGCCGTCCTCAACCTTTTTATCCAAGGGGAACCATTGAAATAACCTTTAGCCCCTGTACACACGGTCGGAGATTTTGACAACCAAATCCGTCGGATCTTGTTCGAAACTGTTGCATACACACGGTTGGACTAAGTTGTCGAAAAATCCGATCTTTCAGAACGTGATGATGTAATTTCGTTACGATGGGACTACATTCAGGTTAGTAGCCAATAGCTTTGATGTAGGAATCTGATCTGAGCATGCGTGGCACTTGGTCCGATCAAAATTCGCTACACATGATCGGAGTATGTCCGATCGAACCAGTTGGTCGGGAAATATTTCCAACAAGTTGGAAAATTGGGTCCGACGGATATTCCGACGGAATCAGTCCGATGCAGACCACACACAGTCGGATTATCCGACAACACGGTCCGATAGGACACATTCCGACGGATTCTCCGACCGTGTGTACAAGGGCTTAGGTGTCAGTGAACTTTTTCTAAATCTGATTCATTGGTGACCAGTGGAACGAATGCCCCAATTACAGTGTTGGTCAGAATGCCACCGCTACAGACAGCTAAAAAAAGGTAATTTGCGTCATGCAGCTGGTTCTGCCAAGTGGTGTTGACCCTGAAACAGGCACCATCAAATGAGAGGCCAACAAGCACAGCTCAAGGAACCCCCCGAGCAATCTCTGGAGGAAGCCTTGGATTCTACGGAACCCCCTGTTGAGAATGGATAGGTTAGGGAACATTCCTTGTTCAGCTTAGTTGCACATGAAAATAACGAGTTTTGCTAAGTTCAGAAGAACAAACTCCTTTCGGCAAAAATGGTAGACAATCTTCATAAAATGATAAAAAAAAAAATTAGCAAAATACATTGTGTTGGAATATTTTATTTTTGTGTGGAAATATGCGGTTAGTAAGATCAAACAGTTAATACATGGGTACAATTTTGATACATATTTTATAAATAGGGCCTGCAGTGGGTGCTTGGTTGTATTTAGACATTTTTCTCTATACCCATATTCTGCTGTGAATGTATTCCAGCATTGCAGCATCACAACAGCTTGTCTGTTATAAAAAGATGCCAATCTTTCAGGTTCTGTGGTGTCTCTCACTGCAGGTTGCCAGCGCACTTTGGATTGCAGCTCGCAGCTTTATTTAGACCTTGTTTTTAAACTTCAGAACTTTATTCAACCTTTGCGGTCAGGGCTACTCTTTTTTTATGAGTTTTTTTTTTTTTTTTTTTATTATTATTAAAGGAAACCTACCCCATGTAGAGCAAGATCACAATGCTTACAGAGCAGACTGGGGCAATTCACAGTAAAGTAAGATTTTTATTTTTTTAACAAAAACCCGCGCCATGGAGATGAATAAGTGTTGCTATAAATATATCATTTGGGCTGCTGCTGTAGTATAAGGTAAAAAACAAAACAAAAACAAATGATGAAAAATAAATGTTATACTCTGCGCTGCTCCTATAAACAATGATAGATAAGAACAGCATTATGCCGCATACACACGAACGTTTTTTTTCCGTCAGAATAAACTCTGACGGTTTTTCTGACGGAGTTCTGACGAAACGGACTTGCGTACACACGATCACACCAAAGTCCGATCGTTTAGAACGTGGTGACGTAAAACACATACGACAGGACTAGAAAAAGGAAGTTAAATAGCCAGTAGCCAATAGCTGCCCTTGCGTCGTTTTTGGTCCGTCAGAAAAGCATACAGACGAACGGTTTTCCCGAGAGGAATTGATTCCGCCGCAAAGATTTAAAACATGTTCTATTTCTAGGTCCGTCAGAATTTTCGAAAAGAAAAAGTCAGATGAAGCCCCCACACACACGATCGGAATATCCCATGAAATTATTCCGTCTGACCTTTTCTGCCGGAAAGTCCGGTTGTGTGTACGCGGTATTAGTTTGGAGGCAAATCACACTTCCTGTGTATACAGGAAGTGGACACATATAGGGATGAAGTAACAGCGGGTGTAGTGTCTCACAGGCTACATTTACTGATCCGATCGGTCCACAATCCAGTTCCCAGTGATTGGATAGAGGTTTTTTTCTTTTTTGCTATTCCGCATCCCTCATACCGCCCAGTGCACTGACTCTGGTTACTATAGTGGTGAGTGGTGCCTTTTGTTGTAAAGTTTTTTTCTTTTTTTTTTTTTTTTTCTTTCCTTGACTTTCCCCTCTCTTTTCTTTTGAAATTCCCCCTTTATTTATATATCATTATTTATTTGTTCCTTATTGATGTAGATATTAAATGTTATGTGATTTCATTTGTTAGATTTCCTGTTTTCTGTTTGATGCAAATTATCTATACCCCTGATGAAGAGAATTTATCTAAGATCTCGAAACGCATTGGGTTGCTGCCTTCTGTCCACTGTAGGGTGTTGTTATAAAGTTGGACGGAGGAAGTATAGAGTGTAACAGGATTAATTATGAATATTTGTTATTTTTTGTCTGTAAATACATGAAATGTATACTGTACTTAATGTTATCAATTTTTAACTATTATCATTAAATAATTAATTTTTATTTTTGATGTAATTTTGTATATTTTGTATGGCCACCTGCCCATGTTAAAGTCCTCTCCCTAGAGGAGTATATGTTTTTCATATTGTTTTGTCTATTAGGATGGGGTTCAGATGGGCCTTGCTAGACTTGTGATCTACAGCACCTTGTTCAATTAGTGTCTTATAGTGAACACTAAGATGGCGACATGAGTGCTTCCTGTGAAAACAGGAAGTGATCTCATGCTGATACAGGGAAGTAATAACAGCGGGTGTAGTGTCTGAGAGTGAGTATTAAGATGGCGACATGAGTGCTTCCTGTGAAAACAGGAAGTGATCTCATGCTGATACAGGGAAGTAATAACAGTGGGTGTAGTGTCTGAGAGTGAGTACTAAGATGGCGACATGAGTGCTTCCTGTGAAAACAGGAAGTGATCTCATGCTGATACAGGGAAGTAATAACAGCGGGTGTAGTGTCTGAGAGTGAGTACTAAAGATGGCGACATGAGTGCTTCCTGTGAAAACAGGAAGTGATCTCATGCTGATACAGGGAAGTAATAACAGCGGGTGTAGTGTCTGAGAGTGAGTACTAAAATGGCGACATGAGTGCTTCCTGTGAAAACAGGAAGTGATCTCATGCTGATACAGGGACGTAATATCAGTGGCTATAACATCCTCCACTTTTCTGGGAAGGCATTCCATTAGATTTGGGGGGGGGGGGGAGGGGGTGTCTAGATGAATTTGTGGCCATTCAGCCAAAAGGACATGTGTGAGGTCAGGTACTAATATTGGATGGGAAGGCTTTGCTCACAATTGAGGTTCCAGTTCATCCCAAAGGTGTTCAGTAGGGTTGAGGTAAGGACTCAATGAAGGCCACTTGAGTTCCTTCACACCAGACTCATCATCTGTTGGATGTGAAGGCCTAGCTCATAATCAGTATTCCAATTCATCCCAAAGGTGCTCAGTAGGGTTGAGGTCAGGGCTCTGTGCAGGACTCCCAGGTTTCTCCACACCAAGATGGCGAAACCACGTTACAATCAAAAATTACAGAGCAAGTTAAGATGCATGTGACTAACTACGACTAGATATCCCATGACCTAAGTCAATGAGAACCTTCACAGACACACCAAACGATGTCTTTTTGGAGCTGGCTTTGTACACAGGGGTACAGTCATGCTGGAACAGAAAAGGGTCTTCAGCAATCTGTTACCACAAGGTTGGAAGAGTGCAAATATCTATAATATCTTTGCATGATGTAGTAGTAACAGTACTCTTCACTGGAAACACCTTAACTTAATCACTTGGAGGTGAATTCACATACGTAGAGCCATATAGTGTAATGCCGCATACACACGATCAGATTGTCCGGCGTACTTAGTCCGCCGAAACGCATTTCAGCAGACAATTCGATTGTGTGTGGGCTTCAGCGGACTTTTCCAGCGTGAAGTCCGGCGGACTAAGAAAGTATTTTTGCACTCCAATCTTCCCGTCGGACTTGGGTTTCAGCGGACAATACGTTCATCAGTATGCTAGTACGGCGGACTAAGAATGACGCATGCTCAGAAGCAAGTACGAAAAAGGAAGCTATTGGCTACTGGCTATTGAACTTCCTTTTTCTAGTCCCGTCGTACGTGCTGTACGTCATCGCGCTAGCAAACGCCAGACTTTCTGTGTGTCCGTGTGTGGCCAAGTCCGTTCGGTAGAAAGTCTGCCGGATTATCCGTCGGATTGTATGTCGGACTAAGTACGCCGGACAATTCGCTCGTGTGTACGCGGCATAATTGTGATGGTCAGATGACCACATCATTTTGGCCATGTGCAGGACTCCCTGGGAAACATCCAAATTTGTCACTCTGCTCTCAGGCTCATAGAGGACCAGATCTGCTTTTAAATCCCGATCTGCTATTTCTGTATGCAGCACCCCTGGAAATCACATCAGTGTTTTTCTGTCCAGGCAACAGAGGATATGTTACATTTATTTCCTTGGTTAAGCGGTGAACGGGGCCCTTATCGCTATAAGCATCAACATATTGTCTCCCCGATGCGAGGCTTGGCAAATGATCTACTGCACAAAGCGGCCGAGGCTTTTTTTTTTTTCTTAAATGAGTATCTGATAGTAAAGAGAGCGAGATGAGGAAATCTGTGCTGATAATGCAATTCCATTCCTGACCGCTTACACCCAATGGGCTGTAACATTTGTATGCTGTGGGAAATGGATATGCACTACTTGTATGTCCCTCTCATTAGGACATTTAGCTGATATTGAGGATATTTTTCGATTTCACTAACGACTTAAAGCAGAAGAACGACAGGTCGTGCAAAATTTTTAAAAAAGTCCTCTTTTCTGTCTACTAATGCATAAAGTTTAACCTGTTAAGGATACCCTGTATTGGATAAATTATACATTAACATGGACATTTTAGTAATGATATACGTCTGCATGCATAAAATTACCTGACATGTCACCATATATGGTAACAGTATTGTTTTTCTAAAAAAAAATTCAAAAAAATAAAAATAAAAACCCAGAGGCGTAACTAGAACCTTCAGGGCCCCGATGCAAAAAAACATGAAGGGCCCCTCTGAACCCCAGCCAGGGCCCTTCCCTCCGAGTCCGGAGGTGGAACTCCAGGGCATGGTCACAGGTATGACCTTTGTGAGCCCCGTAGTTCCACCACTGGTATCAGCAGTTTTTTTATATATTTTTTTTTTTTTAGGTGCCCCATTGGGGGACTGTCCCTGTCTGGCTGGGGAGAACAGACATCATACTGAGTGGCAATGCATGGAGCAGGAGAGGGGTACTCTGAGGAGCTGGCTGAGGACGCAGGGAATGCACAACTAAAGAGCAGCGAGTGCGATAGTCAAGCATGGAGCTCTGCTAGTCACTCTCCTCCTCCAGCCACCCGTGTGCATGGTGCACTGGTACCCCTAGCTGCCTATGCTGCTGCCGGCCATATGTAGAGGGGGCTGCGTGGGCCTCCTGCATCACAGGGCCCGGTTGCGGTCGCAACTGCTGCACCCCCTATAGTTACGCCCCTGTAAAAACCCTTTATCATAAAAAAAAAACATCCTTGACCTCCAGTCAGTGACTTTGCCTAGGCTGAGATGATACCATCAGTCTGCTGCAGGTAGGAGCTGCTCCCAAACACTAACCCACCCACCAATGGTAATAGACAGACAGACTTCAGATCCTTTCTTTCTTGCAATTTATTAGCTCAGTTGTCCCAGGGAGAGAAGGTTAGGTGTACAGGATGCCCAAAAACAGCAGCAAAAATCCTTCTGCACAGCAAACTTCTCATAGAACTATTTATGCCCACACGGGCTACTATCTTCCAGTATATTTTGACCTCCGCCGCAGGTCAACTGTAGAACTCCTGAAAGCCCTTCCACAGGCCAGTGTAGATTCTGTAGACCCAGACGGGCAACTAGCTCTTGGTATCTTTGGTCTCTTTCTCTTTGGTCTCTTTAATTAATTACTTTGACCTCTGGCACAAGCCAGGTTACGACAGCTTGGGCATCTGCCACTGGCCAGTTTAGGACACCCTAGGACAGTGGTGGTGAACCTTGGCACCCCAGATGTTTTGGAACTACATTTCCCATGATGCTCCTGCACTCTGCAGTGTAGTTGAGCATCATGGGAAATGTAGTTCCAAAACATCTGGGGTGCCAAGGTTCGCCATCACTGCCCTAGGAGAACAAGCCCTTTCTGGGCTTTGGCTTCTTCCACCATGTAAAAAAGGTCCTGGGAGGCGAATAATGGCCCTTCTGGAATCCCATGTTCCTCAGGCAGAACCCTGGGAGGCAGGAACTTGCCACCCCTATATCTTCTCCAAGAAAAGCCTGGGAGGGAAAAACTCTTTCAGAAGGTCTCCTCAAATACTTATCCTCTTCCCAGCCCACATCACCGGCATGAATTCCTGGTCAGGGCAGGATTAATATTCATAACTCAACACATTGTACCTTTTCAATCTACTGGAGAACACTCAACAGCCTCAGGCAGAAACAATGCTCCTATGACATGATCAATGCTCAGGCTGGCTACAACCTACCTGCAAACAATAAATATGGACTTAAAGTAGGGTCCCTACATGTTCTCCAAGAAATGCCTGGAGGGTAAAGAACCCTTTTTAGAAGGCCTCCCCAATTATTCATTCTCTTTCCCAGCCCACATCACCGATATAAACCCCTCAGTGATTGGCCAGGGTAAGATAAATATTCCTCACGCAATAGATTGTATCTTCTCTATCTACTGGAGAACACTCAACAGCGGCAAGCAAGAACAAACTTCGTCCTTCGCCTTAGCAGAATCCTAACGAACCCAGATGACATAAACAATGCTCGGGCTGGCTACAGCCTACCTGCAAACACTAAATTTGGACTTAAAGCATTGTCAGGACCGTTTTTAAGGCAGGGCAAAAGAGGCAGCTGCCCTGGGCCCCATCATTGTTGTGAGGCCCAAAGCAGCTGCCTCATACTTGCCAACTATCCCAGTTTAAATTCCAATATCCCTTGAAGTTTTAGTTTTGTGCTGTGTCCTTATATCTCAGTGTAAACTTCTGTTGCTGCTGCCCAGCTCTGCCCTATTGCCATGTTCAGATGACTCACCTGCAGACCCTGTGTTTACATGTAAATAACCTGCATTGACATGTAAATAGTGGTCAGACCTTACTCCACCTACTGCACTCTTTTTGCTGTGAAGATTTTGTGGACTTATTAATTTACTAAATTTTTTAATTTTTACTAGTAATATATTTTTTCACTTTTTGGACTGTATTTATAGCTCTTAATAGATTATCTGGGGCTAACTTTGAGATTTATATGCATTTTCTTGGGTAATAATTATCACATTGATTTATTTAATATTTATGGATTTACATTCCGGGTATTATCACACATTTATTTGAGGGTATATTACACTGTATGGTCACTGTATTTTTACTTTATTTATTTTTATTCATGCAATTAACTTCACTGTGTTAATTTTTTCAACACACTTATCAATTTAGTGGCATATTAATATCTTATTATTTACCACGTATTTATCACTGCTGCACGCTATGCATATGTTATTTACCATATTACTAATTCCCGCTGCTTACGTAGTTGTCTAGTTTTGTGTCCACGTAGTCAAGTTTGGTTTAATTTATAGCCATCTTTTGGGGTACCTGATTGGCTGTGTTCAGGAATTGTTGTATAATATTGTTGGCAGTGTGTCTCTATTTTCTATATTTTGCATACTAGTAGTAGTTAGCTTTTGGGGGGGTTATATATGTACTTCCCTTCCCTCTCTCCTCCTGTGTAATTCATATATACACTCCTCTGGATAGGATCTGATATCTATATGACACCTCTTGTGGTTCTGTGATAGGCTAATGGTGGAGGCGTACCTCTATTTTATGTACACACCCCATTTGAGCAAATTTACAGTGGCGCCGAACCCCTTTTTATAAATAACCTCCTCTTAAGTACATAGTGGTGGCAATAATATGTAAATAGTCGTGGACTGCCGCATTGATATGTAAATAGAGGCAGCATTCATATGTATATCATGTCCTTCTGAAGTCACATCCACCATCACTTCTGTTGAATGCTGCCCACTTAAAAGTCCTGTCTACAACTGTGGTCACTAAGCCAAACATCAGCCTGTTCTGCAAAAGTAAGAAAATTGGAGGTGGAACCTGTCTTCAAAATAACATGGTGCCACAGCACCCTAAATTTTGGTGCATGTGAATACGCAGGCAGGCAGTAAGGAGATGATGTGCTGTAACCTTTAGAAAACAAACAGTGAGCAGTAATGATGTGCAGTAACCTCTAACAACCAATTGGTGAGTGATATTGATGTACAGTAATCTCTAGCAACCAATCAACAAGCAGAAGTCATGTGCTGTAACCTCTAGAAAATAACAGTGAGCCATAATGTGTGCTGTAACCTCTAGCAGCCAGTCAGTGAGCGGTAATGATACACTGTAACCTCTTGGAACCAATCGCAATCGTGGCCTGATCTCATTCAGTAAACTGATTTTGAGTCTAGCTGCTATTTATTGTGTGTCTCAAAGCATGTGGAGAGCGAAATTTCATGAAAGAGGGGGCCCAAGAAAATGTTTGCCCAGGGTCAAGTCAATATTAAAGACGGCCCTGAGCATTGTTCCTACATCTTCTACAAGAAAAAGGGGGGGGGGGGGGTTGAGGAAGAACCATTTTAAAAGGTGTCCCCAAATATAAAGATCTTCTTTCCCAGCCCAGGGCATTTAAATAGCTATACACCAATACATTGCATCTTATCAATCTAATGTAATGGAGAACACTCAACAGTGGCAGGCAGAAGCAAACATTATCCTTGGACTTGGGAGAAACCTAATGATCTTAGATGACTTAAAGCGGGAGTTCCGCCGTTTTTTTTTTTTGTTTTTTTAAAAGCCAGCAGCTACAAATACTGCAGCTGCTGACTTTTAAAATAAGGACACTTACCCGCCCAGCGCGCCCGCGATGTCGGCACCCGAAGCCGATCTCTCGATCGTCTCTCGGGTGCTGCCGCCGCCATCTTGGGTATGGGAATCAGGAACTGGAGCCTTGCGGCTTCATTTCCCGGTTCCCTACTGCGCCAATGCGCGAGTCACGCTGCGCAATAAGGATGGTCCCCGCTGTCTCTGGGATCCATGTGTTTCCCAGCAGACAGTGGGGGACCTGCGGAAAGGGGCGTAGATTCTGCGGAAAGGGGCGTAGATTCTGCGGATATCTATGCCGGAAGTGGGTGCAGATACCTGTACTGTACAGGTACCTGCACCCCCCCCTCCCCCCTGAAAGGTGCCAATTGTGGCGCCGGAGGGGGGGGGGGAGGGTTCCAATGAGCGGAAGCTCCACTTTAGGGTGGAGCTCCACTTTAAAACAGAGCTCAGGCTCACTACAGCCTAGCTGCAAACACTAAATTTGAACTATGGACAGTCCACCTGAAATCAGGATCCCTACAAAGTTATTAGAGTTTTAATTGTATCAAATCTACAGTTTAAAGAAAAAATTGTGATGTTGATTGGCCATTGCCAGTGTAGAAATGCCTTTGGTGATGTAGACCAGTATTTTGTTTCAGAAATATTTCAGAAATGACTGGAAATCCAATTTTAGTTTAAAACGGTCACAAAAGAGGAATATGCGCGCTTCTCCCACTTGAGCACCAAAGAAAGGTTGCACTGACCTCCAGCTGCTCCCCCCGAAGTATTCTCCATACTATGTCACCACGACAAGTGTCCTTTTAAGCTCCTCCAACATGGCCTGTTTGTCATTTCTCTTGCAGCTCTCGACAGACAGGAGTGAGAGATGTGACTTGGGCAATCTCATCTGAAGGGCTGAGTTGTTCTTTTGGAGGAGACTTCTAGATGAGACTCGCTGAGACACTGAATCTGTGTGAAGAGGCCTAAGGATTTAATAGGATGTCAACGGAGACGGAACTTCAAGTGGCTGTGAAAACCAGCGCAAAGAAAGAATCCAAAAAGAAAGGTAATTTTTTTTTTCCTCTTTGTTTTTTGGGAGAAGATCTACGTCGCCATGACTGTGACAGGCATTCTATGAAATTCAATAGATGACCAACTAATGGCCTATATGATAACTAGAGCCGTGTGTTTTACTCAGGATTGTCTGTAAAGTCAGTGCTTATGTAACTATTTATACCTGGACATTACTGGTTTAATTATTGAGAGGTGGAAGAGCTTACAATCTATTAGACGGATGATTCAGACAGTAGAGAAGCTTACAGTCTGTTTGAGTATAAGAGAAGATGCAGATGGTAGAAGAGCTTGCGATCTATTATGCCGCGTACACACGATCAGAATTTTGGTCGGAAAAAGCTCTGATGGTTTTCCAGACGAAATTCCGGCTGTCTTGCATACACACGGTCACACCAAATTCCGACCGTCAAGAACACGGTGACGTACAACACGTACGACGGGAAAAAGGACGTTCAATAGCCAGTAGCCAATAGCTTCCTTCTCGTAGTTTAATGAACGGATTTTCGGATAGGAACCGAAAAATTGAGAACATGCTCTCAATCTTTTGCTGGCCGAAATTCGAAATGCGCACGTTCACATTTTCTGACCAAAAGCTCTCATCTGTCTTTTGATGGCCGAATTTCCGATCGTGTGTAGGCGGCATTAGAGTCATAGGTGTGCGCAGCATATTGCATTAGTGTGTGCAACCCAAAGCACATGCGTGTGTTTGGTGTGTGTGTATATATATATCAGTAGAGCAATGGACAGTGTCGGTAGAGCAGTGGACGATGTCAGTAGGGCAGATGTTTGTGTCAGTAGAGCAGGACACGGTGTCAGTAGTTTATTTTTTATGTGTTCTTTAATATTACTTTTTTACAGTTTTATTATTTCTTCCAATATTTTTTCACAATATTGTTTTATTATTGTTTTTTTTTTAGGAGCCCCCATTGGGGGACGTTGGTGAGATATCAGGGATCTAAACAGACCCCCGATTTCTCACTTTGAGACAGAGAAAGGGATTGAGGACAGATTCCCCAGTCCCTTTCTGTGCAGCCAAGCAGCAGGGGGAATTTGCCCAGCACAGGGTGATTAAGGCCCCTTTCACACGGGACGAATCAGTAATGATCCGCCCCGTGATGATCCGCTCGCTCAGCGGGGATCGCTCCGTTGTCCTCGCTGAGCTGGCTGCGGACAGGGCGGTCTCCGCACACTGTGCGGGGACCGCCCTGTCAGCTCTCCTCTATGAGGATCGGATGCACACGGACCGTCTGTCCGTGTTCATCCGATCCGCTCTGCAGACGGATAGAAAAATTGGATTTTCCTCCGTCTGCAGAATCGGACAGTAGCGGAGGCGGACAAAATCGGGTGTCTGCGAATGTTCATCTGCAGACACCCGCTATCCCATAGGGATGAATGTATGCCCGTATTTCATCCGCAAACGGATGGATGAAATACGGACATATCGTCCGCATGTGTGCAAGGGGCCTAAGGGTATGCCCAGGCACACCTGACATACCCTGTGCGTACGCCTATGATTTGGGTATAAGAAATGTGTCAGAAACCATGAAATCAGACCGAGACAGAAGTACAGTTAAATCCCGCTTGTTTGATAATAAAAATAAAAAGAACAAACTTAATCAAAACACAGCCAAAGTTCAGTAACCGGAACGAATAGTCAGCCAAGCCAAAAGTCAGGGACCAACGTAGTGAAACAGGAAGCAGGATCTGGAGCCAGAAGGGATGTCAGCAAAGCAAATCTTTAAACAGGATCGCAGGAGATTTTCTCTGTGATGTTGACCAAGGTGAAGGCAGAGCTCCTCTGGACTGGACGGCTTAAGTAGGCAGGACTGACGAGCAAGATCATCAACAGCTGAGTAACTGTGGAGAGACAACACCAACAGCTGAGCAGCCAGCTCAGAGAAGGAAGGGCTGAGCCCAGCCCTGACAAAATGATACAGAAGGTGGAAGAGCTTGCAATCTATTGGGGCAATCAGTCAAATCCCTTTCACACCAGGGCGTTTTGCAGGCGCTATAGTGTTAGAAATAGCGCCTGCAATCCGCCCTAAAGAAGCTGCACCATTGTATGTAGTGTGAAAGCCCGAGGGCTTTCACACTACAGCGGTGCACTGGCAGGACGTCAGGGAAAAGTCCTGCCAGCAGCTTCTTTGGAGCGGTGAAGGAGCGGTGTGTTTACCGCTCCTCCACCGCTGCTCCCCATTGAAATCAATGGGGCAGCACTGTAATACCGCCAGCAAAACGCCGCTATTGCGGTGTATCGCCGGCGGTTTTAACCGTTTCGCGGCCGCTAGCGGGCGGTAAAAGCGTCCCGCTAGTGGCCGAAATTCGCCACGAATCCGGCAGTAAAACGCCGCTAAAAATAGCGGCGTTTTACCGCCGACGCAATGGGCGGTGTGGTGTGAAAGGGGTCTAAGGATATAGAAGGTGTTTACAGCCTATTAGGGTAAAAGGGAGGATCCAGAAGGTAAAAGGGTTACAATCTATTAGGATATAAGGGGTTAAAGAGAAGATTGAGAGAAAGAGCTTACAATCTATTGTGGTATACATGATAATGCAGATGATAAAAGAGTTTGCAATTGAGGCATAATGAGGATACAGAAAGTGAAAGAGCTTACTATCTATTGGGGCATAAGGAAGGAGACAGAAGGTAGAAGAGCTTACAATCTATTAGGATATAAGGGAGGATACAGAAGGTAGAAGAGCTTACAATCCAATAGGGTATAAGAGAGGATACACAAGGCAGAAGAGCTTACAATCTATTAGGATATAAGAGAGGATACAGAAGGTAGACGAGATTACAATCTAATAAAGGAGTAAAAGAATGTCAGCTGCCCTTCACTTAGCTCCTCTTGCAGTATTTTTTAATAATCAATAAATTGACTGCATACAGTAATGTATCCACCCAAAAACCAACCTTTCTTTACGTGTTTCACCACTCGTGGATTGTGCACAAGGATAGGGGAAGTCAAGGAGGGAAAGGAGGAGGAGGAGGAATTTTGATAGAGCCAAACTCCAAAAATACTTAACACGGCTATTTTGATCTACGGGTGCTTTCAATTCCTACTCCTTCCCTCCTTGACTTGACACGCTAGGAGTGGTGAAACACGCAAAGAAATGTTGGTTTTTGGGAGGAGACATTACTGTATGCAGTTAATTAATTTAAGGAAAACTCCACAAAAAAAATAGCAAATAAAGAAAAAAATGATATAGCGCATATAATTGCGACACTAATCATATTGTAATTCAATGTTTTTAAAAAATGACCTTTCCTTTTCAATCTGCAGCCGATGTTATTTTCTGAGAATGCTTTATGACCACCTGGAGTTGTTCTGTACACAGAATGTGTACTGACCCCTCCCCAGAAACATCATTTCCTGTTTGTGTGATTGGCTCACCAATTTTCACAGAAGTCTGCACCAAGATACAAATCAGATTTCAGGCATCCCCTGCAACAAAAAATAAATAAAAATATTAAATATTAAAAGGGATGCAGGCCCAGCAGATTTCTTCATTAGTGCTCTGCAGCTGCACAGCTGACAGTAAATTATGAAACCACTCCCATTAGACCCATATACAAACAAAAACAGGAATTTCTTCAGAATAACAAAAGTTAGGAATCTGTAACAGTTTGTTACAATCCATGCAATGTACATAGACCACCCAGAGGGGAATGTTTTTTTTCTCAACAAAAGTGGAGTTACGCTTTAAAGGGGTTGTAAACCCTCGCCGTTTTTCACCTTATTCGCATTAAGGTGAAAAACATTTTTCAATGCAGCAGCGAGCCCCCCCCCCCTTATACTTTTCTGAGCCCCCCAAAATGTGCGCAACGGGAACGAGCACACCAGCTCCAGCTGGTGTCTCGTGTCCTGATTGGATAGATTGATAGCAGCCCAGCCATTGGCTCCCGATGCTGTCAATCAAATCCAATGACTTGGGGTGGGCGGGGCTGAGTCCGGCATTTTCTGTCTATGGAAGCAATTGCTGGACTCGGGAGTGTGCCGGTAACCCCCCTCCCCCCCCCCCCCCGGGAGAACACTTCTCCTATCTGATGTGGGGAGGAGCCGTGAGAGCCGCCAGGGGACCCCAGAAGATGAGGTTTGGGGCCACTCTGTGCAAAATGAGCTGCACAGTGGAGGTAAGTATGATATGTTTGTTATTTAAAAAAAAAAAAAAAAAACCGAACCCTTAAAATCACTTTCATTATTTAAAAAAATACTGCAAGAGGAGCTAAGTAGAATGCCGCTGACATTTTTTTAAAATATTTTTGTAATGGAGAGTGGAGGTGGAATACAACGGGCAGTGCCCAGGATGTCCATGTATAAGAGAGGGCAGTCTTGAGTGAAGCAATGGATCTCAAAGTATAAGGGAGGTTACAGAAGGCAGAAAAGTTCACAATCTGTTAGACTATAAGGAGGGATACAGAAGGTGGAAGAGTTTACAATCTATTAGGGGTACAAAGGAAGGGTAAAGAAGGCAGAAGAGCTTACAATCCATTCAGGTACAGGGGAGGAAACAAAAGATAGAAGAGCTTTTCCTCGTGTTTTGGGAGGAGAGCTGTGTCAGAGTGACATTAGGGACAATGCCGGACACCATATGAAACTTGCAAGATGTTGACTGCCTTTAGGCCGGGTTCACACCGCTGCGATGCGGGAACGCCGCGAATCCGCGGCGTTTTCCCGCATCGCATGACTCCCGCCGGCAGTTCACACTGCCCTATGCGAACGCCTGGGAGTGTCAATGATATGTTAATGACACCCCCAGATCCGATCGCATATCGCAGTGCGATCTGCCGACTCGCACAAGAATCGGATCGCATGGTGTGAACGCCCATGCGATCCGATTCTGTTGCGGACGAAAAAAAGGGTCCCGTGCGAGTTTGCTGCGGGACCGCTGCGAGTTCAGCCATACTATCTGTATGGCTGAACTCGCAGCGCTACGGAGATCGGATGTGATTTGCGGTGCGAATCACATCCGGATCTCCCCCCGCAGCAGTGTGAACCCAGCCTTACTCAGATTTGTCTATAAAATAAGTGATTATGTAACTATTCACACCTGTCAGTCACTGGTTTCATTTTATTTCCAGCTTAGCTTCCAACAATATTAGAATGTAGCAGAAGCTAGGTGGAGAAGAAATGGAAGTGGCTGATGTATATACGAGTATATTGCTGATGAGTGACACAATGTCCAGCCAATAGCATGTGGGAGGGGGGCGGGGGTTGTCTTTTCTCAAGCTACATGCTGGCAGGTGTAATAGAACAGCATGGGGAAAGATAGGGAAGGGTACCTCTCGGGACAAGGAGCTGCTCGGGTTGTGGATAAAATGAGTTCAAGAGTACTGAAAATTGTCAACATAGATGGCGAAGGAGCTTACAATCTATTAGCATATAAAAGAGGGTTGCAGATGGCACAAATGCTTACAATCTACTAAGATATAAGGGAGGATACAGAAGGTTGAAGAGCTTGCAATCTATTAAGATATATAATGGAGGGTATAGAAGGTGGAAGAGCTCATCTGTTATAGGGTATAAGGGAGGAGGCAGATGCTAAAAGAGCTTGCAATCCATTGGGGCATAAAGAAGGATACAGAAGGTACAGTGGTGTGAAAGTGTTTGCCCCCTTCCTCATTTCCTGTTCCTTTGCATGTTTGTCACACTTAAGTGTTTCGGAACATCAAACCAATTTAAACAATAGTCAAGGACAACACAAGTAAACACAAAATGCAATTTGTAAATGAAGGTGTTTATTATTAACCACTTGGGACCCGCGCTATTGCAAAATGACGGCAATAGCGCGGACCCACATTTTCGGGACTACGTCTATTGACGTAGTCCCGGTTACGAGCGGCCTGCGCGCCCCCTGAGGGGCGCGCGCGGCGCGCTCTGTGATCGGCGAGTCCGTGAGACTCGCCTGATCACCGATCCGTGTAAGGGGTCGATCCCGACCCCTTATCACGTGATCAGCTGTCAGCCAATGACAGCTGATCATGTGATAAAACGGAGCCGGTAATCGGCTAGTATTCCTCCTCGCGCTGACAGCGCGAGGAGAAAAAAAAAAAGCCGATCGCCGGCGGCCGTGTTCGGGACATCAGTCCCGATCACGGCCAGCAATTTAAAAGGACACCTGCCCCCTGCCAGTGCCCACCTGCCACCCGCAGTGCCATCCTGAATAAAGTAAGTGCCCCCCTGTCAGTGCCACCCAGCAGTGCCCATAGTGCCCACAGTGCCACCCAGCAGTGCCCACAGTGCCACCCAGCAGTGCCCACAGTGCCACCCACAGTGCCACCCAGCAGTGCCACCCACAGTGCCACCCAAAATCTGCCTCAGGTGCTGCACCCCAGTGCCGCCCATCAGTGCCCAGCAGTGCCGCCCATCAGTGCCCAGCAGTGCCGCCCATCAGTGCCCAGCAGTGCCACCTATCAGAGCCACCTATCAGTGCCACCTATCAGTGCCCATCAGTCCCATCTATCTGTGGTACCTATCAGTGCCCATCCGTGCCACCCATCCGTGCCACTTATCCGTGCCACCCATCCGTGCCATCTTATCTGTGCCCATCTTTGCCCATCAGTGCCGCCTTATCTGTGCCCATCGGTGCCGCCTTATCTGTGCCTATTAGTGCCGCCTTAACTATGCCTATCAGTGCCCACCAGTGCAGCCTATCAGTGCCCACCAATGCAGCCCATCAGTGCCCACCAATGCAGCCCATCAGTGCCCACCAATGCAGCCTATCAGTGCCGCCTAATCAGCGCACTTCAATGAAGGAGAAAAATGACCCGTTTGCAAAATTTTATAACAACCTATTAAAACATGATTTTTTTTTTTTTTTTTTTGCATCTTTTTTTGTTTGTTTAGCAAAAAATAAAACTCCGAGCTGTAACTAAATACCACCAAAAGAAAGCTCTATTTGTAGGAAAAAAATGATAAAAATTTCATTTGGGTACAGTGTTGTATGACCGCGCAATTGTCACTCAAAGTGCATCAGCGCTGAAAGCTGAAAATTGGTCTGGGACTGAGGGGGGTTTAAGTGCCCAGTAAGCAAGTGGTTAAAGGTGAAAAAAAATCCAAACCATCATGGCCCTGTGTGAAAAAGTGATTGCCCCCCTTGTTAAAACATACTATAACTGTGGTTGTCCACACCGGAGTTCAATTTCTCTAGCCACACCCAGGCCTGATTATTGCCACACCTGTTCACAATCAAGGCATCACTTAAATAGGAGCTGCTTGACACAGTAAGGTCCACCAGAAGATCCTTAAAAGCTACACATCATGCCGAGACCCAAAGAAATTCAGGAACAATTGAGAAAGAAAGTAATTGAGATCTATCAGTCTGGAAAATACAGAAGGTAGAAGAGCTTACAATCTATTATAGTATAAGAAGAATACAGAAAATTGAAGAGCTTACAATCTATTATAGTATAAGAAGAATACAGAATGCAGAAGGGCTTACAATCTGCAGTGCTTTGAAAAAGTATTACCCCATACCCAGGGCAGGACTTACCATTGGGCTTGACTGAGCTCAAGCCCATGGGCCCCACTCAATAGGGGGCCCCGCCAAGATACATAGCCGAGTGTACCCGGCTCGGCTCCGCTCACAGTTATGCCCAGTCCTGCCCTATGATGGACATAACACAGGGACTGGGCGTGACTGTGAGGCGAGCCGAGTACACTCGACTACTCTCGGCTCTGCTAGGGACTGCGAGAGGGCCCGAGAGCCGCCGAGATACACACGACTTTGTATCTCGGCAGCGCCATTTTTAAACTTCAAGACTGCAATGATAAGCCTGCAAATGACACTGACAAGGCTGCAATGACACCGGACAAGGCTGCAGATGGACACTGATAAGGCTGCATTGATGGGCATTTAAATGTAATTTTTTTCCTTAAACTTCCCTCCTAAACTTGCGGTGCGTGTTATATGCCAGCACGTGTTATACGCCGATAAATACGGTAATGTATAGAAGGTAGGGCCCGAAAGTGACTCAAGCCCAGGGGCCCTCACCGCCCACAGTCCTGCCCTGCACATACCCCTTGAAATGTTCCAAATTTTGTCATGTTACAGCCAAAAACATAAATGTCATTTATTGTGATTTTATGTGATAGACCAACACAAAGTGGCTCATAATTGTGAAGTGAAAGGAAAATAATAAATGGTTTTCCAATTTTATTTACAAATAAATATGTAAAAAGTGTGATGTGTATTTGTATTGAGCCCCCTTTACTCCGATGCCCCTAACTAAAATCTAGTGGAACCAATTGCCTTCAGAAGTCACCTAATTAGTAAATAGAGTCCATCTGTGTGTAATTTAATCTCAGTATAAACACAGGTGTTCTGTGAAGCCCTCATAGGCTTGTTAGAGAACCTTAGTGCACAAACAGCATCATGAAGGCCAAGGAACACACCAGACAGGTCAGGGATAAAGTTGTGGAGAAGTATAAAGCAGGGTTAGGTTATAAAAAAATCTCCCAAGCTTTGAACATCTCACAGAGCTCTGTTCAATCCATCATCGGAAAATGGAAAGAGTATGGCACAACTGCAAACCTACCAAGACATGGCCGTCCACCTAAACTGACCGGCCGGGCAAGGAGAGCATTCATCAGAGAAGAGCCAAGAGGCCCATGGGAACTCTGGAGGAGCTGCAGAGATCCACAGCTCAGGGGGGAGAATCTGTCCACAGGACAACTATTAGTCGTCTCTCCACAAATCTGCCCTTTATGGAAGAGTGACAAGAAGAAAGGCATTGTAGAAAGAAAGTCATAAGAAGTCCTGTTTGTAGTTTGTGAGAAGCCATGTGGGGGACACAGCAAACATGTGGAAGAAGGTGATCTGGTCAGATGAGACCAAAATTGAACTTTTTGGCCTAAAAGCAAAACTCTATGTGTGGGGGAAACTAACACTGCACATCACCCTGAACCAGGGGCGGACTGACCATTGGGCCACTTGGGCACTGCCCGAGGGCCCCGAGCCACTAGGGGGCCCCATCAGGGTTGCCAGCCTCAGTAAAACCAGAGATAGTATGTAAAAATCTGTGTTTTTTTTCTCTGAAATGTCCCTTACTGACATCCTTTCGGTCTAAAAATCCAGAGATTATAGCTGCCCCACCTCTCCAGTACCTTCTCAGCCAATAGAAACATGTCTGTGTATACTGTGTGTACATGTATGTGTATACTGTGTGTGTGTATACTGTGTGATTGTATACTGTGTGTGTGTATACTGTGTGGCCCCATAATCTTGGATTGCCTGGGGGCCCCATAATCTCCTATTGCCTGGGGGCCCCATGAGTTGTCAGTCCACCCCTGCCCTGAACACACCATTCCCACCGTGAAACATGATGGTGGCAGCATCATGTGGTGGGGATGCTTTTCTTCAGCATGGACAGGGAAGCTGGTCAGAGTTGATGGGAAGATGGATGGATCCAAGTACAGGGCAATCTTAGAAGAAAACCTGTTAGAGTCTGCAAAAGACTTGAGACCGGGGCGGAGGTTCACCTTCTAGCAGGACAACGACCCGAAACATACAGCCAGAGCTACAATGGAATGGTTTAGAATGGCCCAGTCAAAGTCCAGACCTAAATCCAATTGAGAAGCTGGTATGGGAAACTGGCATGTTCCCTACTGCACATGTGCAAAGTGTGTTGCGCTTTCTGAATGGCCAAGTGGAGGAAGGAGGAGGGGGGCCGAAGTTCAGAGAGGGCAGCGCAGTCTCCCAGAAGTGAGGAAGGGTACCTATCAAAACCAGGTACCCGTTCCCCCCCTCCCCCCTAAAAGGTGCCAAATGAGCCTAAAGAGGAAGGGGTGTGGTTTACAGATGAGAGGGTGGGTCGTATTTAAATTAGGGGGTGTATGAGTTTAGTCTGGCCTAGGGCAGCACATAACCTAAATGCACCACTGGGTATGAATACTTTTTCAAGGCACTGTATTATAGTATGTAGAGAATACAGAAAGTATAAGAGCTTACAATCTATTATAGTATAAGGATAATACAGAAAGTATAAGAGCTTACAATCTATTATAGTGTAAGGAGACTACAGAAAGTAGAAGAGCTTACAATCTATTATAGTGTAAGGAGAATACAGAAAGTAGAAGAGTTTACAATGTATTATAGTGTAAGGAGAATACAGAAAGTAGAAGAGCTTACAATGTATTATAGTGTAAGGAGAATACAGAAAGTAGAAGAGCTTACAATCTATTATAGTGTAAGGAGAATACAGAAAGTAGAAGAGTTTACAATGTATTATAGTGTAAGGAGAATACAGAAAGTAGAAGAGCTTACAATGTATTATAGTGTAAGGAGAATACAGAAAGTAGAAGAGCTTACAATCTACCCTGTTTCCCCGAAAACAAGACCTAGCATGATTGTCAGTGATGGCTGCAATATAAGCCCTACCATGTTTCCCCAAAAATAAGCCCTACCCTGAAAATATAACCTACAAGTCTTTAACTATTGCTTATTTGGAGGGTAGGGCTTATATTGCAGCCATCACTGACAATCACGCTAGGTCTTATTTTCGGGGAAACAGGGTTTTATAGTATAAGGAGAATACAGAAGGTAGAAGAGCTTACAATCTAATATTGTGTAAGAAGGATACAGAAAGGGAAGAGCTTACAATCTATTATAGTATAAGGAGAATACAGAAGGTAGAAGAGCTTACAATCTATTATAGTAGAAGAGCTTACAATCTAATATTGTGTAAGGAGGATACAGAAGGTAGAAGAGCTTACAATCTATTATAGTATAAGGAGACTACAGAAAGTACTGTAGAAGAGCTTACAATCTATTATAGTATAAGGAGAATACAGAAGGTAGAAGAGCTTACAATCTATTATAGTAGAAGAGCTTACAATCTATTATAGTAGAAGAGCTTACAATCTAATATTGTGTAAGGAGGATACAGAAGGTAGAAGAGCTTACAATCTATTATAGTATAAGGAGACTACAGAAAGTACTGTAGAAGAGCTTACAATCTATTATAGTATAAGGAGAATACAGAAGGTAGAAGAGCTTACAATCTATTATAGTATAAGGAGAATACAGAAGGTAGAAGAGCTTACAATCTATTATAGTATAAGGAGAATACAGAAGGTAGAAGAGCTTACAATCTAATATTGTGTAAGGAGGATACAGAAAGGGGAAGAGCTTACAATCTAATATAGTGTAAGGAGAATACAGAAGGTAGACGAGCTTACAATCTATTATAGTAGAAGAGCTTACAATCTATTATAGTATAAGGAGACTACAGAAAGTACTGTAGAAGAGCTTACAATCTATTATAGTATAAGAAGATATTGAGGGTTGACTGTTACAGAAGCCCCCCCTCCCCCACAAGTCATTTATAGAGCAATTGTAACCTGTAGAGTTGGAAGCTTAGCGACTATTTAACGCCATCCGTATACCGCCATCGCAATTGGCCCACAATCTGTGTGTACTGAATCCCATTTGCTCGATGGGTCCACAAGCGCCCCCAATTTTATCCCTCCAACACCTCCCCTGCTATTCACCTAGTAGACGTTTCCCCAGTAATATGGTAATTATTGTTACATATTTTTATTTATTTTTTGGTGGAGGGAAAAGAAGAATCTGGTTGTCCAAAGCGGAGCCATTGATGGAGCCTCCAGTCCTTCATGAAAAGGTTTTTTTTTCCCCCCTAGCTGATGATAATTGCATTCCTGCGGCAATTGGGACAGGGAGGAGTCGCGGGTCATGACTGGGGCCCCAGCATGGGAACAATGGCTGCTGGCACTCTGGCAAGGCATGCTGGGAATTTTGGTTCATACAATCAGGGGGGTCGGCCCTCACACCTCCTGACTTCATGCTGTGAGATTACAGGAGAAACATAAGGCGGTATACAATGTAACTCTGCGATTCGTTTGCTCTTAAAGGTTCTTGGAACTTACAGGTTGCTAAGCAACAGTTTATACCGCGCGCAAAGAATTAAACACCGATACCGCAATTAGCTCAGGGGGAACGAATACCGCTATTTTTTATTCAACTATTTATTTATTTCCTTTGATTGTGCGCAAATTCTTCATATTTTTTTGCATTTTCTTTTAAAAAAAAAAAATGAAAATAAGATGTGTGCCATTGGTAAGATGTGTGATACATTATAAAATGGCTTTCAGGGTCTCATCTTGTGATCTGGTATATGGGAATTCCCTCTATATTATATATGTTGTATGTGCTAATATAGTATTTTCATTAAATCTGAATTTTTATACTGTGATTAAAAATGTTTGCTTTGGTAAAGGCCGACCCCCAACAAGTCTTACCGTTAGGAGAAAAAAATGTTGGTGGGGTTTACAGCAAGAGGCTGAACACGCTTATTAATGAATTCTTTTTTTTAAAATGTATTTATTATAAAAAAAAGCAAGGATAGAACAGTATAAAATAAGACTAATATTACAAATGTACAAGATATAATATACATGTGATAGAAGAAAAAGCAATAAAAAGGAAATATAAACAAGAGAAGGTAGAGATTTCCTATAGCCATGTCACTCATGTATAATTGTATATTGATCTTTGTATGTTAATTCGGATCTGCTGTAAGCCTTGAATTGTTCATGATGGGGCCATTAAATTACTCTGCCTCAAAAAATAAAATAAAAAATAATATATATATATATATATATATATATATATATATATATATATATATATAAATCCTGTATTATAATAATAATAAATAAATATATATATATATATATATATATATATATATATATATCTATATATATCTATCTATATCTATATATATATATATATATATATATATATATATATATATATATATAAATCCTGTATTATAATAATAATAAATAAATATATATATATCTATCTATATATCTATCTATATATCTATATATCTATATATATATATATATATATATAAGTCCTGTATAATAATTATATATATATATATATATATATATATATATATATATATATATATACATATTTTTTATTATTATTATTATACAGGATTTATATAAATATATATTATTATTATACAGGATATATATACATATATATATATATAAATCCTGTATAATAATAATATATATATATATATATATATATATATATATATATTAGTATTATTATTATTATACAGGATATATATATATATATATATATATATATATATATATATATATATATATATATATTTATTATTATTATTCAGGATATATATATATCCACATCAGTGGATGGAAGCTCCTCGATAGTGATGGACGAACTTCCGACGGGACGTTTCGCGAAAGCGAAATGCGAACGGACCCAAACGTTCGCGAAACCGAACGTTCGCCGCGGGCCCCATTGACTTCAATGGGAGGCGAACTTTGCAAACCTTCATGTCGAATTTGCGGCCACGTGGTAATTATTAGGGGGTAAAACGTAGTCCCACCATCTGGACAATGACATAATACATGTATGAGGTGAATTTGGGATCGATAACTACAAGCATTTTTATTTTATTTGGGAAATTGTTCTAACAATTCAGGACTATGGAGCTAATGAAGGCAATGGAGGAGAGGGAAGGTCAGGGACCAGGGTAGGCAAAGAAGAGGGTGCAGGAGATGATCACCAGCAGCGTGACATACCGGAATGACACATGCACCGTGATAGAGGCATCTGACAGCAGCACCGTAATACAGAGCACTGACAGCAGCACCGTGACATACAGCGCTGACAGCAGCACCGTGACATACAGCGCTGACAGCAGCACCGTGACATACAGCGCTGACAGCAGCACCGTGACATACAGCGCTGACAGCAGCACCGTGACATACAGCGCTGACAGCAGCACCGTGACATACAGCGCTGACAGCAGCACCGTGACATACAGCGCTGACAGCAGCACCGTGACATACAGCGCTGACAGCAGCACCGTAAGCAGCCCCAGGAGGAAGTCAGCACAGCACAGGGATGGTGTGATCCCCTCATAATAAGAACCCCCAGGAGGAAGTCAGCACAGCACAGGGATAGTGTGATCCCTTCATAATAAGAACCCCCAGGAGGAAGTCAGCACAGCACAGGGATATCATAAGCAGCCCCAGTAGAAATATGACACCGCTCAACCTCTTCAAAGAGGAGGGTAGGGGCATATAGTACGGTGTGCTTTTTTGGGTCAAGGAAGTGAGCCAAATGAATTAAGAAGGTCTGTGTGCTTGATTAAAAAAATAGTTTATAGACATATACATGGTCTACTGGTCACATGTGTTGAATTCCTCCGAGATCCATGCCTCATTCATTTTTAGAAATGTGAGGTAGTTAACACTGTGGTGAGCTAGGCGAGTACGCTTATCGGTCACAATCCCCCCTGCTGCGCTGAACGTCCTTTCGGACAGGACACTGGATGAGGGGCAAGCCAACAGTTCGATTGCAAATTGGGCAAGCTCTGGCCAGAGGTCAAGCCTGCCCACCCAGTAGTCTAGGGGTTCATCACTCCTCAGAGCGTCCACATCGGCCGTTAACCCAATGTAGTCGGACACCTGACGGTCTAGGCGTTCCCTGATGCTGGATCCGGATGACACCTGTCGATGGGTCGGCTGAAAGAATGACCTCATATCCGAAGTCACCAACACATCTTCAAACCGGCCTCTTCTTGCAGGCGCTGTTGGATTGGTACCCGCAAATCCTTCTCTGGGAGTGGGAATTGCTCCTCTGCCAGCGCACGCAAAAGCAGAATGCAGCATTTCTCGAAGCAAGGCCTGGAAGTGCTGCATTCTGACAGCCCTCTGCGACGGCGGTAACATTTCCGCCATTTTGTGTTTGTACCGGGGGTCTAAGTACGTTGCCACCCAGTACTGGTCCTTGACCCTCATGCTTTTTATACGGGGGTCCCTATTAAAACACTGGAGCATGAAGGCCCCCATTTGCACTAAAGTGGAAGCGGTGTGGTGGCCTGGCTCCTGCTCATCATCCAGGATAATGTCGTCCTCTTCATTCTCCTCTCCCCATCCTCGCACAACAGGGATCCCAGAAAGGTTTAAAGCATGCTCTTCTTGCTCCTGCTCATCCGCCCCGGCACCATCCTCCTCTGACTCCTCATCAGACTCCTGTTGTTGACTTGTCTCAGATAGAGTAGCCCCCCCTGGGAATTCATCCAGCATTGCGACTTCCTCATCTTCCCGCTCCTGCTCCTCCACAGCCTGATCAATGACACGACGCAATGCACGCTCCAGAAAGAAGGCATAAGGTACCATGTCACTGATGGCGCCATGGCTGCGACTGACCAGTTTGGTGATCTCCTCAAATGGCCGCAGAAGTCTGCATGTGTCGCGCATGAGCAGCCACTGGCGCGGTGAAAAAAAACCCAGCTCCCCAGAACCGTTTCTTTCGCAGAGTTCATACAGGTAGACGTTAACTGCACGTTTCTGCTGGAGCAGCCTATCAAGCATATAGAAGGTTGAGTTCCATCGCGTCGGGCAATCGCAAATAAGACGTCTGACCGGCAGATGGTGTCGCCGCTGAATGTCAGCAAGGCGAGCCATGGCCGTGTAAGATCTTCTGAAATGGGCCGAGATTTTCCTTGCCTGCCGCAAGATGTCCTGGACCCCAGGGTATTTGACAAGGAATCGCTGCACGACCAAGTTTAAGACGTGTGCCATGCACGGCACGTGCGTGATTTTGCCCTGTTTCAATGCGCTAAGCAGATTGGCACCGTTGTCACACACCACTTTACCAACTGTCAAATTGAGCGGTGTTAGCCACTCATCTGCCTGTGAACGCAAAGCTGAAAGGAGTGCCGGGCCAGTGTGGCTCTTTGCTTCCAGGCACAACAGACGCAGCACGGCATGGCAACGTCTCACCTGGCATGTGGAATAGGTTCTGGGGAGCTTGGGCGGTGCAGTGGAAGAGACGCTAGCAGCGGAAAAGGAGGAGGCAGCTGAGGAGGAGAGGGAGGAGGATGGAGTAGGAGGAGGAGAAGAAGAGTCAGGCCTGCATGCAATCCGTGGCGGTAAAACCAAATCTACACGGGTGCCACGGGTTACATGCTTGACGGCCGTCAGAAGGTTCACCCAGTGGGCAGTAAAACTGATATACCTTCCCTGCCCGTGTTTGCTAGACCACGTGTCTGTGGTCAGATGTATCTTGGCACCGACACTGTGTGCCAGAGATACATTCACTTGCCGCTGAACATGGCCATATAGCTCTGGGATGCCCTTCTCTGAGAAATACTTCCTTCCTGGGACCTTCCATTGTGGTGTTCCAATGGCCACAAATTTGCGAAAGGCCTCCGAGTCCACCAGTTTATATGGCAGTAGTTGGCGGGCTATGAGTTCTGACAAGCCAGCCGCCAACCGTTGGGCAAGAGGGTTATCCGGCATCATCATTTTTTTACGCTCAAACATTAGGCCCACGGAAGCCTGCCTTTTTGCAGAAAAATGTGAGCTTGGCGTGATGGAAGGTGGAGTGGAGGACAATTGTGAGGAGAGAGGAGAAGGAGAAGTAGAAGACGAGGCTGGACGGTGAGAGCCTGCAGTGTGGCTTTGTGTGTTCCGTTGCTCCCACTGGGCTCGGTGATGGCTGCTCATGTGCCTTCTTAAGGCGGTCGTCCCTAGGTGAGTATTGGGCTTACCGCGACTAACGCGTTGACTGCAAAGATTGCAGATGGCAACGCTATTGTCAGCAGCGGACACGTTAAAAAAAGCCCACACTGCGGAGCCATGTGCCGGTGTCCTGGGAGCGCCAGATGTGACCGTACATGGTCGATGACTCGCTCCTGATACATTTGCAGTCTGCTTTGTCCCTGCTGTGCAATGTAAGTCATTGCTGCTTCTCCTCCCTATCTGCTGGTCCATATCTCCCTCTGAACTCCCCTCCTCTTCCTCTCTTGTGGGCACCCACGTGACATCACTAGACACGTCATCATCAACGTCACCTTCCCCACCGCTATAAGTAGAGATCTCGGAGTAGGCAGCAACACCGGGGACCAACCTCCTCCTTGGGCTGATCTGGGTACTGGCGTCAGACTGCTGAGTAGCGCTTGTTGCTACCTCCTCTTCCTGATCCAATACCAAGAGTGGCTGCGCATCAGAAATGTCCTCTTGATATGGATCGGAAAATAATTCCAGTGACTCAAGCGGAAGGTATGTGGTGGTGGTGGTGGTGGTCGTGTTGTTGGTGGTAGTGTCTTTGGGGGTGCACATAGCAGAGAGTGAAGAAGAGGGTGCAGATCGAGAGGATGAGGAGGGTGCAGAAGAGTAAGGCTGAGCGAGCCACTCAACCAAGTCTGGTGCATCCTTTAAAGTAATTGAACGCACCTTCTGCAACTTCCCACTTTGGCTCAAGCCTGTTGCTCCTGCCCTACCCCTACCACCCCTGCGGAAGGGCCTGCCTCTTCCTCTGCCTGTCATTTTTTAAATGACCCTGTGACAAAACTCTTAGTCCCTATACCGCTGAAGGACTGCTGCAGTATAGGTGAGCGGTCAGCAGTGGTGCACGTCAACCCTATCTATTGTGGACCTATAGCGGTCCTTACAGAACAGCAGACTGTACCGCACTCAAGCCTATGTACCGTAGCACCCTATACCAAGTTACCAGTCCTTATAAGAACTTTTGTGGACCAAGCAGGTTGTGTATTAGTGTTTAGCAGACTGTACGTCAGTCCCTATACCGCTGAAGGACTGCTGCAGTATAGGGCAGCGGTCAGCAGTGGTGCACGTCAACCCTATCTATTGTGGACCGATAGCGGTCCTTACAGAACAGCAGACTGTACCGCACTCAAGCCTATGTACCGTAGCACCCTATACCAAGTTACCAGTCCTTATAAGAACTTTTGTGGAACAAGCAGGTTGTGTGTTAGTGATTAGCAGACTGTACGTCAGTCCCTATACCGCTGAAGGACTGCTGCAGTATAGGTGAGCGGTCAGCAGTGGTGCACGTCAACCCTATCTATTGTGGACCGATAGCGGTCCTTACAGAACAGCAGACTGTACCGCACTCAAGCCTATGTACCGTAGCACCCTATACCAAGTTACCAGTCCTTATAAGAACTTTTGTGGACCAAGCAGGTTGTGTATTAGTGTTTAGCAGACTGTACGTCAGTCCCTATACCGCTGAAGGACTGCTGCAGTATAGGGCAGCGGTCAGCAGTGGTGCACGTCAACCCTATCTATTGTGGACCGATAGCGGTCCTTACAGAACAGCAGACTGTACCGCACTCAAGCCTATGTACCGTAGCACCCTATACCAAGTTACCAGTCCTTATAAGAACTTTTGTGGAACAAGCAGGTTGTGTGTTAGTGATTAGCAGACTGTACGTCAGTCCCTATACCGCTGAAGGACTGCTGCAGTATAGGTGAGCGGTCAGCAGTGGTGCACGTCAACCCTATCTATTGTGGACCGATAGCGGTCCTTACAGAACAGCAGACTGTACCGCACTCAAGCCTATGTACCGTAGCACCCTATACCAAGTTACCAGTCCTTATAAGAACTTTTGTGGACCAAGCAGGTTGTGTATTAGTGTTTAGCAGACTGTACGTCAGTCCCTATACCGCTGAAGGACTGCTGCAGTATAGGGCAGCGGTCAGCAGTGGTGCACGTCAACCCTATCTATTGTGGACCGATAGCGGTCCTTACAGAACAGCAGACTGTACCGCACTCAAGCCTATGTACCGTAGCACCCTATACCAAGTTACCAGTCCTTATAAGAACTTTTGTGGAACAAGCAGGTTGTGTGTTAGTGATTAGCAGACTGTACGTCAGTCCCTATACCGCTGAAGGACTGCTGCAGTATAGGTGAGCGGTCAGCAGTGGTGCACGTCAACCCTATCTATTGTGGACCTATAGCGGTCCTTACAGAACAGCAGACTGTACCGCACTCAAGCCTATGTACCGTAGCACCCTATACCAAGTTACCAGTCCTTATAAGAACTTTTGTGGACCAAGCAGGTTGTGTATTAGTGTTTAGCAGACTGTACGTCAGTCCCTATACCGCTGAAGGACTGCTGCAGTATAGGGCAGCGGTCAGCAGTGGTGCACGTCAACCCTATCTATTGTGGACCGATAGCGGTCCTTACAGAACAGCAGACTGTACCGCACTCAAGCCTATGTACCGTAGCACCCTATACCAAGTTACCAGTCCTTATAAGAACTTTTGTGGAACAAGCAGGTTGTGTGTTAGTGATTAGCAGACTGTACGTCAGTCCCTATACCGCTGAAGGACTGCTGCAGTATAGGGCAGCGGTCAGCAGTGGTGCACGTCAACCCTATCTATTGTGGACCGATAGCGGTCCTTACAGAACAGCAGACTGTACCGCACTCAAGCCTATGTACCGTAGCACCCTATACCAAGTTACCAGTCCTTATAAGAACTTTTGTGGAACAAGCAGGTTGTGTGTTAGTGATTAGCAGACTGTACGTCAGTCCCTATACCGCTGAAGGACTGCTGCAGTATAGGTGAGCGGTCAGCAGTGGTGCACGTCAACCCTATCTATTGTGGACCTATAGCGGTCCTTACAGAACAGCAGACTGTACCGCACTCAAGCCTATGTACCGTAGCACCCTATACCAAGTTACCAGTCCTTATAAGAACTTTTGTGGACCAAGCAGGTTGTGTATTAGTGTTTAGCAGACTGTACGTCAGTCCCTATACCGCTGAAGGACTGCTGCAGTATAGGGCAGCGGTCAGCAGTGGTGCACGTCAACCCTATCTATTGTGGACCGATAGCGGTCCTTACAGAACAGCAGACTGTACCGCACTCAAGCCTATGTACCGTAGCACCCTATACCAAGTTACCAGTCCTTATAAGAACTTTTGTGGAACAAGCAGGTTGTGTGTTAGTGATTAGCAGACTGTACGTCAGTCCCTATACCGCTGAAGGACTGCTGCAGTATAGGGCAGCGGTCAGCAGTGGTGCACGTCAACCCTATCTATTGTGGACCGATAGCGGTCCTTACAGAACAGCAGACTGTACCGCACTCAAGCCTATGTACCGTAGCACCCTATACCAAGTTACCAGTCCTTATAAGAACTTTTGTGGAACAAGCAGGTTGTGTGTTAGTGATTAGCAGACTGTACGTCAGTCCCTATACCGCTGAAGGACTGCTGCAGTATAGGTGAGCGGTCAGCAGTGGTGCACGTCAACCCTATCTATTGTGGACCGATAGCGGTCCTTACAGAACAGCAGACTGTACCGCACTCAAGCCTATGTACCGTAGCACCCTATACCAAGTTACCAGTCCTTATAAGAACTTTTGTGGACCAAGCAGGTTGTGTATTAGTGTTTAGCAGACTGTACGTCAGTCCCTATACCGCTGAAGGACTGCTGCAGTATAGGGCAGCGGTCAGCAGTGGTGCACGTCAACCCTATCTATTGTGGACCGATAGCGGTCCTTACAGAACAGCAGACTGTACCGCACTCAAGCCTATGTACCGTAGCACCCTATACCAAGTTACCAGTCCTTATAAGAACTTTTGTGGAACAAGCAGGTTGTGTGTTAGTGATTAGCAGACTGTACGTCAGTCCCTATACCGCTGAAGGACTGCTGCAGTATAGGTGAGCGGTCAGCAGTGGTGCACGTCAACCCTATCTATTGTGGACCTATAGCGGTCCTTACAGAACAGCAGACTGTACCGCACTCAAGCCTATGTACCGTAGCACCCTATACCAAGTTACCAGTCCTTATAAGAACTTTTGTGGACCAAGCAGGTTGTGTATTAGTGTTTAGCAGACTGTACGTCAGTCCCTATACCGCTGAAGGACTGCTGCAGTATAGGGCAGCGGTCAGCAGTGGTGCACGTCAACCCTATCTATTGTGGACCGATAGCGGTCCTTACAGAACAGCAGACTGTACCGCACTCAAGCCTATGTACCGTAGCACCCTATACCAAGTTACCAGTCCTTATAAGAACTTTTGTGGAACAAGCAGGTTGTGTGTTAGTGATTAGCAGACTGTACGTCAGTCCCTATACCGCTGAAGGACTGCTGCAGTATAGGGCAGCGGTCAGCAGTGGTGCACGTCAACCCTATCTATTGTGGACCGATAGCGGTCCTTACAGAACAGCAGACTGTACCGCACTCAAGCCTATGTACCGTAGCACCCTATACCAAGTTACCAGTCCTTATAAGAACTTTTGTGGAACAAGTGAGTTGTGAATGTTTAGCAGACTGCAGCAGAAGGGCAGCAGTCAAGTATAATATCCTTTCTATATTTGGAAGAAAGAATATTATACATGTACAAGCCTATTACTGTACCACTGATACCAGTCCTGAAAAGAACCTTTGTGGAACTAATAATAACAGCAAGTCTTTAAAATTACCCTCACTGCCTGACAACACTGCTTCCTTCCTGTCCCTATACAAATTGGCAAAAAAAGAGAACGATTAGTGGTTACTGGAACAGCTCTTTTGTGGACCTTGATAGTAACAGCTAATGATGATGATGATGATGATGATGATGAAAGACTAATCTGGCTGTCCCTGTAGCATACACCGTCCTTTCCCTTTCTCTAAACTAACAAAAGACACTCAGGCTGCTGCAAGAATCAGCAGCACAGCAAACCTATCAACACCTAACACCTATACCAGTCCTGAAAAGAACTTTTGTGTACCAAATAGCTAGTGGTTTATCTCTCCCTACTCCACACAGGAACCTGTCCCTATCGTAACAGAAGAAAGAATGTAAAATGGCCACCGGATCGGGTGTATTTATAGGTTAGGGGGAATGTCCAAGTGTCCATGTGCTGTCATGTCTCAATTGGCTGTCCTGTATCACATGATAAACGTGTCACCAAAGGTTAAAGTTCTTGTATACATTAAACACGTAAGTCCGCCGCGGCGAACGACGGAAAAAGGCGTTCGAACGTGCGGACCGCGAATGTCGGAAATTCGCCGCGAAACGACCGCCGGGCGAAACGTTCGTCCATCACTACTCCTCGATGCTTTTGGTAGTTCAAGCTTGTTTAACTGCTTCAATACCGAGCACTTTTTACCCCCCTTCCTGCCCAGCGCTGTCACACTTTCAGCCCAGGTTCACCAAAAAAATAAAAGATTGTAAAAAGTGTTATGTATATAAAAGATATAAAAGATCTATATAACAACTCCCAGCACTTCGCCATCTAAATGCAAACACAAATCTGTCATGTAACAGGAAATTCGCTGTAAAGGGTTTTTTTTTTTTTTTTTTTTTTGCGCTTGATTATTATTTTTTTTTTTTTTAAATAAACGCTTTCCTTCTCAGCACGACACGACTGTCAATGTGTCGATAGAAGAGGAAAGATTCCTATAGCGGATAACAAGTCATTCCGCGCTGCGTCTTGCCTCTGGCTGCAGGGCTACCTGGAGATAGAACATCTAATCTTTATGGAAAGTGACATAACAGCTACATTTTCCTCCTGACATACTGCGCCGCCACGGCAAAAAATTGAATCTGCTCGGTAAGTCGGGCTGTGAGGATCTTTGGCCGTCAGTATTTATCGGTCCTTAACAGCATACTGTATCTTCCTGTAAAAGTGACCACAGATGCTTTTATGGGTATAAATAACGACAACCGGAATCCTAGAAGGGCCTAAAAATAAAAAGGTTTATCTGGAGTGTCTTTTGATGGATGAAACTCGCGGTTTTCCTAGTGGTTGTAAACCCCCCCCCCCCCCCCCCCCCCAGACATTTTTTTACATATAGGTAAGCCTATAATAAGACTTACCTATATATACTGAAAATATCTCCTAAAACGTGCGCCGTCCAGGAGAGATTTACCTTGTAGTGCGCCAATGAGGTCATCGGCGCATGTGCAGTGAAGAGACGGCCCTCCGAGCCGTTTCTTCCCCGGCGTGGGCCGTGGCTGGCGGTTCCTGCGTGCATCTGTGGGAGTGACGTCACGAGGCTTTGGCCAGTGACAGAGCCAAAGTCTACACCACCCCTACCCCCTCCCCGGAAGGAAGAGAGGTGAAGATGGATGCTTCCACCAGTGGGGGCATTGCGGGCTTCGTTTGCAGTTAAGTGCAACATTATGCTTTTACTTTGCAAGGGGAATAAAAAGGATTTAAAACCCATCAGGGTCTACTTCCTCTTTAGGATTCAACCTGAACAGCACGGCGCCGAATGCCTTAACCATGCCTCATTTGCACCTTTATTAACCACTGGCGGGTTTTCAGAGACTTATGGTGTAACTGTGATATAGTGTGGCGGTCAATCTGCTACTAACTGACACTGGTTGGAAGGGACACCACTTGAAGACTAGGCCTTTTCTGGAACCTTCTTGTTTACAACTTTAAATTTATATTTTTTTGCTACAAGATTACTTAAAACCCCCAATAATTTTATATATATATATATATATATATATATATATATATAGATAGATAGATAGATAGATAGATAGATATATCTATATATATATATATATATATATATATATATATACACTTACTATCTATCTATCTATCTATCTATCTATCTATCTATCTATATATATATATATATATATATATATATATATATATAATGTGTGTGTGTGTGTGTGTATATATATATTTAGTATTATTATTCAGGATATATATATATATATATATATATATATATATATATATTATTATACAGGATATATATATATATATATATATGTGTGTGTGTATGTGTATATATATATATATATATATATAAATTATACAGGATTTATATATATATTTATTATTATTATTCAGGAGATATATATATATATATATATATATATATATATATATATATATATATATATATTTTTTTTTTTTTTGCAGAGACCCTAGAGAATAAAATGGCGATCGTTGCAATTTTAAATTTTTTATGCCACACGGTATTTGCACACCGTTTTTTCGAATGCAATTTTTGGGGAAAAAAAATGCACTTTATTAAATAAAAAAAATAAAAAACAAATACAATATATACCCCATTTTTTTGTAAAATATGAAAGATAATTTTACGCCCAGTAAATAAATACCTAACATCACACTTTAACCACTTCAGCCCTCTGGGCCATTTGACCAGAGCTTTTTTTGCGATTTGGCACTGAGTCGATTTAACTGACAATTGCACGGTCGTGCGATGTGGCTCACAAACAAAATTGACGTCCTTTTTTCCCCAAAGATAGAGCTTTCTTTTGGTGGTATTTGATCACCTCTGCGGTTTTTATTTTTTGCGCTATAAACAAAAAAAGAGCGACAATTTTGAAAAAAACTCAATATTTTTTACATTTTGCTATAATAAATATCCCCCAGAAATATATAAAAAAAATAATTTTCCTCAGTTTAGGCCGATACGTATTCTTCTACATATTTTTGGTTAAAAAAAAAAAGTTTATTGATTGGTTTGCGCAAAAGTTATAGCGTTTACAAAATAGGGAATGGTTTTATGGCATTTTTATTAATACATCAGACATTTTTGACACCTTTTTGGGACCATTGTCATTTATACAGCAATCAGTACTATACAAATGCACTGATTCCCATGTAAGTGACACAGGCAGTGAAGGGGTTAACCACTAGGGGGCAGTGTAGGGGTTAAATGTGTCCTGTGGCGTGATTCTAACTGTGGGGGGGGCGTGGCTGCGTGTGATACGTCACTGATCTCTGTTCCCAATGACAGGGAGAAGAGATCAGTGACACTGTCACTAGGCAGAACGGGGAGGTGCTTGTTTACATTACCATCTCCCCGTTCTTCCTTTCGGTGAGGCGATCGCGGGTATCCCCATGGCGATTGAGTCCAAGGGACCCGACTCACAGAATGCGATGGCACGGCGGCAAATTTAAAGGTACGCCCATTTGCCTGTCTGTGCCATTCTGCCGCCGTACATTGGAGTGCGCCGGTCGGGAAGTGGTCAACCAATCTTTTTTTTTTTTGTACAATTCTCCTTTAAAGGGGCGTGGCAGTGGGGGTGTGTCCTATGCCTGCATACTTTTGCTGACAGATGTCCCTCATTCCCATCTCAAAAAGTTGGGAGGTATGCGTCTGGCACCAACAACCATGCCACGTTCAAAGTCAGGTTAAATCCCATTTTTTTCCCATTCCAATGTCGTCTTCGCCGCGTCTAAATGGCGAAACGCATTGAGTTGCTGCCAATGCGATTGGCTGATTAGCAGTTTGTGTTACCAAGCAATGGAACGGGTGTACCTAATAAAGCGGCCGGTGAGTGTATATAGACTATTTATCATTTAGTTTGGTGCTTCTTTTGCATTTTTATGCTTTGTATCGGCCCAGGTGGGCTGCACTGTGCAGGGTGTGGGGGGGAGGGGGAGGGGAAGGGTGGCATTTATTAAAGGACAACCCCTGCCAAAGGTAAAGTTGTCCTTTAAATACTTAACAGCCTGTATGAATAGCGCAGCCTATCAGAAAACGATCCTACACAATTAGCCATCCTGTTCCTCTTGAACCTGAACCTTGCTTTCCCACACAGGCCAACCTTCCCGTCATCACCGTTCCGGTCCCGCGAATCGCAAAGGTGGAATCTTCCGCCGCAGCCGGTAATCACTAATTTCACCCGAGACGTGTCAGTCTCCGCTCCAGCTTTTCCCGTAAGAGGACACAATTACTCCTCCTCTGAAGATTGTGGCGCGTTTGAAGGGGGACGAGAAAAAAAAAAAAAAAAGCGCGCGTTCTCCAAGGTCAAGCGGCGGACCGCGGGCCTCCATTTCCATTTCAAAACCTCGCCAGTTCAAAGAGAACGTCGCCTGCTTTTAGATTTTTAACTCGAGGTGACACGATGCTTTTAATACGGGAATACAAAAAAAAAAAAAAAAAAGGCACAAAACTAAGTACACTTCTGGAACGTGTCAGTTTTAACAGCTGCGGAAGCCCCGGCGCGTTTCGTCTCCCTCTTGGAACTTTACACATCCGATGTGTTCATTAACGCTGATGCGGTGACCTTCTTCCTATTCATTTCAAGGGCCAGCCGTTCTCAGATTGACAATGTATTATAATGCGCGCTCGCTCGTACAAATATAAACTCGCCAACGCCAGTTCTGGAATTTCTCTGTATTCTGTAGAAGGCAATTAGGACTTTTTTTTTTTTTTCCCCCTCTCTGTTATATCTTAATGAAGTGGAGCCCCGGGGGGGGGGGGGGGGGGGGGCAGCTATCGTGTGCGGCTCCAACCACACTGACAAAGGGGTCATCTTTCCGGGGTGAGATTTAATCATGGCTGCGGGGCGTCTTTGATGGTTTTCACACATTTGGCTTCGGAAAAAGAAACATCTAGCGAGTAGTTGACATTTCTCCGTATGATGGGAGTTAACCCCTTCCACCCCAGCCTCAGTGATTTGTTTGATCAGCTGCTTTGGTGGGGTAGGAAAGACAGCTGGGATCTAATAGAGATGTGCTCCCTCGCTTGCGTTAGCAATAAAGTTAAATGAAAAAAAAAAAGGAAACATTTTTTTAAAAAAAAAAGTAAATTTAAATAGAATAAAAATGATTTTTAAAATGTAAAAAGTTTTTTTGTTTTTTTGTTTTTTAAAAAGTCAATTTAAATAAATAAATAAATAATAATAATTTTATTTAAATACACCAATATCTCCCCATGCATACAGTGCCTTGAAAAAGTATTCATACCCCTTGTCATGTTACAACCAACAATGTAAATATATTTTATTTGGATTTTATGTGATAAACCAACACAAAGTTTTGATAAATGGTTTTCACATTTTTTTTTACAAATAAATATGTGAAAAGTGGGGGGGGGGGGGGCATTTGTATTCAGCCCCCTTTACTCTGATACCCCCTAACTAAAATCTAGTGGAATTAATTGCCTGCAATTACAGCTGCAAGTCTCTTTGGGGATGTCTCTACCAGCTTTGCACATCTAGGGAGGGACATTTTTGCCCCATTCTTCTCTGCAAAATAGCTCAAGCCAGTGGCGTCGCTAGGGGGTGGCTTTTGGGGCTATAGCCCTCCGAATCTGGGGCCCATAGCCCCAAGTCTCTGCAGGGGTCCCCAAGGGGAGGGGGGAGGTTCTCTGGGGTCCCTGATGTAAGGGGGAGACTCTCTGCGGACTCTGATTTAAGGGGGAGACTCTCTGGGGACCCTGATGTAAGGGGGGGCTCTCTGGGGACCCTGATGTAAGGGGGGGCTCTCTGGGGACCCTGATGTAAAGGGGGCTCTCTGGGGACCCTGATGTAAGGCGGGCTCTCTGGGGACCCTGATGTAAGCAGGGGCTCTCTGGGGACCCTGATGTAAGCGGGGGGCTCTCTGGGGACCCTGATGTAAGGAGGGGCTCTCTGGGGACCCTGATGAAAGTGGGGGCTCTCTGGGGACCCTGATGTAAGGAGGGGCTCTCTGGGGACCCTGATGTAAGGGGGGGGGGGGCTCTCTGGGGACCCTGATGTAAGTGGGGGGCGCTCTGGGGACTGTGGTGTAATGGGGGCTCTCTGGGGACCCTGATGTAATGGGGGGCTCTCTGGGGACCCTGATGTAAGGGGGGACTCTCTGGGGACCCTGATGCAAGGGGGGGCTCTCTGGGGACCCTGATGTAAGTGGGGGGCACTCTGGGACCCTGATGTAAGGGGGGGCTCTCTGGGGACCCTGATGTAATGGGGGCTCTCTGGGGACCCTGATGTAAGGGGGGGCTCTCTGGGGACCCAGATGTAAGGGGGGGCTCTCTGGGGACCCTGATGTAAGTGGGGGGCGCTCTGTGGATATATACACACACACACATATATTACTGTATATACATGTGTATGCCTGCCCAAGCGTATAACTTTACCACGCTGCTATGGGCTCTAGCTCCAGATCTTTTGTAGACCTAGCAACGCCCCTGGTACAAGCTCTGTCAGATTGGATGGAGAGCGTCTGTGAACAGCAATTTTAAAGTCTTGCCACAGATTCTCAATGTGATTTAGGTCTGGACTGTCACTGGGCCATTCTAACACATGAATATGCTTTGATCTAAACCATTCCATTGTAGCTCTGGCTGGATGTTTCGGGTCGTTGTCCTGCTGGAAGGTGAACCTCCGCCCCGGTCTCAAGTCTTTTGCACTCTAACAGGTTTTCTTCTAAGATTTTACATTTTTTTTATATCATCGATATCCCGGCACATCTGTGATATCTTACTGTAATTTATCTCTGCTGCGCTTATCAAAGAAAAAGAAAATACTAATTTTATTTTGATATTTAAAATGAAATAAAAAAAAAAAAAAATGACATATTGGGATGATGGCGGTGTAATATTTTTTGCTTTATTTAGTGTGACATTTTTATCTGTAGCGCTGGCACAGTGCGGGGCTCAGAAAACGGGGTAACAGATGGCAAGTTTTGTAAGAAGCCTGTGCCCTGGTAAAGATTTTTCTGACACAGTCTGCTCCGGCAAACACTCTATAAATAAATTACGTTCGTGCCGGAGAAGAGCGGCGGACCAGCTTCCGTCAGCTGTGCGCACTGGTTACTTAAAGGGGAACTCCGGAAAAAAATATGTTTAAACATAAGAAGCCGCAGAGGCACCAGACATTCAACATTTCTGTCTTCTCTTATGGAGGTAAGAGAGCGACTCACAGGTACATTCAGGATTGTGCTGCTATTCAAGGAGCCACGCGCCTGTGGACCGAATATCGGATATACCGTATTTCTCACATTAAGTGCATACATGCTAAGGAATGAGTAATTGTAATGCTTTTAGGTGTTTATTACCTTTCAGGTATTTGGTGCCTCTCCAGAAGGACGGCAGCATCTTTGTTCAGACCTAATCCGGGGGAGCGGGGGGAGGGGTTGTGTCAGGATCTACTTCTTGGACTGAAATGCCGGCTCAGAGGTGACACACAGTACATCCTGCTACCTGTGCCGTTCTTGGCGGTGTTCACAAATGTCTGACACAGATCAGCCCCTGAAGCAGCCTCTCATTGTGACTTGCTGCATGGTTAATAGGTTGCATTTGCAGTCTGATCATAGGAAGAGAAGAGACTGAAGAAATGCTTCTTCCTACCTGCAGCAGACAGATAACATATCATTTCAGCCTAGGGAGGGGGGTGTATATATATATACATACATATATATATACTGTACATAGAGAGGAAGAGAGATACAGTATGCATGTGTGTGGAATGTATTACACATACATATATATATATATATATATATATATATATATATATATATATATACACAATATGTATTTCTATATTCTCTCTCTCTCTCTCTCTCTCTAGAGAGAGAGAGAATATAGAAATACATATTTTATATATATAAAATAAGTATAAAAATATATATATTTCTATAGTCTAGATACTGTGTACTGTGTATATATATATATATATATATATATATATATATATATATATATATATATATATATATATATATATATATATATATATATATATATTTTTTTTTTTTTTTTTTTTTTTTTTCTATTTATTTTATTTTTACATTTTTTTATATATATCCTGTATAATAATAATAATAAATATATATATATAAATCCTGTATAATAATAAAAAAAAAAAAAAAAATATATATATATATATATATATATAAAATTATTATACAGGACTTATAAATCCTGTATAATATATATATATATATATATATATATATATATATATTATTATTATTATTATTATTATTATTATTATAAAGGATTTATATATATATATATATATATATATATATTATTTTTTATTTTATTTTTTGAGGCAGAGTAATTTAATTTAGTAAATATATTATATTTTTATATTTATTTTATTTTTATATTTTATATATATATATATATATATATATATATATATATATATATATATATATATATATATCATTTAAAGCTCTTTACTACTTACCCAGCTCCCCCGTCAGTGTTGATGGGGGAATCAAACGTTTTTCTTTCCTTCCGCCAAGAAAATCATATTATCTATGGGCAGCCTTACAGTCTAACTGTCTGATCTCTTTTCTTTACCATAACCCCTGTAGTGTAGTATTACTTGATTGGTTGTAAATGGACTGATTAGGCGCCCCCACCCTACAAGGCCCCCGATAAATGTAATGCCCAATGTACAGGACAGCAGTAAAAGTAAAAGTTCTGCAGGATCATCCCCCAAAGACACTCATGGATGTGGCGGCTATAAATTCTGCTGTCACATAGACGGGTAGCGGGCACTATGGAGGAATAGATGGCAGTCAATGACGCTCTCTGCGCTGACAGTCTCACCCCATTAGTGCGGCGCTGTTTAAAATGTTAATTTTGTATGGGCCCCGCTGTGTGAGCTGCCAGTTCTGTGTCAACACTGCAAAGCGCCTCGATTATTTATTGTGCTATTTATATAATGTAAATGGATAGAACCCAGGAGAAGTGCGGCCCATCAGCTGTTCAGGAACCACAGATCTCAGCATGCCCCCCCGATACCGGCTGTCCCATGGCTGGAGGGGAGATGATCTTCCAGGGCTGATGTGTACACTTCCATGCTGCAGGATCTGAGTGTTAAAAAAAATGTATATTTGTAAATATTACAATAAAGTTACATTCACACAAGGGTTAAAAACAAAGTGTTAAAATGCTTGTGAAACACACATAGCTTTGCAACATTTTGTCTATCTCTTGGGAACTCCATAAGGGCCGGTTCACACTGCAGGCGAGGCGAGGCGACTCCGACTTGCCTCGCCGCGACCTGCAGCGGCCTCGGCGGCGACTTGCAAATGACTTCTGTATAGAAGTCAATGCAAGTCGCCCCGAGGTCGCCCAAAAGTAGTACAGGAACCTTTTTTCTGAGTCGGAGCGACTCGAGTCGCTCCTCTCAGAACGGTTCCATTGTACAGAACGGGGGCGACTTGCGAGAGCGAGGCGAGGCGAGTCGTGTCGCCTCGCATCGCCCGCTGTGTGAACCAGCTCTTAGAGAGATATTTGTGTGGATCTGTACACCCGCTGTGCCCATTATGAGTGTCTCCCACCATCCCTGTCCTGAGTTCCCGGGTCTGTACACCTTTTGTGCCCATTATGAGTGGCTCCCACCATCCCTGTGCTGAGTTTCTGGGTCTGTACACCTGCTGTCCCCATTATGAGGGGTTCCCACCATCCCTGTGCTGAGTTCCCAGGTCTGTACACGTTCTGTGCCCATTATGAGGGGTTCCCACCATCCCTGTGCCGAGTTCCCGGGTCTGTACACCTGCTGTGCCCATTATGAGGGGTTCCCACCACCCATGTGCTGAGTTTCTGGGTCTGTAGACACCTGCTGTGCCCATTATGAGGGGCTCCCACCATCCCTGAGCTGAGTTTCTGGGTCTGTACACACCTGCTGTGCCCATTATGAGGGGTTCCCACCATCCATGTGCTGAGTTTCTGGGTCTGTACACACCTGCTGTGCCCATTATGAGGAGTTCCCACCATCCCTGTGCTGAGTTTCTGGGTCTGTACACACCTGCTGTGCCCATTATGAGGAGTTCCCACCATCCCTGTGCTGAGTTCCCAGGTCTGTACACGTTCTGTGCCCATTATGAGGGGCTCCTACCATCCCTGTGCTGAGTTCCTGGGTCTGTACACCTTCTGTGCCCATTATGGGTCCCCACCATCCCTGTGCTGAGTTCCCAGGTCTGTACACCTTCTGTGCCCATTATGAGGGGTTCCCACCATCCCTGTGCCGAGTTCCCGGGTCTGTACACCTGCTGTGCCCATTATGAGGGGTCCCCACCATCCCTGTGCTGAGTTCCCAGGTCTGTACACCTTCTGTGCCCATTATGGGTCCCCACCATCCCTGTGCTGAGTTCCCAGGTCTGTACACCTTCTGTGCCCATTATGAGGGGTTCCCACCATCCCTGTGCCGAGTTCCCGGGTCTGTACACCTGCTGTGCCCATTATGAGGGGTTCCCACCACCCATGTGCTGAGTTTCTGGGTCTGTAGACACCTGCTGTGCCCATTATGAGGGGCTCCCACCATCCCTGAGCTGAGTTTCTGGGTCTGTACACACCTGCTGTGCCCATTATGAGGGGTTCCCACCATCCATGTGCTGAGTTCTGGGTCTGTACACACCTGCTGTGCCCATTATGAGGGGTTCCCACCATCCCTGTGCTGAGTTTCTGGGTCTGTACACACCTGCTGTGCCCATTATGAGGAGTTCCCACCATCCCTGTGCTGAGTTCCCAGGTCTGTACACGTTCTGTGCCCATTATGAGGGGCTCCTACCATCCCTGTGCTGAGTTCCTGGGTCTGTACACCTTCTGTGCCCATTATGGGTCCCCACCATCCCTGTGCTGAGTTCCTGGGTCTGTACACCTGCTGTGCCCATTATGAGGGGTTCCCACCATCCCTGTGCCGAGTTCCCGGGTCTGTACACCTGCTGTGCCCATTATGAGGGGTCCCCACCATCCCTGTGCTGAGTTCCCAGGTCTGTACACCTTCTGTGCCCATTATGGGTCCCCACCATCCCTGTGCTGAGTTCCTGGGTCTGTACACCTTCTGTGCCCATTATGGGTCCCCACCATCCCTGTGCTGAGTTCCCAGGTCTGTACACCTTCTGTGCCCATTATGGGTCCCCACCATCCCTGTGCTGAGTTCCTGGGTCTGTACACCTTCTGTGCCCATTATGGGTCCCCACCATCCCTGTGCTGAGTTCCCAGGTCTGTACACCTTCTGTGCCCATTATGAGGGGTTCCCACCATCCCTGTGCCGAGTTCCCGGGTCTGTACACCTGCTGTGCCCATTATGAGGGGTCCCCACCATCCCTGTGCTGAGTTCCCAGGTCTGTACACCTTCTGTGCCCATTATGGGTCCCCACCATCCCTGTGCTGAGTTCCCAGGTCTGTACACCTTCTGTGCCCATTATGAGGGGTTCCCACCATCCCTGTGCCGAGTTCCCGGGTCTGTACACCTGCTGTGCCCATTATGAGGGGTTCCCACCACCCATGTGCTGAGTTTCTGGGTCTGTAGACACCTGCTGTGCCCATTATGAGGGGCTCCCACCATCCCTGTGCTGAGTTTCTGGGTCTGTACACACCTGCTGTGCCCATTATGAGGGGTTCCCACCATCCATGTGCTGAGTTTCTGGGTCTGTAGACACCTGCTGTGCCCATTATGAGGAGTTCCCACCATCCCTGAGCTGAGTTTCTGGGTCTGTACACACCTGCTGTGCCCATTATGAGGGGTTCCCACCATCCATGTGCTGAGTTTCTGGGTCTGTACACACCTGCTGTGCCCATTATGAGGGGTTCCCACCATCCCTGTGCTGAGTTTCTGGGTCTGTACACACCTGCTGTGCCCATTATGAGGAGTTCCCACCATCCCTGTGCTGAGTTCCCAGGTCTGTACACGTTCTGTGCCCATTATGAGGGGCTCCTACCATCCCTGTGCTGAGTTCCTGGGTCTGTACACCTTCTGTGCCCATTATGGGTCCCCACCATCCCTGTGCTGAGTTCCCAGGTCTGTACACCTTCTGTGCCCATTATGAGGGGTTCCCACCATCCCTGTGCCGAGTTCCCGGGTCTGTACACCTGCTGTGCCCATTATGAGGGGTCCCCACCATCCCTGTGCTGAGTTCCCAGGTCTGTACACCTTCTGTGCCCATTATGAGGGGTTCCCACCATCCCTGTGCCGAGTTCCCGGGTCTGTACACCTGCTGTGCCCATTATGAGGGGTTCCCACCACCCATGTGCTGAGTTTCTGGGTCTGTAGACACCTGCTGTGCCCATTATGAGGGGCTCCCACCATCCCTGAGCTGAGTTTCTGGGTCTGTACACACCTGCTGTGCCCATTATGAGGGGTTCCCACCATCCCTGTGCTGAGTTCCCAGGTCTGTACACCTGCTGTGCCCACTATGACATGCTCCCACCATAGGTGGGGCTGTATACCTGCTCTGCTAGTTGTGAGGGTTTATTTATTGTATATTATAGATCATATAGAGGGAGGGGCTGGGACAAACAGAGGTGGGCAGGAACACCCACAACTGAAAGCAGGCAAGAGCAGAGCGAGAAATTATAGTAGGAAGATCTCGTTGCTGGAGCACTTAATGGTGAAAGAGAGAGGTCAGCAGGGCAGAGAATAGGAAAATAATTCACCTGGGCAGAAGATGGGGTCAGCAGGGCAATGTATAGGGATCACAGGGCAGAGGACTGGAGTCAGCAGGGAAGAGGATAGGATCAGCAGGGGCATAGGGCTGGGCTCAGCAGGGCATAGGGCATGGCTCAGCAGGGCATGAGACGGGCTCAGCAGGGCATAGGGCAGGGCTCAGCAGGGAATGAGACAGGCTCAGCAGGGCATAGGGCAGGGCTCAGCAGGGCTCAGCAGGGAATGAGATGGGCTCAGCAGGACATAGGGCAGGGCTCAGAAGGGCATGAGACAGGCTCAGCAGGGCATAGGGCAGGGCTTAACAGGGCATGAGACAGGCTCAGCAGGGCATAGGGCAGGGCTTAGAAGGGCATGAGACAGGCTCAGCAGGGCATAGGGCAGGGCTTAACAGGGCATGAGACAGGCTCAGCAGGGCATAGGGCAGGGCTTAGCAGGGCATAGGGCAGGGCTTAACAGGGCAGAGGTAGTCAGATAAGTCCATCTAGCTCTACCTATTGTCAAAATATCTCTTTTTATTGCAGTGAGCCTTTAGATTTTTATGGCAGATGCATCTGCTGCCCATGGATTCCGTATTCACGCAGCCAAATAGCTTTAGTCCAGCAGGTCACAAATTGCCTCCTTTCTGACAGTAGGCTGGAATCTTGGGAACACCATCCCCTGTGCTATTTGGGTTTTTCTCAACTCCGCCCACTGATGGTACGGACGTTGTTTGCAGCATAATGCCAATTACAGCATTCTAAGTCACTATGCTGGTTGTTACCTTCTCCCCTCCCCCCAATTGTGCCCCCTTGCCATCCCCTGCAATTGACCCTCTGGGTGCCGCTGTTAATGCGGTAGATTGGACAGACCTTGTTCCTTTAGCACAGTTGCAGTGATTGCTGGGACTGCCGGCTTTGCTATAGTTTGGGATTTCTCATTCATTTGATTTTGTGATTTGGACTTTTTTTTTATATAAAAGCAATCTCCATTTTTCTTATTTTTTTTTATATGAGGCTGGAGTTCTCTTTTAAGAACCATATGCATGTCTCTGTGCCCCGTGGTGCCTGGCAGAGCCCAGATGTGCCCGTATTCAGAGAAGAAGAAGCTTCTCCGGAGTTATTTGTAGAGAGGCGGCGGCCTGCGACGGTGAAGCAGCTGTGCCGGCGTTCCTGGGTGTCCCCTGCAGCGGAATTGGATGTAATTTGCAGCGGATCGGCCAGAGGTGACAGATTGCAGTCTTTACCTTCAGAAGGGGAGTCGTTCGGGGACGATCGCAGGAGACATTAATAATTGTGTAGAAGGTTACATTCGCAGCCCCCGGCGCTGTGATGATGTACTCTGGGTGTGTACGCTGGGAGGGGGGGGGGGGGCAATTAATAACGGGGAGGCGGTAGGGTGAGACTAAGAAATGTGAAAATGAATGAAAAAAGGAAAAGTAGAGAGAGACAGGGAGAGAGGAGAAAAAGAGTGAAGGATAGAAGAGAGGAGAGGAAAGGACAGAGGATGGGAGAGGAGAGGTGGGAAGGGAAAAGACAGGATGGGAAAGGAGAGGTGGGAAGGGAAAGGACAGAGGATGGGAGAGGAGAGGTGGGAAGGGAAAGGACAGAAGATGGGAGAGGAGAGGTGGGAAGGGAAAGGACAGAAGATGGGAGAGGAAAGGACAGAGGAGAGGTGGGAAGGGAAAGGACAGACGATGGGAGAAGAGAGGTGGGAAAGGACAGAGGATGGGAGAGGAGAGGTGGGAAGGGAAAGGACAGAGGATGGGAGAGGAGAGGTGGGAAGGGAAAGGACAGAGGATGGGATAGCAGAGGTGGGAAGGGAAAGGACAGAGGAGAGGTGGGAAGGGAAAGGACAGAGGAGAGGTGGGAAGGGAAAGGACAGAGGATGGGAGAGGAGAGGTGGGAAGGGAAAGGACAGAGGATGGGATAGCAGAGGTGGGAAGGGAAAGGACAGAGGAGAGGTGGGAAGGGAAAAGAGAGGATGGGAAAGGAGAGGTGGGAAGGGAAAGGACAGAGGATGGGAGAGGAGAGGTGGAAAGGGAAAGGACATAGGATGGGATAGGAGAGGGGGGAAAGGAAAGGACAGAGGATGGGAAGGGAAAGGACAGAGGAGAGGTGGGAAGGGAAAGGACAGACGATGGGAGAAGAGAGGTGGTAAAGGACAGAAAATGGGAGAGGAGGGGTGGAAAGGGAAAGGACAGAGGATGGGAGAGGATAGATGGGAAGGGAAAGGACAGAGGAGAGGTGGGAAGGGAAAAGACAGAGGATGGGAAAGGAGAGGTGGTAAGGGAAAGGACAGAGGATGGGAGAGGAGAGGTGGGAAGGGAAAGGACAGAGGATGGGAGAGGAGAGGTGGGAAGGGAAAGGACAGAGGATGGGAGAGGAGAGATGGGAAGGGAAAGGACAGAGGAGAGGTGGGAAGGGAAAAGACAGAGGATGGGAAAGGAGAGGTGGGAAGGGAAAGGACAGAGGATGGGAGAGGAGAGGTTGGAAGGGAAAGGACAGAGGATGGGAGAGGAGAGGTGGGAAGGGAAGGGACAGAGGATGGGAGAGGAGAGATGGGAAGGGAAGGGGCAGAGGATGGGAGAGGAGAGGTGGGAAGGGAAAGGACAGAGGATGGGAGAGGAGAGATGGGAAGGGAAGGGGCCGAGGATGGGAAAGGAGAGGTGGGAAGGGAAAGGACAGAGGATGGGAGAGGAGAGGTGGGAAGGGAAAGGACAGAAGATGGGAGAGGAGAGGTGGGAAGGGAAAGGACAGAAGATGGGAGAGGAGAGGGGGGAAAGGAAAGGACAGAGAATGGGAAGGGAAAGGACAGAGGAGAGGTGGGAAGGGAAAGGACAGACGATGGGAGAAGAGAGGTGGGAAAGGACAGAGGATGGGAGAGGAGAGGTGGGAAGGGAAAGGACAGAGGATGGGAGAGGAGAGGTGGGAAGGGAAAGGACAGAGGATGGGATAGCAGAGGATGGGAAGGGAAAGGACAGAGGAGAGGTGGGAAGGGAAAAGACAGAGGATGGGAGAGGAGAGGTGGGAAGGGAAAGGACAGAGGATGGGAGAGGAGAGGTGGGAAGGGAAAGGACAGAGGATGGGATAGCAGAGGTGGGAAGGGAAAGGACAGAGGAGAGGTGGGAAGGGAAAGGACAGAGGAGAGGTGGGAAGGGAAAGGACAGAGGATGGGAGAGGAGAGGTGGGAAGGGAAAGGACAGAGGATGGGATAGGAGAGGTGGGAAGGGAAAGGACAGAGGAGAGGTGGGAAGGGAAAAGACAGAGGATGGGAAAGGAGAGGTGGGAAGGGAAAGGACAGAGGATGGGAGAGGAGAGGTGGAAAGGGAAAGGACATAGGATGGGAGAGGAGAGGGGGGAAAGGAAAGGACAGAGGATGGGAAGGGAAAGGACAGAGGAGAGGTGGGAAGGGAAAGGACAGACGATGGGAGAAGAGAGGTGGTAAAGGACAGAAGATGGGAGAGGAGGGGTGGGAAGGGAAAGGACAGAGGATGGGAGAGGAGAGATGGGAAGGGAAAGGACAGAGGAGAGGTGGGAAGGGAAAAGACAGAGGATGGGAAAGGAGAGGTGGGAAGGGAAAGGACAGAGGATGGGAGAGGAGAGGTGGGAAGGGAAAGGTCAGAGGATGGGAGAGGAGAGGTGGGAAGGGAAAGGACAGAGGATGGGAGAGGAGAGATGGGAAGGGAAGGGGCAGAGGATGGGAGAGGAGAGGTGGGAAGGGAAAGGACAGAGGATGGGAGAGGAGAGATGGGAAGGGAAGGGGCAGAGGATGGGAGAGGAGAGGTGGGAAGAGAAAGGACAGAGGATGGAAGAGGAGAGGTGGGAGGGGAAAGGACAGAGGATGGGAGAGGAGAGGTGGGAGGGGAAAGGACAGAGGATGGAAGAGGAGAGGTGGGAAGGGAAAGGACAGAGGATGGGAGAGGAGAGATGGGAAGGGAAAGGACAGAGGATGGGAGAGGAGAGGTGGGAAGGGAAAGGACAGAGGATGGGAGAGGAGAGATGGGAAGGGAAGGGGCAGAGGATGGGAGAGGAGAGGTGGGAAGGAAAAGGACAGAGGAGAGGTGGGGAGGGGGGAAGACAGAGAAAGGGAGAGGAGAGATGGTGAGGGGGGGAAGATAGAGGTGGGGTTTTAAGTGTTGAAGAGAGGATAGATAGAGGGAGAGAAAAAGAGGGGAAGGAGAAGGACTTTCCAACGGAAAATGTGCGATCGGATCTTGTTGTCGGAAAATCCGATCGTGTGTGGGGCTCCATTGGACTTTTTCCGTTGGAATTTCCGACACACAAAGTTTGAGAGCAGGATCTAAAATTTTCCGACAACAAAATCCGATTGTTTAAATTCCGATCGTGTGTAGACAATTCCGACGGACAAAGTGCATCTGGGGCGGAGGTTCACCTTCCAGCAGGACAACGACCCGAAAAATACAGCCAGAGCAAAGCATATTCATGTGTTAGAATGGACCAGTCACAGTCCAGACCTAAATACCATTGAGAATCTGTGGCAAGACCTGAATATTTCTGTTCACAGGAAGCTCTCCATCCAATCTGACAGAGCTTGAGATATTTTGTAAAGAAGAAGAATGGGCAGAAATGTCCCTCTCTAGATGTGTAAAGCTGGTAGAGACATCCCCAAAAATACTTGGCACTGTAATTGCAGAGAAAGGCGGTTCTACAAAGTATTGACTCATGCCGCGTACACGCGACTGGACTTTTCGACGGACTTGGTCCGGCGGACAATCCAAAACTTTCAAACGAACGGACTTGGCCACACCCGATCACTCCAAAAGTCAGGCGGATTGGAACGTGATGACGCAGAATAAGGAAGTTCATAGCCAGTAGCCAATAGCTGCCCTAGCATCGGATTGTCCGCTAAAAGCCGAGTCCGGCAGACAAATTTGAAGCCAGTCCTATTTCTAGGTCCGCCGGACTTTTGGGAAGAAAAAATCCACTGGAGCTCACACACCATCGAATTGTCCGACAGACTCTGCTCCGCCGGGTAGTCTGATTGTGTGTATGCGCCATTAGGGGGGGGGGCTGAATACAATATTTAAGTATACATATTTATTCGTAAAAAAAATAAATAAATATTAAAAACAATTTATCATTTTCCTTCCACTATCACAATTATGAGCCACTTTGTGTTGGTCGATCACATAAAATCCCAATAAAATACATTTACCTTTTTTGGTTGTAACGTGACAAAACGTGGAAAATTTCAAGGGGTGTGAATACTTTTTCAAGAGCTCCTGGCGACATTTTGGATATGTGTTTTCACCTCTGTAAATTATCACTGCGACTTCCCTATTGCAAAAAAAAAAAAAAATATATATAAAATTAAAATCCCGCAAGATATAAAAAATAAATAAATAAATAAAAAAAAAACGATCCTGTTATTAAATGTACCGGTAACCTCCAAAAACAGAAAAATACTCGTTCTAGAAAAAAAATATATAAAATTCTGCAAGATATAAAAAATAAATAAATAAAAAAAACTAAAAAAAAAAAAACGATCCTGTTATTAAATGTACCGGTAACCTCCAAAAACAGAAAAATACTCGTTCTAGAAAAAAAAAAAATATAAAATTAAAATCCCGCAAGATATAAAAAATAAATAAATAAAAAAAAACAAAAAAAAAAAAAACATCCTGTTATTAAATGTACCGGTAACCTCCAAAAACAGAAAAATACTCGTTCTAGAAAAAAAATATATAAAATTAAAATCCCGCAAGATATAAAAAATAAATAAATAAATAAAAAATAAAACGATCCTGTTATTAAATGTACCGGTAACCTCCAAAAACAGAAAAATACTCGTTCTAGAAAAAAAAAATATATAAAATTAAAATCCCGCAAGATATAAAAAATAAATAAATAAATAATAAAAAAAAAAAAAACGATCCTGTTATTAAATGTACCGGTAACCTCCAAAAACAGAAAAATATTCGTTCTAGGAGAAAAAAAATATATAAAATTAAAATCCCGCAAGATATAAAAAATAAATAAATAAAAAATAAAAAAAAACGATCCTGTTATTAAATGTACCGGTAACCTCCAAAAACAGAAAAATACTCATTCTAGAAAAAATATAAAATTAAAATCCCGCAAGATATAATAAATAAATAAATAAATTAAAAAAAAAACTATCCTGTTATTAAATGTACCGGTAACCTCCAAAAACAGAAAAATACTCGTTCTAGAAAAAAAATATATAAAATTAAAATCCCGCAAGATATAAAAAATAAATAAATAAATAAAAAAAAAACGATCCTGTTATTAAATGTACCGGTAACCTCCAAAAACAGAAAAATACTCGTTCTAGAAAAAAAATATATAAAATTCTGCAAGATATAAAAAATAAATAAATAAAAAAAACTAAAAAAAAAAAAACGATCCTGTTATTAAATGTACCGGTAACCTCCAAAAACAGAAAAATACTCATTCTAGAAAAAAAAAAATATAAAATTAAAATCCCGCAAGATATAAAAAATAAATAAATAAATAAAAAAAATAAAAAAAAACATCCTGTTATTAAATGTACCGGTAACCTCCAAAAACAGAAAAATACTCGTTCTAGAAAAAAAATATATAAAATTAAAATCCCGCAAGATATAAAAAAAAAATAAATAAATAAAAAATAAAACGATCCTGTTATTAAATGTACCGGTAACCTCCAAAAACAGAAAAATACTCGTTCTAGAAAAAAAAAATATATAAAATTAAAATCCCGCAAGATATAAAAAATAAATAAATAAATAATAATAAAAAATAAAAAAAACGATCCTGTTATTAAATGTACCGGTAACCTCCAAAAACAGAAAAATATTCGTTCTAGGAGAAAAAAAAAATATAAAATTAAAATCCCGCAAGATATAAAAAATAAATAAATAAAAAATAAAAAAAAACGATCCTGTTATTAAATGTACCGGTAACCTCCAAAAACAGAAAAATACTCATTCTAGAAAAAATATAAAATTAAAATCCCGCAAGATATAATAAATAAATAAATTAATTTAAAAAAAAAAAACTATCCTGTTATTAAATGTACCGGTAACCTCCAAAAACAGAAAAATACTCGTTCTAGAAAAAAAATATATAAAATTAAAATCCCGCAAGATATAAAAAATAAATAAATAAATTAAAAAAAAAACGATCCTGTTATTAAATGTACCGGTAACCTCCAAAAACAGAAAAATACTCGTTCTAGAAAAAAAATATATAAAATTCTGCAAGATATAAAAAATAAATAAATAAAAAAAAACTAAAAAAAAAAAAAACGATCCTGTTATTAAATGTACCGGTAACCTCCAAAAACAGAAAAATACTCATTCTAGAAAAAAAAAATATAAAATTAAAATCCCGCAAGATATAAAAAATAAATAAATAAAAAAATAAAATAAAAAAAAACATCCTGTTATTAAATGTACCGGTAACCTCCAAAAACAGAAAAATACTCGTTCTAGAAAAAAAATATATAAAATTAAAATCCCGCAAGATATAAAAAATAAATAAATAAATAAAAAATAAAACGATCCTGTTATTAAATGTACCGGTAACCTCCAAAAACAGAAAAATACTCGTTCTAGAAAAAAAATATATATAAAATTAAAATCCCGCAAGATATAAAAAATAAATAAATAAATAATAATAAAAAAAAAAAAACGATCCTGTTATTAAATGTACCGGTAACCTCCAAAAACAGAAAAATATTCGTTCTAGGAGAAAAAAAAAATATAAAATTAAAATCCCGCAAGATATAAAAAATAAATAAATAAAAAATAAAAAAAAACTATCCTGTTATTAAATGTACCGGTAACCTCCAAAAACAGAAAAATACTCATTCTAGAAAAAATATAAAATTAAAATCCCGCAAGATATAATAAATAAATAAATAAATTAAAAAAAAAAAACTATCCTGTTATTAAATGTACCGGTAACCTCCAAAAACAGAAAAATACTCGTTCTAGAAAAAAAATATATAAAATTAAAATCCCGCAAGATATAAAAAATAAATAAATAAATTAAAAAAAAACGATCCTGTTATTAAATGTACCGGTAACCTCCAAAAACAGAAAAATACTCGTTCTAGAAAAAAAATATATAAAATTCTGCAAGATATAAAAAATAAATAAATAAAAAAAACTAAAAAAAAAAAAACGATCCTGTTATTAAATGTACCGGTAACCTCCAAAAACAGAAAAATACTCGTTCTAGAAAAAAAAAAATATAAAATTAAAATCCCGCAAGATATAAAAAATAAATAAATAAAAAAAAAAACAAAAAAACATCCTGTTATTAAATGTACCGGTAACCTCCAAAAACAGA
>NW_027507785.1:322194951-322332451 GCF_037356315.1 Lithobates pipiens
GTGCGGAAGGATCTTTCAGCCAATCCTCTGTAAGGATTTTATTGTTGTTCTGCTTCTCCACTGGGGAGAATAATGCCCCGTACACACGGTCGAAAAAAATTCCGATGGAAAAAGTCCGATCGGATCGCGTGGTTGGAAAATCCGATCGTGGTGTGGGGCTCTATCGGACTTTTTCTGTCGGATTTTCCGACGCACAAAGTTTGACAGCAGGATCTACAATTTTCCGACAACAAAAAAAAAATCCGATCGCATAAATTCCGATCGCGTGTAGACAGTTCCGACGACAGACAAAGTGCTACGCATTCTCAGAATAAAGAGACGAAAGATATTGGCTACTGGGCCGTGTATAGTCCCGACGTACGCGTTGTACGTGACGTACGTGTTAAACAATCGGATTTCTGACAACTTTGTCCCACTGTGTGTATGCAAGACAAGTTTCACCAAAAAAAAAATCTGAAAAAATCAGACGGATTTTGTGGTCGGAATGTCTGACCGTGTGTACGGGGCATTACCCTCCATATTTGTCCTGGTGATGTCACAGATAGGGGACCATATCTATAGGAAGACGGATAGTCCAGGTGATTGAAGGTGTGTACCTGATGGAGGAGAGGCAGTAAAGGGCAATAGTGATGGAACGTAGTGGGCCCAACAACTGTGGGACAAACCACAGGATGAGTGGAGAAACGGGGGGCACAGAGCCTTTATTTCGGATCCTAAGGGGTGCAATGGGGACAAAGGGGTGCACAGGAGTACACAGCAGACATGGGGTGGGGGGGGGGCACTGTAGACACAGCAGCACACAAGGACACACTGGAGTAACAGGAAACATAAAAGCGCACAAATCACTAGAGAAACAGGAGTGAGCAGGGGGTCACTCATTTTTGGGGGGGGGCGCAAACAAACTGAAAATTCTGAAAAAAAAACAAAAACCCATCAATTGCAGCCTCACTGTGCCATCAAACGCTGCCACTCTGCCATCAAACGCTGCCACTGTGCTGATCAAATGCTCCCACTGTGCCATCATATGCTGCCAATGTGCCCATCAATTTCCACCACTGTGCCCATCAAACGCAGCCACTGTGCCATCAAATGCTGCCCCTGTGCCATCATATGCTGCCACTGTGCCCATCAATTTCCACCACTGTGCCATCAAACGCAGCCACTGTGCCCATCAAACGCAGCCACTGTGCCCATCAAACGCAGCCAATGTGCCCATCAAATGCTGCCACTGTGCCCATCAAACACAGCCACTGTGCCATCAAACGCTCCCACTGTGCTCATCAAATGCTCCCACCGTGCCATCAAACGCAGCCACTGTGTATATCAATTTCCACCACTGTGCCATCAAACGCAGCCACTGTGCCCATCAAACGCAGCCACCGTGCCATCAAACGCTGCCACTGTGCCATCAAACCCTGCCACTGTGCCATCAAACCCTGCCACTGTGCCATCAAACGCTGCCACTGTGCCATCAAACGCTCCCACTGTGCCCATCAAAGGCTGCCACTTTGTCATCAAATGCTTCCCCTGTGCCCATCAAATGCTCTCACTGTGCCCATCAAATGCTGCCACTGTGCCCCCCGTACCCCCTCTCGTCCTGACTCCTGTCCTTTCCTATGATTGGACGCCTGATAGGTGTCCAATCACAGCGCCTGTCGTTTCAGCCAATCAGCTGACAGGTAACAGACCCAAGCACCTGATTGGCAGAGAGGCAGTTCAGTGTTAGAAATGCGAATCTTCATTCGCTTTTCTAACACAGCTGGGTGAACTGTGAGCACCAAGCATGGCGTTCGCTGTTTACCTTTTTTGACGCCTATTAGAGCCTTTAGCTCAAATCAGGTGCTTCAAAAACACCCCCCCCACCCGCAATTGTAATTCAGGCGCCAAAAAAAGGGGCCGGAGCGCCTGAATAGGGGGTGGCAGCTGCAGCCATAGATAGATTGATGCAATGCATGAATCTATCTATTGGTTATAGAAGGGGATGGCTGGAGAGAGGGGGCGGCGCCCGTGCTCCCTTATGGACGCACCGCCACTGCATGGGACTCACTGGAGACACAGTAGCACACAAGGGTTATTGGAAACACAGGAGTCACCGGAGACACAGGAATGCACAGGGGGTCGCTGAACAGGAGGCAGGTATGGAGGACTGCAGTAGGCTTTGATGTAGTAATGCATTGCTGAAATGCAGAGCAGCGTGTCCCCTACCCTTTAAGCGAAGCACAAATCAAGAGAGCCGCCTTCTGATTGGCCGTAGTACAAATACTCCAGGAGGTGAAACCTGCAGGTGCCGGATCCATTGCCCAGGAGAAAAGACCCAACGCTGAATTCCTGGAGAGGTGAATGTAACAAGAAGTGACCATTGTCAATGGGACGGAAAGTGAGGGAAGACCTAATCCTTATATGGGGACACTTGTTTGAGAGATTTCCCTCCCTTCAGAGGCATTTCCTCTCACTTCTTGATGTGTTTCCAGCCAGGAAATTAAAAATCCCTCAATGGGGCATAAACAGGGGTCAAGTCCTGGGGAAAAAAGTGTGGGAACTCCCACCCAAGATCCACTCCCCCCACAAAAAAATAAATAAAAAATGATACGCTCATATGCACGAACACTTCAAAAGTGGTATTTTTCATCCAATTTTCGTATTGTGTGTATGAAGCTTAACTGTTAGTACATAAAAAAATCCTCAATAAACATAAATACGGTAATTCTCTGAATAATCGGCATTCATTCAATTTCTTCCATGCAAATGTGAACATCATGCTCTGATCTTTATTGGGGAATTTTATTTTGTATATAGAGTGTTTATGTGGTGAGTTTACACTTTTCATTGAACAGAGTTTGGATAACACAGGGATAAACGGAAAGGTGATAAATGAACTGCACATTATCTAGACAGAATGCTTGGGGAGATAGTGATGTGTTCCTGCTTAGGAGATGTACAGTCAGGTCCATAAATATTGGGACATCGACACAATTCTAATATTTTTGGCTCTATACACCACCACAATGGATTTGAAATGAAACTAACAAGATGCGTCTTAACTGCAGACTTTCAGCTTTAATTTGAGGCTATTTACATCCAAATAAGGTGAACGGTGTAGAAATTACAACAGTTTGTATATGTGCCTCACACTTTTTAAGGGACCAAAAGTAATGGGACAGATTAACAATCATCCATCAAACTTTCACTTTTTAATACTTGGTTGCAAATCCTTTGCAGTCAATTACAGCCTGAAGTCTGTAATGCATAGACATCACCAGACGCTAGGCTTCATCCCTGGTGATGCTCTACAAGGCCTCTACTGCAACTGTCTTCAGTTTCTGCTTGATCTTGGGGCATTCTGCCTTCAGTTTTGTCTTCAGCAAGTGAAATGCATGCTCGATCGGATTCAGGTCAGGTGATTGACTTGGCTATTGCATAACATTCCACTTCTTTCCCTTAAAAAACTCTTTGGTTGCTTTCGCAGTATGCTTCGGGTCATTGTCCATCTGCACTGTGAAGCGTCGTCCAATGAGTTCTCAAGCATTTTGCTTAATATGAGCAGATAATATTAACCTTCAGAATTCATCCTGCTGCTCTTGTCAGCAGTCACATCATCAATAAATACAAGAGAACCAGTTCCATTGGCAGCCATACATGCCCACGCCATGACATTACCACCACCATGCTTCACTGATGAGGTGGTATGCTTTGGATCATGAGCAGTTCCTTTCCTTCTCCATACTCTTCTCTTCCCATCACCCTGGTACAAGTTGATCTTGGTCTCATCTGTCCATAGGATGTTGTTCCAGAACTGTGAAGGCTTTTTTAGATGTTGTTTGGCAAACTCTAATCTGGCCTTCCTGTTTTTGAGGCTCACCAATGGTTTACATCTTGTGGTGAACCCTCTGTATTCACTCTGGTGAAGTCTTCCCTTGATTGTTGACTTTGACACACATACACCTACCTCCTGGAGAGTGTTCTTGATCTGGCCAACTGTTGTGAAGGATGTTTTCTTCACCAGGGAAAGAATTCTTCGGTCATCCACCACAGTTGTTTTCCGTGGTCTTCTGGGTCTTTTGGTGTTGCTGAACTCACCGGTGTGTTCTTTCTTTTTAACCACTTCAATACAGGGCACTTTCACCCCCTTCCTTCCCAGCCCAATTTTCAGCTTTCAGCGCTCTAGCGCTTTCAGTGACAATTGCGCGGTCATGCTACACTGTACCCAAATGAAATTGTTATCATTTTGTTCGCACAAATAGAGCTTTATTTTGGTGTTATTTATTCACGACTCCGTTTTTTTTTTTTTGCGATATAAGCGCAAAAAAAGCGGAAATTTGGGAAAAAAACAATATTTTCTTTTTTCTATTTGAAAAGAAATCCAATAAAATCAAATTTTGTCATAAATTTAAGCCAAAATGTATTCTGCTACATGTTTTTGGTAAAAAAAATTCCGTTAAGTGTATAATAATTGGTTTGTGTGATCACGGACATATATACGCAAATGATCATGTACATATGTGTGCAGGTGATCACGTACATATGTGTGCACATAATCATTGGGACAAGTGATTTTAGTGGGACATATGTGGGGGACATGTTTTTATTATTAGGGACATGTGTTTTTATTATTTGGGGACATGTATGTTTTGGGGACATGTGTGTTTTGGGGACATATGTGGGGACTGTGTTTTCACTGTGTGGTGTGTTGTGTGTTTACACTACACTGATGATCAGTGAGTAAAAAGCTGTGAAAAGCAGCCCATACTCACTGATCATCAGCCGGCTGCAGCGTTCTGCTCTCCTCTTCTCAGCGGTGACTTCCGTGTGAGGAGAGGAGAGCCGATTGCCTAGCAACCGGCTGTTTGTTTACATCACATGACGGCCGTGATTGGACACGGCCGTCATGTGATCAGGAGGGCCAATCACAGAGCCCTCCTGCCGATCTGAGATGTGCCGTGTCCGGGTGACACGAGCACATCGGGATCGCGCCGCTGCGCGGGCGCACGCGCGCGCGATCCCGCTGCTCCTGAATGACGTTCCTGAACGTCCTATCAGGAGCAGGCGGCTCCCACCCGGCCGTATATATACATTGGCCGGGTGGGAAGTGGTTAAGGATGTTCCAAACAGTTGATTTGGCCACACCTAATGTTTTTGCTATCTCTCTGATGGGTTTGTTTTGTTTTTTCAGCCTAATGATGGCTTGCTTCACTGATAGTGACAGCTCTTTGAATCTCATATTGAGAGTTGACAGCAACAGATTCCAAATGCAAATAGCACACTTGAAATTAACTCTGGACCTTTTATCTGCTCCTTGTAAATGGGATAATGAGGGATTAACACACACCTGGCCATGGAACAGCTGAACAGCCAATTGTCCCATTACTTTTGGTCCCTTAAAAAGTGTGAGGCACATATACAAACTGTTGTAATTCCTACACCGTTCAACTGATGTGGATGTAAATACCCTCAAATTAAATCTGAAAGTCTGCAGTTAAAGCACATCTTGTTTGTTTCATTTCAAATCCCTTGTGGTGATGTATATAGACAAAAAGATTAGAATTGTGTTGATGTCCCAATATTTATGGACCTGACTGTATGTTAGCTTGGAGGGCTGCAAACTCTGCAGGGGCTCCAACACATACTCGCTGCTATTCCATCCCTTCACATATTTCCACATAAACTTCCCTCCTGGCATTAAACTTTGCCAGGTATTGTGCTCAGCTTACCACCCCAAACTGATGTTCCTCCCTCAGCTCACCTCTCTCCCTGCATGTCCTATGAGCAGAATAGCTGTGCTCCTCCTCTGTGTTCTCTCATCATATGGCACTGAAGATAGAGGAGGGGGGGGGGGGAATTCAGCGGGACACACAGAGCAAGTATGCAGGAGACTGGGGGAGCAGATGAGGAGACAGAAAATCAGGAGGGGCCGGTGGGGAGGAGCGCATCACGAGAGGTCTGACTAAATACAATCTCTTAGCAGCAGGGACCTGATCTACCCATCAGCTAGCTGTGATTGACAGGTAGATCGAAGAGGAAGCTGTCATGGGGCCCCCTACTGGCAATGCCTGAATGGTCAGTCCACCCCTTGTGTGTGGCACTTACTATTGCGAGCTGTGTCGGCGGCTGCTGGTGTAGCACCTGCCACACATCTCACATACTTCAAAGTCTTGAAGGCTGCTAATGGGAACTGAGTTCCTGTTGTGGAAAAAGTACAGGAACTCCGTTCCCATGCGTTCCCGCAGGACTTGAGCCCTGGGCATAAACATAGAAAAGAAGAATAGAGCGCCACACTGTCCCTCAAAAACAGGATGTATATCTCTCCTCATTTGGTATGAACCAACGCGTTTCAGGGTCCTCTACATTTCCCCTTCACCAGGGCTAAAACAAATGTAATGAAGCCAATAAAAAAAAAAAAAAAAAAGAATTGCAATAAATCTAAAAAATATATTTTAGGTTTAGACACACTTTAAAGCGGGACTGTACTGGGGAAAAAAAATATTAAAAGCCAGCAGCTATAAATACTACAGCTGCTGACTTTTCATAAATGGACACTCACCTGTCCCGGGGTCCGGTTATGCCGGCAGCTGAGGCCGATCGATCGCTCGGCTCTCGGCTGCTGCCGCCACCATTCTAGGTGAGGGAATCAGGAAGTGAAGCGAATCGGCTTCACTTCCCGGTTCCCTACTGCGTATGCGCGAGTCGCGCAGCGCAATAGGAATTGTCCACGCTGTCTCTGGGACCCGTGTGTGTCCCAGCAGACAGCGCCCAGGGACAGGAAGAGGCATAGACTCCCACGGGAGTCTATGCCCGGAAGTGGGTGTAAATACCTGTCTTTGACAGGTATCTCCACCCCCCTCCCCCCTGAAAGGTGCCAATTGTGACACCGGAGGGGGGGAGGGTTCCGATCAGCGGAAGTTCCACTTTAGGGTGGAATCCCGCTTTAAAGATACGTTTCCACATTATTATTTTTATCATCTTTTTTATACATAGGGCCATCATATTCCATTTTTCCACGGTGTGAACAGGAAACCTTTGTTGATGCAGAATACAACAGGAACAAAAAGGCATCTGCACCTTGCTCTGTAGAATGTACAATGTACCTGGAGTAATACAAAAGGCATACAGAAATCTTCAGGAGAATATAAAATCGTATCTCGTTTCACAATGTTCTATAACACTGCAAAGGCCACATATAGGCCCTGGTATTTATATCAAATATTATTATAAAAAAAAAAAAAAAAAAAGGATTTTTTTAAAGTTACTATAAAAAAAAGTGATTCAATTGGTAACTACTGTATATTCAAGGTCAATATAAGGAATTTGCAGATGGCCTTTTGCATGGTATTAGGCTTGTGCAATTCGTTTCGTAACGAATCAAAATTCGGCCGAATTTTGCATCTTTCGGACATTCGGATGCATCCGAATGTCTGAATAAAAAAATTACAAATTACAACGAATACGAAAGAAATATAACGAATGCATTCGAATGAATTCGACATGATTCGAAATTATTTCAACCGCATTCGAAATTATTTCAACATGATTCGACATTATTTCAACCGCATTCGAAAATATTTTGTGACCCGACTTTAGGACCATGTATCTTGGGGTCACTTGGTGCTAGACACTTCAAATTTGGATATGTTGTAGTATTATTGTGTTCGCATACCAAATGTGGGGTTTCTAGCTATAAGTGACCCCGAGATATGTGGCCCCAAAATCGGGTCGCAAAATGTTATTAGTTATTAGAGCAGAGAATGACATTTTGCGACCCGATTTTGGGGCCACATATCTCGGGGTCACTTATAGCTAGAAACCCCAAATTTGGTATGCAAACGCACTGGTACTAGCACTACAACATATCCAAATTTGAAGTGTCTAGCACTAAGTGACCCCGAGATACATGGCCCTAAAGTCGGGTCACAAAATATTTTCGAATGCGGTTGAAATAATGTCGAATCATGTTGAAATCATTTCGAATCCGGTAGAAATATTTTCGAATTTCGTTGAAATATTTTCGAATGTGGCTGATTTTTTCGAATTCGGTAGAAAACTAAACGAAATCCGAAAACGAATTTAAGGAAGTTAACGAATATAACTAAACGAAATTAATGAATTAACTAATTAAAACGAAACGAAACTAAACAAATTTTTTCCTTTTGCACATGTCTACATGGTATGGACAAAGGGTAAAATCTCTGACCTTGAACAAGTTGTAACTGAAAGTGAACAGGAACCTTTTCCTCAGTACCTGGAACGTTCTCTGTCTCCTTGATAGTACTGGAAAAAGTATGAATTCGTCAATGTCCTTCACAACTCAGTAAGCAGGCACTTCTCAGGATGCCACTTGCCGGCCCTCCTCCGAAGAGTCCTCCCCCGGTCACTTCCACGAGCTGCGGTGCCCCTCCAAGCCGAGAGCACACCCGGACACCTTGAATCCTCCCCCAGTTACTGCGCCTTGGACCAGCCGGTTCCGACACTCGGGAACAGACGGATCCCTACCCCAGACCAGACGGGTCTATTGGGGTTTCCCAACCTAAGCATGTTGCGGAGCATCGAATGCTCCCGTGGCCCGGGACCCCTCGTGGGGCTACCCCGGTCCAGAATCATTAACAGACCGCTAGGGCCTCACAAACAAACCACCCGAAACACGTGACCTCAACATCTTTAGTACCCTTCCCCCAGGCTCCTCAGCGGGGCCCGGCACACCCACTGATTGGCTCAGAGGAAGCTGATACCCAAAACGTCCAACCAGGCCTGGTTCTGAGCCTGTCATGTGCCCCTCACTGTACACATGACCAGCAGAACTCTAAGCCCTTGTACACACGGTCGGAGAATCCGTCGGAATTGTGTCCTATCGGAGCGTTTTGTCAGATAATCCGACTGTGTGTGGTCTGCATCGGACTGATTCCGTCGGAATCTCCGTCGGACCCAATTTTCCAACTTGTTGGAAATATTTTCCGACAAACTGGTCTGATCGGACATACTCCGATCATGTGTAGAGAATTCCGATCGGACAAAATGCCACGCATGCTCAGATCAAATTCCTACACCAAAGCTATTGGCTACTAGCGTGAACGTAGTCCCATCGTAACGAAATTACGTCATCACGTTCTGAATGATCGGATTTTCCGACAACTTGGTCCGACCGTGTGTATGCAACAGTTTCGGACACAATCCGTCTGACAAAATCCGTTGGACAAAATCCAACGGATTTGGTTGGCAGAATGTCCGACCGTGTGTACAGGAGCTAACACAGCCCAGCCAAACTGATGTCAAAGGTCAACCTACATAATTAACCCTCAGAACCCCATTACCGTTCTGAGGCAAAAACAAAATTTACACATGAATGACACTTTGTTCAAAGTGTCATCGCTACATAAATAACTAGATTAACGAATCAAAACTAATTTTATCTTCATGCACACAGTTTACCGTCCTTGTGATTTTAGGGGGCCGGTCTGTGGCCGGGGGAGGGGTAAACAGTGGCTCATTTTTTATTTTAGGGAGGGGAATAGAGGTATAAAGAGTATATGGGACTTTATAAGTGGCTCCCAAACATACAGTTTATGTAAAAATAAATAAATAACATTTTGTTAGAAATATCACAAATATTTAAAAAGGTTAAAAACATCTATATAAGTTAGCTGTCCGAGGTAATACATTTTCTGGCCTTAGGAACCTTTTGTCAGGCTAACGTGTTTCGCTGGCAGTCCCGCTTCATCAGGGACTCGGATCCTATTATAGAGTACTGTGAGCGTATATAGGAGTTGTTTGGTGGTTTCTTCACGCACATGCATCTAGGCAACTACGGGGTGACCTGTATGGAATTTGCTGCTGGGACTTGTAGTTCGACTAGACGAGAGCTGCCGTCTTCCAGATTTTGCTGTCGACCGAGCACACACCTGCTTGATGACTATGATTATCGCATCTTTGTGTCATCTCTGCCTTGTATCTATCTGTTTTACTCCCAATTAAATTGCAAACATTAGCAAAAACCTCAGCGAGAGCATCCGTCTGCAGAGCTGTAATCTAGATACTGTGCAGCCGAGCGTACATACAGAGACGTTTTACATTTTGTTTCCCGGGAAGTACTCCGCTGGGCTACATTACAAGCTATACCATATTCATCTGCCGTCTCTGCCTCTCTCAATGCTCCTCAGATTAATGTCCCATTCTCTCGGCTAAAAATCTGCAGGCCAGATTGTGCACAATATAAAAAGCCTCCGAAAACATCCGCGTTTTTTTTATTTGTCTTTCCCATGTATGTATTTTCAAAGCAACTGAACTGCAGAGTGTCAGTGTAATGCAATACTGGTTATGGCAGGATGGAATCGACCGAGGGTGTAACAATAGTTATAACAACTGCTAGACTGATCAGAACAAATCAGATGAATTAAAATACTATACCAACTCAGAAATCTGCACTCGGAAATAACAATAAATCACAGTGATGAAAAATAGTGCAAACAAAAAACTACGAATTAAAAGGCTGGGGTTTAACCACTTCAATACAGGGCACTTTCACCCCCTTCCTGCCCAGCCAGTTTTCAGCGCTGTCACATTTCAAAATACAACTGCACGGTCCTGCAGCGCTGTACCCAAATTACATTTTTTATCATTGTTTTGAGACAGATAGAGCTTTCTTTTGGTGGTAATTAATCACCACTGGGGTTTTTATCTTTTGCTAAATAAATAAAAGAAATGGTCAAAAATTTTGAGTTTTTCTTTTTTTCTGTAATAAAATTTTACAAATAAGTAGATTTTTTTCTTCACTGATGTGCACTGATGAGGCTGCACTGATGTGCAAAAAAACTGTTATATATATTTTTTTAAAGTTACAGTAAAAAAAGTGATTCAATTTTTAACTTAACTGCATATTCAAGGTCAATATAATTTGCAGATGGCCTTGTGCAAGGGATGAACAAAGTGTATTAGTTTGGTATGAAGGAAAGATATATACATTGTTATATGAAAGAGCCCTTGACTGGAATAGTGACTAATTTGTGGGATACGCTACCTCTTCAGCTAGTAATAGTAAAATAAAATAAAAATTATTTTTCAAAAGGCGAGGATGCTTTACGGTATGACTGGTGCTGTTTATATACTATATAACTATATATATATATATATATATATACATATATATATATATATATATATATATATAGGTATAGATAGAGATATATATATATAGATAGATAGATAGATAGATAGATATGTATACAGGGGTCAAGTCCTGGGGAAAAAAGTGTGGGAACTCCCACCCAAGATCCACTCCCCCCACAAAAAAATAAATAAAAAATGATACGCTCATATGCACGAACACTTCAAAAGTGGTATTTTTCATCCAATTTTCGTATTGTGTGTATGAAGCTTAACTGTTAGTACATAAAAAAATCCTCAATAAACATAAATACGGTAATTCTCTGAATAATCGGCATTCATTCAATTTCTTCCATGCAAATGTGAACATCATGCTCTGATCTTTATTGGGGAATTTTATTTTGTATATAGAGTGTTTATGTGGTGAGTTTACACTTTTCATTGAACAGAGTTTGGATAACACAGGGATAAACGGAAAGGTCATAAATGAACTGCACATTATCTAGACAGAATGCTTGGGGAGATAGTGATGTGTTCCTGCTTAGGAGATGTACAGTCAGGTCCATAAATATTGGGACATCGACACAATTCTAATATTTTTGGCTCTATACACCACCACAATGGATTTGAAATGAAACTAACAAGATGCGTCTTAACTGCAGACTTTCAGCTTTAATTTGAGGCTATTTACATCCAAATAAGGTGAACGGTGTAGAAATTACAACAGTTTGTAGATGTGCCTCACACTTTTTAAGGGACCAAAAGTAATGGGACAGATTAACAATCATCCATCAAACTTTCACTTTTTAATACTTGGTTGCAAATCCTTTGCAGTCAATTACAGCCTGAAGTCTGGAATGCATAGACATCACCAGACGCTGGGTGTCATCCCTGGTGATGCTCTGCAAGGCCTCTACTGCAACTGTCTCCAGTTCCTGCTTGTTCTTGGGGCATTCTGCCTTCAGTTTTGTCTTCAGCAAGTGAAATGCATGCTCGATCGGATTCAGGTCAGGTGATTGACTTGGCTATTGCATAACATTCCACTTCTTTCCCTTAAAAAACTCTTTGGTTGCTTTCGCAGTATGCTTCGTGTCATTGTCCATCTGCACTGTGAAGCGCAGTCCAATGAGTTCTCAAGCATTTTGCTGAATATGAGCAGATAATATTAACCTTCAGAATTCATCCTGCTGCTCTTGTCAGCAGTCACATCATCAATAAATACAAGAGAACCAGTTCCATTGGCAGCCATACATGCCCACGCCATGACATTACCACCACCATGCTTCACTGATGAGGTGGTATGCTTTGGATCATGAGCAGTTCCTTTCCTTCTCCATACTCTTCTCTTCCCATCACCCTGGTACAAGTTGATCTTGGTCTCATCTGTCCATAGGATGTTGTTCCAGAACTGTGAAGGCTTTTTTAGATGTTGTTTGGCAAACTCTAATCTGGCCTTCCTGTTTTTGAGGCTCACCAATGGTTTACATCTTGTGGTGAACCCTCTGTATTCACTCTGGTGAAGTCTTCCCTTGATTGTTGACTTTGACACACATACACCTACCTCCTGGAGAGTGTTCTTGATCTGGCCAACTGTTGTGAAGGGTGTTTTCTTCACCAGGGTAAGAATTCTTCGGTCATCCACCACAGTTGTTTTCCGTGGTCTTCTGGGTCTTTTGGTGTTGCTGAACTCACCGGTGTGTTCTTTCTTTTTAAGGATGTTCCAAACAGTTGATTTGGCCACACCTAATGTTTTTGCTATCTCTCTGATGGGTTTGTTTTGTTTTTTCAGCCTAATGATGGCTTGCTTCACTGATAGTGACAGCTCTTTGAATCTCATATTGAGAGTTGACAGCAACAGATTCCAAATGCAAATAGCACACTTGAAATTAACTCTGGACCTTTTATCTGCTCCTTGTAAATGGGATAATGAGGGATTAACACACACCTGGCCATGGAACAGCTGAACAGCCAATTGTCCCATTACTTTTGGTCCCTTAAAAAGTGTGAGGCACATATACAAACTGTTGTAATTCCTACACCGTTCAACTGATGTGGATGTAAATACCCTCAAATTAAATCTGAAAGTCTGCAGTTAAAGCACATCTTGTTTGTTTTATTTCAAATCCCTTGTGGTGATGTATATAGACAAAAAGATTAGAATTGTGTTGATGTCCCAATATTTATGGACCTGACTGTATGTTAGCTTGGAGGGCTGCAAACTCTGCAGGGGCTCCAACACACACTCGCTGCTATTCCATCCCTTCACATATTTCCACATAAACTTCCCTCCTGGCATTAAACTTTGCCAGGTATTGTGCTCAGCTTACCACCCCAAACTGATGTTCCTCCCTCAGCTCACCTCTCTCCCTGCATGTCCTGTGAGCAGAATAGCTGTGCTCCTCCTCTGTGTTCTCTCATCATATGGCACTGAAGATAGAGGAGGGGGGGGGGGGGGGAATTCAGCGGGACACACAGAGCAAGTATGCAGGAGACTGGGGGAGCAGATGAGGAGACAGAAAATCAGGAGGGGCCGGTGGGGAGGAGCGCATCACGAGAGGTCTGACTAAATACAATCTCTTAGCAGCAGGGACCTGATCTACCCATCAGCTAGCTGTGATTGACAGGTAGATCGAAGAGGAAGCTGTCATGGGGCCCCCTACTGGCAATGCCTGAATGGTCAGTCCACCCCTTGTGTGTGGCACTTACTATTGCGAGCTGTGTCGGCGGCTGCTGGTGTAGCACCTGCCACACATCTCACATACTTCAAAGTCTTGAAGGCTGCTAATGGGAACTGAGTTCCTGTTGTGGAAAAAGTACAGGAACTCCGTTCCCATGCGTTCCCGCAGGACTTGAGCCCTGTATGTATATATATATATATATATATATATATATATATATATAAAATCTTTTTTTCCCTCTGGAAATATAAACATGTTTATCATTTCCTCCCTAGATTGTTTGCTATAAAAAGCCTGTTGTTGACAGAGCTCAATAGCTTAAGCTATAGTCACACACACACACACACACAACTCCTCCCCTTCTTCACATACTGTATAGCTCCATCTAAGGTTTCAATGAGAACTTCAACTAGGTGGAGTGTGTATGTAAACATCAGTGTGGCCACTGATGAGGTGGCACTGATGGCACTGACAAGGCTGCACTGATGGACACTGATAGGCAGCACTGATGGGCACTGATAAGCTGCATGAATGGGCACTGATGAGGAGGCACCAGCAAGGCTGCACTGATTGGCACTGATAGGGCTGAACACAAAGGCATGCACAGGGCACAAGTAAACACCCCATGTGGCGCAGATTCCCCCTGCTGCCTGGGCCCCTATATCATTTCCCAGCACCTTCTTTTTCTGAATGAACATAGTGAGGGATCGGTAAGGATCACTCATTGTGTACATACATACAGTAAACTGTGTTATACACACACACACACGGATGGAGGTTTTAGCTTTAGGGTGTGCCCCCTGATGCAGTAGGCTGCACACACTTATGGCTGCACTGATGATCAGGGAACTGCTCACTGTGCCCCCACAGTTAGTCTATCCTTTCCTCGCACGCTGTCTCTGTGTGAGCAAAGGAAAGCCATTAAGAGCCGATAACTGGCAAACTACTCTTTACATTGTGACAGCTGTGATTGGACACATAAACCCCGTGCAGCAGAGCTCAAACTAGGAGAGGGTGAAACAGCTCAAGGAACCATTCAATTATGCTGCCGTGCTCATGTGCTCACAAGGGACACACTGATAGTAGAAGAGAGCAGAGAAATAAGCTTATCAGTCTGCTGCTTCTCCTTTCACTATCCAATCACAGGCTGAGGGAGGCCCCAGAAAACTATTTTAGGCTGCACAACCCTTGGTTTTTCACCTGCACTGGGGAACGTCACTGTATGTTGTTCTTGCATTATGCCTATCGTCGGGCCTTTTGGCTAACCAAGGGCAGTTTTGCCAAAAGGCCCGCTGTGTATTGAACATGGCACTTTTTTTTTTATTTTGGAGATGGAGGGTGCAGGCCATCAGAGGGCCTGCACTGATGTCAGGGGACGGCTCTGTGGCCTTCAGGTCTTTTCCCTCTCCCTAACTGGAAGGGTCACTCTTCAGGAGAGCCCCTCACCAAGTACTTGGTGGACTGGCTTCAGCTGGTCCCTAAGGAGTGGGGTCCACCTTGCTTCAGTCTACATAGTTACATAGTCAGGTTGAAAAAAGACACAAGTCCATCTAGTTCATTAAAAAAAAAAAATAATAATAATACAATCCCATATACACAATCCTTCACCCCCAGAGGAAGGCGAAAACCCCCAGCAAAGCATGATCCAATTTGCTCCAGCAGGGGAAACAATTCCTAGGTCTAGGTAGACTGTGATGTACCCTGCCTCTGTCAGGAGCCTTGCGCCCTGGGAGGAGTAGGGTCCACCTGGTTTCAGTCTAGTTGGACCATAGCCTACCTTGCCTCTGTTAGAAGTCTTGCACCCTGGGAGGAGTGGGGTCCACCTGGCTTTATCTAGATAGACTATGGAGTACCTTGTCTCTGTCAGGAGTCTTGCACCCTGGGAGGAGAGGGGTCCATCTGGCTTTAGCCTAGGTAGGCAAGGGAGTACCTTGCCTCTTTCGGGAGCCTTGCACTCTGGGAGAAGTGGGGTCCACCTGGCTTTAGCTTAGGTAGACCACGATGTATCTTACCTCTGTCAGGAGCCTTGAACCCCAGGAGGAGTAGGTTCCACCTGGCCTTAGCCTAGGTATACCATGATATACCTTGACTCTGTCAGGAGCCGTGCAGTTTAGGAGTAGTGGGGTCCACCTGACCTTAGCCTAGGTAGACCATGATATACCTTGACTCTGTCAGGATCCTTGCACCTGGGAGAAGTGGGGTCCACCTGGCTTTAGCTTAGGTAGACCATGATGTACCTTGCCTCTGTCAGGAGCCTTGCACCCTGGGAGGAGAGGGGTCCATCTGGCTTTAGCCTAGGTAGACCAGGGAGTACCTTGCCTCTTTCAGGAGCCTTGCACCCTGGGAGAAGTGGGGTCCACCTGGCTTTAGCTTAGGTAGACCATGATGTACCTTGCCTCTGTCAGGAGCCTTGCACCCTGGGAGGAGAGGGGTCCATCTGGCTTTAGCCTAGGTAGACCAGGGAGTACCTTGCCTCTTTCAGGAGCCTTGCACTCTGGGAGAAGTGGGGTCCACCTGGCTTTAGCTTAGGTAGACCACGATGTATCTTACCTCTGTCAGGAGCCTTGAACCCCAGGAGGAGTAGGTTCCACCTGGCCTTAGCCTAGGTATACCATGATATACCTTGACTCTGTCAGGAGCCGTGCAGTTTAGGAGTAGTGGGGTCCACCTGACCTTAGCCTAGGTAGACCATGATATACCTTGACTCTGTCAGGAGCCTTGCACCTGGGAGAAGTGGGGTCCACCTGGCTTTAGCTTAGGTAGACCATGATGTACCTTGCCTCTGTCAGGAGCCTTGCACCCTGGGAGGAGAGGGGTCCATCTGGCTTTAGCCTAGGTAGACCAGGGAGTACCTTGCCTCTTTCAGGAGCCTTGCACCCTGGGAGAAGTGGGGTCCACCTGGCTTTAGCTTAGGTAGACCACGATGTATCTTACCTCTGTCAGGAGCCTTGAACCCCAGGAGAAGTAGGTTCCACCTGGCCTTAGCCTAGGTAGATCATGATATACCTTGACTCTGTCAGGAGCCGTGCAGTTTAGGAGTAGTGGGGTTCACCTGACCTTAGCCTAGGTAGATCATGATATACCTTGACTCTGTCAGGAGCTTTGCACCCCAGGAGGACTAGGGTCCACCTGACCTTAGCCTAGGTAGACCATGATATACCTTGACTCTGTCAGGAGCTTTGCACCCCAGGAGGACTAGGGTCCACCTGGCCTTAGCCTAGGTAGACCATGATATACCTTGACTCTGTCAGGAGCTTTTTACCCCAGGAGGACTAGGGTCCACCTGGCCTTAGCTTAGGTAGACCATGATATACCTTGACTCTGTCAGGAGCTTTGCACCCCAGGAGGACTAGGGTCCACCTGGCCTTAGCCTAGGTAGACCATGATATACCTTGACTCTGTCAGGAGCCGTGCAGTTTAGGAGTAGTGGGGTCCACCTGGCCTTAGCTTAGGTAGACCATGATATACCTTGACTCTGTCAGGAGCTTTGCACCCCAGGAGGACTAGGGTCCACCTGGCCTTAGCCTAGGTAGACCATGATATACCTTGACTCTGTCAGGAGCCTTGCACTTTGGGAGGAGTGGGGTCCATGGACACTGGAGTACAAAAGGATTAAAAAATGAACCCAACATGTTCCCTAACCAAATTCCAAACAAATCCATCCAAGAACATGGACCCCACTCACTCTCACCCAGGTGCTGCCTCTGTCAGAACTGCCTTGCAGCCCAGGATCTTCCACTTCAGCAGTCTGACCATTCTGAACCCTCTGTGCACTTTTTGGTGTGCTGTGATGTCACAGTTCACTTTTTTTTGTTCACAGGAATTCCACAAACCACCTCACGAGGACCTTCAAAAAAACAAAAAACAAAGTATCTATGACACATCGGGGCCCACAATCCACCCCGTTCTCCACCACCGACTCTTTCACGAAAACACTTATAAATAACCATCCATTTACCATGTTAATGTAATGGTGTGAACAAGTTTGGAAGACATAAAAGAGCAGATAAATGAATAAAATATGAGTTATTATCTGTGTGCGGTGGGAAGAGACGGGCCTTCTACCTTCCTTTTGTCTCGTGACATCAATTTATTTTCCTTAAGCTCTGAATTCCGTCGACTTCTTCTTCTTTCCACCTGGAATGTTCTTTTGTTCCAGACAAATTATCATAAATCATTTCATCTCCCTCCCCCCTCCCCTCCCCCCGCCGCCCCCTCGTTCCCCCAGTTTCCCCCCATTGTTTCCGGTGAGGAACGCTCAACTTTGCGTCTTCAGGAGGTGAACCTGCGGCAGGAGAGAAGGCGGCTGCCGGCCCTTCAAAGTCCCATTAAAGATTTGTCAGGTCTAATTGTTCTGCGCTAATTTTCTCCTTGTCCTCTAGCCTTCCAATTCTTTACTTTCCTGACTGGATTATAATGATTTTACACGCGGCACACCATTGATCCGTTTAATTAAATAAAACGCTGTATAATTCAGGTGATAGATGTCACCGGCAACTTCAGCTATTTAGCCTTTCAGGAATAATAACAGGCAGAAGAAAGAAAAAAAAAAGAAAGAACAGTTGAGTTGACTTCGGAAGGTTTCCAGATAACCATCCTGGTAGCAAGGGATTCTGGGGAGGAACACTTTGTTGCCCTTCAAAGCGCCTGTGGGATGCTTTTCAGAACCCTGTCCCTCCGCTAATCCTAAATACTAGGAGGGAACCACTAAATGTAAAGCTGAAGTGTATGCAAACAATACCTATTCGCCAACACTATTCGTTTTGAGACCCATTGCCTGCTGGTCTTTGCTCTGGGCCGGTTCACACTGCGGGCGATGCGAGGCGACACGACTTGCCTCGCCGCGATCTGACAAGTCGCCCCCGTTCTGTACAATGGAACCGTTCTGAGAGGAGCGACTCGAGTCGCTCCGACTCAGAAAAAAGGTTCCTGTACTACTTTTGGGCGACCTCGGGGCGACTTGCATTGACTTCTCTACAGAAGTCATTTGCAAATCGCCGCTGAGGTCGTGGCAGGTCGCAGCGAGGCAAGTCGGTGTCGCCTCGCATCGCCCGCAGTGTGAACCGGCCCTCTGAGTTTGGTTGGAGGGGCTGGCAGGCTCCAGCGCCCAGCCTTTGGATCTTCTTTTAAAATATTATGAAAAAAACACAACCTGGGCATCCTTTTAGATGTGCATGATCCTCCCTTCTGGCCACTGGAAGCTGTAGGCTTTAGCTGGCCAATCTGCTTATTGGGAACCAATGAAAAGAAAGCAAAGCACCAGCATATATATATATATATATATATATATATATATATATATAGTAATTACATATATGGAGCGGTACCCCAAGGGTTCTTTTATTTTTTTATTTTTTTTATTTTTTTAGCAGCTGAATAAATTGTATAAAAATTATTAGTTTCAAATCTATTATCTATCAAAAAGTTATTTCATATAGACATGTGCAAAAGGAAAAAAATTGTTTAGTTTCGTTTCGTTTTAATTAGTTAATTCATTAATTTCGTTTAGTTATATTCGTTAACTTCCTTAAATTCGTTTTCGGATTTCGTTTAGTTTTCTACCGAATTCGAAAAATCGGCCACATTCGAAAATATTTCAACCAAATTCGAAAATATTTCAACCAAATTCGAAAATATTTCTACCGCATTCTAAATGATTTCAACATGATTCGAAATTATTTTAACCGCATTCGAAAATATTTTGTGACCCGAATTTAGGGCCATGTATCTCGGGGTCACTTGGTGCTAGAAACTCCAAATTTGGATATGTTGTAGTGCTAGTACTATTGTGTTTGCATACCAAATTTGGGGTTTCTAGCTATAAGTGACCCCGAGATATGTGGCCCCAAAATCGGGTCGCAAAATGTCATTCTCTGCTGCAGAAAAGTACTTGACATATTGCCTATATCTATTGGACTATAAGATTTACTTTGAGCTGACCTTTTGTTTACATTTTTGAATTCATTTGAATTCATTCGTTATATTTCTTTCGTATTCGTTGTTATTTGTTATTTTTTTATTCGGACATTCGGATGCATCCGAATGTCTGAAAGATGCAAAATTCGGCCGAATTTCGATTCGTTACGAAACGAATTGCACAAGCCTAATTTCATATTCACAGTGAGTTTAAAATATGAGCTCTGGTTAACCACTTCAGCCCCGGACCATTTGGCTGGCCAAAGGCCAGAACCCTTTTTTGCAATTTTTTGCAATTCGGCACTGCGTCATTCTAACTGGCAATTGCGCGGTCGTGCGATGTTGTACCCAAACAAAATTGACGTAATTTTTTTCCCCACAAACAGAACTTTCTTTTGGTGGTATTTGATCACCTCTGCGTTTTTTTTTTTTTTGCGCTATAAACAAAAAAATTGCGCAAATTAAAAAAAAAACACATTATTTTTTACTTTTTGCTATAATAAATATTCCCAAAAAGTATATAAAAAAAAACGTTTTTTTCCTCAGTTTAGGCCGATACGTATTCTTCTACATATTTTAGGAAAAAAAAAATTGCAATAAGCGTTTATTGATTGGTTTGCGCAAAAGTTATGCCGCGTACACACGGTCGGAGAATCCGTCGGAATGCGTCTTATCGGACCGTGTCGTCAGATAATCCGACTGTGTGTGGTCTGCATCGGACTGATTCCGTCCGAATCTCCGTCGGACCCAATTTTCCAACATGTTGGAAATATTTCCCGACCAACTGGGCCGGTCGGACGTAATCCGATCATGTGTAGAGAATTTTGATTGGACCAAGTGCCCTGCATGCTCAGATCAAATTCCTACATCAAAGCTATTGGCTACTAGCCTGAATCTAGTCCCATCGTAACGAAATTACGTCATCACGTTCTGAAAGATCAGATTTTTCGACAACTTAGTCCGACCGTGTGTATGCAACAGTTTTGGACACAATCCGTCAGACTAAATCTGACGGACAAAATCCGACGGATTTGGTTGGCAGAATCTCCGACCGTGTGTACAGGGGCTAATAGTGTCTACAAAATAGGGGATAGTTTTATGGCATTTTTATTAATATTTTTTTTTTTTTTATTAGTAATGGTGGTAATCAGCAATTTTTATCATGACTGCCACATTATGGCGGACAGATCGGACACTTTTGGCGCGATTTTGGGACCATTCACATTTATACAGCAATCAGTGAAATAAAAAATGCATTGATTACTGTGTAAATGTGACTGGCAGTGAAGGGGTTAACCACTAGGTGGCGCGGTAGGGGTTAAGTGTGTCCTAGGGAGTGATTCTAACTGTGGGGGGAGAGGGGCTGTGTGTGACACAACACTGATCACCGCTCCCGATTACAGGGAGCGGTGATCAGTGTCACTAGGCAGAATGGGGAGATGCTTGTTTACATTAGCATTTCCACGTTCTTCCTCTACGTGAGATGATCGCTGGGTATCCCCCATGGACATTGAGTCCACGGGACCCGCGATCACGCTCACAAAGCTCCCGGCCTGCCTGTACGTGCCCTTCTGCCGCAGTATATCTGCGTGAGACGGTTGAGAAGCGGTTAAAGACACATGTACAACAACATTGACCATCATCCTTGACAAAAATAGCACCGTGGAGGCAGTCGTTTACAGTACATTACAACATTGCTGTCCACATGAATGTCCCGATGCGTTTCGACCCCTACAGGTGGTCCCAATGTCTCGATGAAGAGGCGCAGTAGATCTCTGTTGCTAGGCAGAACAGGGAAATGCCTTGTTTACATAGGCATCTCCCCATTCTGCGGCGGGCATGCGCGCCCACAATGCCGCGGTTTAAAGAGGACATATCTGTACACCCATTTGCCCAGCCGTGCCATTGCACTGACGTACATCGTCGTGCGCTGGTCGTCATGTGGTTAATGTGTTTTTTTTTTAAGAAAGAAAATTTCTTTGATACATTCCTTTAGAACAAAAATTACCCTGAAGAAGACCGCGACTGTAGGGGTCAAAACGCGTCGGGGTATTCATGTGGACAGCAATGTTGCAATGTATTGTACACAACTGCCTTCACGGTGCAATTTTTGTCAAGGATGATGGTGTTCTTGTACATGTGTCATTAACCAGAGCTCATGATTTAAACTCACTGTGAATCTGAAAAAAAAACTTTTTGATAAATAAAAGATTTTCTACCATTTATTCCTCTGCTAAAAAAAAAAATCCCCTTGGGGAACCGCTCCATTTTTGTAACTTTTCGGGGTGTGCAGCCCCTTGCTGACTCTCACATACGTGTTTCTCCATTTTATAGTAATTACATATAATCAAAGAGTGAATAATAAGCCAGATAAGATTCAAAAAAATAAAATAGTGAACAAAAAGTGAAAAAAAAAACTTTTAAATAATATCACAGTCCAGAAAAAATATATTTTCCTAAATCTTTGCTGGGGAAAAAAAACTCCAATCACCATGCTCCTGTTTGTAAGAGTGCCTCAAATCCCCCTTATAGAAGGGGCTCCACCACAATGTGTATGAAATGCACGCTTACCGACAACATCTATAATATGCACCTTTGGTGCCTTTGGTGTTTTAAGGTACCACCCTTTTTCACGTTGTATTCACAGAAGCCACCCTGGTAGCGGTATATAGGAAATTGCCAACAGCTTTTCTCCTCTCAGTTCTAGCACTTCCAGAACTGAATGTAGGTAATGGTAAGGGTGCTGAGGAGTCTATTGTTGCAGGGGCAGTCCTTTTGTTAGAGGTGGGTCTGTTTCTGCTGGTTTGGGGATCTATTGTTGCTGGGGAGTCAATTGTTATTGGGAGGGATCTACTGTTGAGTGAGGAGGTCTATTGATGCTGGGGGAGTATTTTGTTGCAGGGGGTCCATTATTGCTGGGAGGGGGGGGGTCTAATGTTGCTGGGTGGTCTATTATTGCTGGAGAGGTTTAATATTCCTGGGGGTTCTATTATTTCTGGAGGGGTCTAATATTCCTGGGGGGTATATCATTGCTGGAGGGGTCTATTGTTGCTGGGGGTCTATTGTTCCTGGGGAGATCTATTATTGCTGTGGAGGTCTATTGTTGCTGGCTACAGGGGATCTATTTTACTTTATTTTACAAATTCCATGTAGATGACTGAACACCACAAATTATATTTTATTCTGTTCTCTCTAAAAGAGGTCAGTACTGGAAAGTAGGTATGGGGTTGAAATAAGGGGAGGCTCAGAGGTGGGTTGAAGTAAGGGGGGCGGCTCAGAGGTGGGTAGGGGGTTGAAGTAAGGGGGGGCGGCTCAGAGGTGGGTATGGAGATTGAAGTAAGGGGGCAGCTCAGAGGTGGGTAGGGTTAGAATTACGGGGGGAGGCTCAGTGGTGGGTAGGGGGTTGAAGTAAGGGGGGCGGCTCAGAGGTGGGTAGGGGGTTTAAGTAAGGGGGGCAGCTCAGAGGTGAGTAAGGGGTTGAAGTAAGGGGGGTCGGCTCAGAGGTGGGTATGGAGATTGAACTAAGGGGGCAGCTCAGAGGTAGGCAGGGTTTGATGTAATGGGGGGGCGGCTCAGAAGTGGGTAGGGGGTTAAAGTAAGGGGGTGGTGGCTAAGAGGTGGGTAGGGGGTTGAAGTAAGGGGGGGCAGCTCAGAGGTGGGTAGGGGGTTGAAGTAAGGGGGGGCAGCTCAGAGGTGGGTAGGGGGTTGAAGTAAGGGGGCAGCTCAGAGGTGGGTAGGGTTTGAAGTAAGGAGGGGCGGCTCAGAGGTGGGTAGGGGGTTGAAGTAAGGGGGGAGAGCTCAGAAATGGGTAGGGGGTTGAAGTAAGGGGGGGAGGGCTCAGAGGTGGGTAGGGTTTGAAGTAAGGAGGGGCGGCTCAGAGGTGGGTAGGGGGTTGAAGTAAGGGGGGAGAGCTCAGAGGTGGGTAGGGGGTTGAAGTAAGGGGGGGAGGGCTCAGAGGTGGGTAGGGGTTTGAAGTAAGGGGGAGGGCTCAGAGGTGGGTAGGGGTTTGAAGTAAGGGGGGGCTCAGAGGTGGGTAGGGGGTTGAAGTAAGGGGGGGAGGCTCAGGGACGGAGACAAAGAATAGCTTGGAAGGGGTGACCACCTGCACCCATTCTCTGAGAAGAAAAATGCTCAGGAACAAAATGAATCAGGGCAGAGACATCTGGTAGTTGAGAGAGGAAGCTTCAAAGGGTTATATAGTAGAGATGCACATTTGCAGGGAATGGGTAGTAATTAGACACGTGCATTTGTTTCATTCCAAACTAGTTTTTTAACAAATCTCGACAAAAAATATTTTTTTATTATTATTATTCTTTATTATTAATTTGTTCTGTTCCATTTGTTTCAATGCCGCATTCGTTATTTCGGATAATTCGGAACTTCGGATAAATTCGCATTCGTTACTTTCACTAACAGCCAAATTTGAAAGGAAATTCCAATACCTATAATTTAATCGTTAGTTATTATTAGTTAGTTACTTGTCATTTCGAATTTTTCGGATTTTCATTGTGTCTTGGATTTTTTCTTTCTTATTTTTGGATTTGGGGATTTTTCGCATTTTCGAATTTACAAATTTACGAATTTGTGAAGTTGAGACTGCGAGGCCAGGCCTTCTCGTCCAACATTCTTTCCATGACCTCACAAATGCGCTTCTGGAAGAACGGTCAAACATTCCCATAGACACATCTCCTAATCCTTGTGGACGGCCTTCCCAGAAGAGTTGAAGCTGTTATAGCTGCAAAGGGTGGGCCAACCCAATATTGAACCCTACGGACTAAGACTGGGATGTCATTAAAGTTCATGTGCGTGTAAAGCAGGCATGTACTGGCCATTGGGACTACAGGGAGTTTCCCGGTGAGCCGATGGCTCAGTGGGCCGGTTTCAGTGACCAAGTAATGGCTGCGCGGCTTGCCCTCAACTTCACGCAGTGATGGGAGAAAGATGAGAAAAATACAGAGGAGAATAAGTGAAATAATAAAAGAGGTTAGTGAGGATTCCTTATGTTTTTTTGCACTATTGCGTATAGTTTTATATACTGTTTTTGTGCTTGTTTGCAAAATTAAAGTGGGCTGGTCTGGATGAAGTCCAGGGCCAAATTTTTGTCTCAGTCCAGCCCTGGTGTAAAGGCAGGTGTCCCAATACTTTTGGTAATATAGCATATGTTCAGAGGCAAGCTTACCAGCCTTATGGTCCTGCACCCATACTGGTAACTCCACCCGCAGTTTGAATTTTGTCCACCCATTTTCTTGGTAGGCATGCCAAAACCACGTCGCCCCCCCCCATGGGTTGGTCCTGCCCAGAACCACCTCTAAATATGCAGGGACCGCACATCACACTCATTTTAACGGTTGGTCCCTACCAGATCCTACCTGCAAATGTGATCAGCACCCACTTACTGCCCTGATCCCGGCAATTATTACCTTACCCATGGGCAGAACCTCAAATGAGGCTGATGCTGTGATCCCAGGACATGGCACGGGACACAGCCTCGGTAGGACAGAAGGCCAAGAATTAGGGACAGTTGGCTTCTATGCAGAGGTGGCGAGAAGAGGGAAAGAAACAGGAAAATCTGAAAAAGTTCATCCAGAACCTCTAATTTAGGGCCCGAGTCACTGGCCCAGGGCTGTGGTTACCATAGGTAGCCCTGGGTCAGTGTCCAGGGCCTTACATTTCTACAATACGCCCCGTTACTCAGAAATGACCTTTTCGAGAATGAGCTGCGATAGCTGAACTCAGAAAGCTACAGATATAAATGTTTCATGGCCCGGCCATCCGAGAGCGCCTACGTGACCCTCGCCGGTGCAATCAGCTCTGTTATTCCAGCCCGAAAAACGGCTCGTGTCAGCTTGTAAGCCTCCTAAAAATAAGCGGGACAGATGTTGAGACAAAAAGCTGTCTGCTGCGATCATGTCGAAAGAGGCAGTGCCAACGAGGGAGGAAAATTTCCGATGCATTATTTAACGGAGGAGACCACCTGTCTTCTGGCTGCCTCTCCTCCAAGAAAAGATAATTAGTGGCGTTGTGTATTTTGCGCTTAGTCGCTTATGGCGCTACCACCTCGCCCGTGTCTGCAAACACAATCTGTAGAACAGGTGCGGGTTTTTGTTGATGTGGTCTTCTTCGGGGCTTCAGGGTCTCCGGGGGCTCATATTTCACAATGTTCCGCAGAAATGTTTATTTTCTTCCACTTAGAAAACCCTTACTGAGCGCCAATTGTTGTCTTGGCAGAGGGGAGGAAAAAAATAACAATTTAGAGCTTCACTTATTTCTACAATTCATCGATTAAGTCAGAGTTTCTGTTTTTTCTTACTTTAATGGTGCTAAATTTTGGATATTATTATTATTCTTTTTTTCTTTTTAATGATTTTTTTAATTTCGAGAGACAGCACGTTATAGTTGAAAGGCGCCACACTCCTTAACAGCCCATGTACTGAATCCAGGTAGAAGGAGAGCGAACTCAGCCTAGGCTTTTTCCAGGCCACACCTTCTGGTCTTCACCTGTATGACTAAGCCCATGAACAGGGTGAAACGCGTCAAGGAGTGGACTGGGAGGAGCCTAGGCTGAGGCTGCTTTCTATCTTTTTTTAACTGCACTTTGTATACACAGTGTACAAGGCTTGGATGGACTCCCTAGATGCCGGTGTCTTGTTGAATACTGTCCCCCATCAGATAGTGTCCGCCCTGTACTGCACTTGCACAGTATGGAGGACAAGGAGACGCCGAAAGTCTTCCGAAGATGAACGGCACCTTCGCACTTAATAGTACCTTCTGCCCTCAGTCCAGGTTTAAGCCCCACCATCCAAGTGGACACAGAGTTAGAATAAAAATATGCTGAGCGCAGCGAGGCCGTGTCCGAAGTGTGGCGAGCGAAGCGTGGCAAGCAAAGCGAGCCCGCGAGGGGCCCTGTTACAAAGGGCTGTTTTACATCATATCTATGTCCACTTGGATGGTGGGGCTTGAACCTGGCCTCAGGGCAGAAGGTACTATTAAATGCACAAGCGCTGTTCATCTTCTGAGACTTTCGGCATCTCCTTGTCCTCCGTACTGCGCAAGCACTGCGCCTGCGCAGTATGGGGCGGACACTATCTGATGGGGGGGACACTTCTCGTCAGAACACCAGCATTCAAGTATATTGAATCACTGGACCAAAAGGCCACTTAGGGTGGTGCCATAGGTACACAGATGGGGGTCACAGCTTCACAGCAAGGAGTACTCACCACTTTCTGACTGATGTATGTATATAAACATCCTGTCCACAGGTAGTTATTACAAGATTATGGCTGGGACTGTTTTTTTTTTTTTTTCAGCCGGCACTCTTGTAAAAGTGATCCAGTCAGATTTACAGCGGCCCAATCACTTTTACAACGCTGTGAAACGCCACCCCTTCCCCTCCCAAAACTGCCTGCGGAGATTTTAATGTTCTTCACCTCCATGTTCAGAGTTGTCATTCCCTGTGTCAGGACCTGGATCACCTGCTGGTAGCACTGTGGTTCCAAGAGCGGAAGGCTGTAGTTCCGGTGTCCTCCGGCAGGTGTCTCCCAGCAGCTAGCGGATCCTAGTAATCAGTCTCTATCTGATTCTGGCTGCTGGGAAGGTATTTAGATTCTTCTCTACTTTTCCCTGGTGCTTCAGTGTTTTGTCTGGCAGTCAGATCAGATGTATGCTTGCTGTTAAATCCTGAGCCTGGTTCCTGCCTGATCCTGCTCCTATCCTGTACCCTGCTGTCTTGTACCTGTCCCCCTTGTTCCTGATCCCAGTCCTGGTCCCCCCTTCCTTGCATCTCTAGTATTACCCTGTTTATCTGTGTTCCTCAATTTGCATATACTGTATTATAATTAGGCCGCTTGTTAGGTATTCTGTCATTTGGTTATGGTTCATGTGTATCTTCACGTTTGCTGTGTTTGCTTTTTGTTGGTGTTTGGATGTGTATTGTTTTAATATTATTAAATTTACTTTAGTGCTGGTTCACATCTATGCAGCTTCAAAGTCGGGTGACTTTGACAGCCAACATCCTGCGCGACTTCATTGCATCTTGCTTGCAACTTTATTAACAGGAATCAGTGCAAATGATGAAGTCGCCCCAAAGTCGCCCCCAAAGTAGTGCAGGAACCTATTTCTAAGTTGAGTCGCACCAATTAGTTCCATGGCCGTTAATAGAGTGTAACTTGTCATGCAACTTTGAACTCTCAAGTCGCATGACAAGTCATGGCAGTGTGAACCGAGCCTTATTATTATGTATAGTCTGGTCTCAAATTCCTAAGTGTAGCTTTGCAGATCTGGTCATCCCTACTGCTGGATTCCTGTAGTCAGGGCCGAAACTAGGGGGGAGGGAGCTGTCCCCGGGTGCCGCACTGAGAGGGGTGCCGACCAATGGCAGAATTAGTGACAGCGGCATCTGTCAACCCTGGGAGTGAGGCGGGAGGAAGTGTGGGCTGTGCATAGCTCTATGCAGTCCTGCTTGTTTGCCGTTTGTCCCCTGGATGCTTTCAGGTTGGGCTGGTACAGCCAGTGAAGAAGCTAACCAAGCACGATCTTGGTAGCTGCTTTGGTGGTCACGGGAGACATCAAATGTCTAATAGACCACTGATATCTCCATACAGAGGACCTGTCATTGGCCATCGTTATCACAAGGGGGCTTGTTAGCCCTGTGTTTGTTGACTGCACTAAAATGCACTGCACTGGTGTGAACTAAGGCCAGTGGAATCAATTTTAAACACTGTCCAAGCATTTTTGATGCAGAAAAAAAAAATGCACTGGACTGCATCTTGTGCGAACCAGCCTTAGAGGAACATGGAAGAAGTGGGAAGGGTCTAACAGGGACTGAACAAGTTGCAGTGACCCACCAAAACTGCCACTAGATGTCAGCAACTCAGCATGTAGAGAGAAGAGAAGGAATTCCCGATGCCGCACAGCCATCCGAGGCCACGTCCCAACGCGTTTCCCCCCGGAGCTTAATCATGGGGATGTCAGCATACTGCAAAAAAATTATAACCACATGCAGTACAACACAAGGCAGACAAAATACATCAAAGCGGGGCAGAACAACTTGTTTGGCTTTAATGATAAAGTAGCTATTTTAAAACAATTTTAGGAATATATTCCAGTAGACTTGTAAAAATACTGGAGGATCCACTTTAAACATATTCTTTAAAGATCGCTACTGTTTGCCACTCATTTGAAAAGTTTAATAAATGGGATTTGCCGTCCTAAGATCCATTGCGGCGTGGCGATAATGATGTTTAATGCCGCGGTTGTTTATTTTTATTTTTTTTCGGCAGAGGAGTAATGTATCTACTTTAGATGCAAATGACACTTCAGTCGAGTTCTTTTTTTAATTGTAACGTACAGTACGAACTAAGACAGGAGATGGAAACAAAATAAAAACGCAAGGCGATCGATCAGAGGCTCAGAGCGAGAAGACCTGCGAATGCAACTTTTCTCCGGCGCCACAAAGCTAATTTGGGGATTAATAATCCGGTCACACAGCAATTTTGCAGTCAACACTGTGTTCCCCGCTGAATATAATAAGCACCTTGACTGAAAAGAGTGCTTTTCCTATTCAGGGTATTATCTGTCTTGAGCTCTTTGCTTTGTAGCCCGGCTCGTCTTAATTAAACGGTGCACGCGTCGGTTTAGTTAGCAAGGTCACCCCGAAAACCAATGCGTGCAGCTGATATTTCAGTCCGATAAAATATTATTTAAAACATAATAACTCCAAAAAAAAAAAAGGCACCGGGCCCCACTGGGGGGGACAGAGTCTCAGCGGCTATAATTTGAATGTTAATATTATACAGTCTGATATGTGTGTATGGAAGTAATTGAGCTTATTCCTCGAGGGTCAGTGTGATATGCATTTTGCAGACTCGTCAGTTTCCGATGCATATATTAAGTCACTTCTAGAGTGTGATCGTTAAAGAAGCATCATTTTTATTCTAGACTCGTGGACGGCGAGTTAAAGGGACTTTATGCTTTTAGCTGCTCATCAACTTTTTGATAGCTAAAAGTTGGGTGTGGTACTTAGTTTTGGGTTTCTTGTGGGCCCCTCCACAACTTAGCCAGTGGTACTCTCAGAATCCATGCTACTCCTACTCCTATAATCCCTGCCAAGGCTTCCAGAATGCTTTCTAGGTCTTCCTATGGTACCTGCAGAACCTCTGCTTGGACTTCCAATGGTACTCACAGAACCACTGCCCAGACCAGGGATATGCAATTAGCGGTCCTCCAGCTGTTGCAAAACTACAAGTCCCATCATGTCTCTGCCTCTGGGTGTCATGCTTGTGGCTGTCAGTGTCTTGCTATGCCTCGTGGGGCTTGAAGTTCTGCAACAGCTGGAGGTCCGCTAATTGCATATCCCTGGCCTAGACTTTCAATGGTACTCGCAGAAACCCTGCCATGATTTCCAGTGGTACTTGTAGAACCCCTGCCTGCACTTGCAGTGGTACCTGCAGAACCTCTGCTTGGACTTCCAATGGTACTCACAAAACCATTGCCAGGACTTTCAATGGTACTCACAGAACCCCTGCCAGGATTTTCAATGGTACTCATAGAACCCCTGCCTGGACTTCCAATGGTACTTGTAGAACCCCTGTCTGCCCTTGCAATGGTACCTGCAGAACCTCTGCTTGGATTTCCAATGGTACTCACAGAACCCCTGCCAGGACTTCCAATGGTAGTCGCAGAACCACTGCCTAGACTTTCAATGATACTCGCAGAACTCCTGCCATGGTTTCCAATGGTACTTGCAGAAGCCCTGCCTTCACTTGCAGTGGTACCTGCAGAACCTCTGCTGGACTTCCAATGGTTCTGGTACTCACATAACCCCTGCCAGGACTTCCAATGGTACTCACAAAACCCCTGCCCGAATTTTCAATGGTACACATAGAACCCCTGCCTGGACTTCCAATGGTACTTATAGAAGATCTGCCTTGACTTTCAATGTTACTCACAGAAATCCTGCCATGACTTCCAATGGTACTTGCAGAACCCCTGTCTGCCCTTGCAGTGGTACCTGCAGAACCTCTGCTTGGACTTCCAGTGGTACTCACAGAACCCCTGCCAGGACTTCCAGTTGTACTCACAAAATCCCTGCCACGTTTCAATGCTACTCCTAGAACTCCTGCCAGGACTTCCAATGGTACTGACAAAACCCCTGCCTGGACTTCCAATGGTACTCGCAGAACTCCAGCCTGGACTTCCAATAGTACTCCCAAAACACCTGCCACGATTTTCAAGGGTACTTGCAGAACCCCTGCCTGGACTTCCAAAAGTACTCAAAAGCCCCATACACACTATCAGTTTTTCTGCTGAGTTTTTCCTTCAGGTTTACCAAAACCATGTAGTAGAAGGGCCTGCCTGATTGCATACAAATGGAAACTCCTAAGGTTTGACCTCATATTATATGGTTTTGGTAAATCTGAAGGAAAAAGTCAGCAGAAAAACTGATAGTGTGTATGGGGCTATAGAATCCCTGCCTGGACTTCCAAAAGTACCCATAGAATCCTTGCATGGAATTCGAATGACACGTGCAGAATTACTGTCTGGATTTCCAATGGTACTTGCAAAACCTCTGCTTGGACTTTCAATGATACTCACAGAACCCTTGCCAGGACTTCCAATGGTACTTGCAGAACCCCTATTTAGACTTCCAATGGTACTCGTAGAACCCCTGCCTGAACTTCCAGTGGTACCTGCAGACCCTCTGCTTGGACTTCCAATGATACTTACAGAACCCTTGCTTGCACTTCTAATGGTTACTCACAGAACCCCTGCCTGGATTTCTAATGGTACTTGCGGAACTCCTGCCAGAACTTACCCAGAAGGTGTTTATGCTCCATCCTTTGAAGGGGCTAGTGCACTGTCTAATCGTCAGCTACCTGAGTGCTAAAAAGCTGTAATACCGGCCAATTGCCTGTTTGTTGACAACCTGGGCTAAGCTGACTACTCTTTTACTTCATGTGCCTAGACAACTATTGGACCTGACTATGCTCTTGCTTACTGCCTGCCTTGACCTCTGCCCTGGCCTGACTACTCCCTTGCCTGCTGCCTGTCTTAACCCTTAAAAGGACCCAACTACATTCTTGCTTCCCCCTGCCTCTACCCCAACCCAGACGTGACTACTTCCTCACCTGCCTCAACCTCTGCCTGGACCTGACTATTCCGTTGCCTGCTGCCTACCTCGACCACTACCTAGACTTCAGTAATCTCTTGTGTTCCACCATTTCAACCCCTGCCTGTACCTGAATATATTGTTGTCTACAACCCCGTGAACAAGCTCTGCACTGTAGCCTTTCTATTCCAGCCACCCCCTTCATGGGGAAATCCTTGGGGCTGCCACCGGGTGCAGGTTTGAAGCAAAGAAAACTGGGACTACTAGAGTTCTTGGCCCATTTTCACTTTCAGGAGCTCCGATGAAGCCCAACTGCCACTTAGATTCCACATCACAGTGAAGGAAGAGCCAACCCACCATTAAGTATCCAGCATAGTCTTTATTAGACACAGCAGTCAACAAAGGACTACAAAGTTTCTCTTCATCAGGACTGCAAAGCGATCTTTCTAAAGTCTGGACTATTTTGAGTGCTGCTTATGATGACAAGTGGACCTGTAATTAACAATTTCACATCACCAAAGTCAGTATACTACAAATCAATTTGGCCAATTGATGTTGTTATTATTAAAGTAAAAGAAGAAAAAAAAAAACTGCTCCGGAGCTTTCCACTTGACCTAAATCTTTGACAAAGATCTGCTGGTCTTTGGTTACTGGTTGCATTGTGGGTGTTTCTTTATTTTAGAACAGTGGTCTCCAAACTGCGGCCCGAGGGCTGGCTGTGGCCCTTTGCTTGCCTTTTTCCGGCCCCTGGGGCACTTTTCCTCCCACTGATAAATTACACTCTTCCTCCCACAGACACCAACAGTGGGGCAGTATTCCTCCCACTGACACCAATGATGGGGCACTTTTCTTCCCACTGACACCAATGATGGGGCAATATTCCCCCCACTGACACCATTGACTGACACCAATGTTGGGGGCACTATTCCTCCAATTGACACCAACCACGAGGAACTGTTCCTCCCTGCAATGTTTACTCCCACTGACACCAGGACAGTTTCTATCCCCAATGACCACAGTCTTGCCCTCCCAAAGTCTGAAGGACGGTAAACTGGCCCTTTGTTTAGAATGTTTGAAGACCCTTGTTTTAGACCTAAGAGTCTTTAGAGAAGCAGCACAAGGAGCCAATCAGTTTTGCTGCCTTGCTCTAATGCCGCGTACACACGACCGGACTTTCCGGCAGACTAGTCTTCCTGACGGACTTTCAGCAGAGGTCCGACTGACTTTCTGAACAAACGGACTTGGCCACACACAAACGGACTAAGTCTGTTTAAAAGTAAATTTTTAACATGATGACGCAAGACCGGACTAAACAAGGAAGTTCAGTAGCCAGTAGCCAATAGCTGCCCTTGCGTCATATCTGGTCCCTCGGACTAGCACACAGACAAACGGTTTTCCCGATCTTTAGTCCGTCGAACTTGAGTCCGTCGGATAGATTTGAAACATGTTCTATTTCTAGGTCCGTCTGATTTTTTAAAATAAAAAAACGGTCTGACTAGCCCACACACGATTGGATTGTCCGGACTGATCCCGTTGGACCTAGTCTGCTGGAAAGTCCGGTCGTGTGTACACGACATTAGGATGACAAAGGGCTGATAGGTGGAGAGGGCAGAGTGACAGAGAGATGAGCTCATCAATCTTCTGCTTTACCTTTCACTGTCCAATCACAGGCTGGGGGCGAGTCCATGCAACCTGGGTTTAAAGGAAGTGAATTGAATGATGCTGACTGAGAGACTGAGGACATCTAGTGTCAGAAAAAAAGTACTACAAGGGAAATCCCTGGATGAAAGCCAAGTTTTTACAGTTGACAAGACCAGTGATTGCAATCAGAATAGAAGAAATATCATTAAAGGTCCAGTCTGCTGCTAGTCTATTCACATTGTTCTCAATCAAGCCTTGATGAAGGGGGCATTTTTTGGACCCCCAAAATGCACTGGATAGGGAATCAGGACCCCATCCTTGCAAGTGGTAGAACTGGGTAAATCTTTGGACTGGATGGACAGAAAAAAACCTTTGACAGGTAGAAGAGTTGCTTTTCACCCATGTATTTAACGGGCTGCCTAGAGTTCAGCTTTAAGACTGGATGTGGAAGTGGAGCGGCCCCCCGTGATTCTTTTTATAGGGCCCCAAGTTGTTATCGTCACCTGGTTGTCACCCTTCGAAAAACTTCTGTCATAAACGTTGGGGTTATGTCACGCCGCAGCCAATAAAATGCCAAACCGCGTAATCTGTCAAGACGCGGCGGGCTAATTAGCGAGTGGCGTAATTACTGTACGTTCGTTTTTTTGACATATTTAATCAATGACATTGACGCTCTCACGTGTTTTCCCGACTTTGACAGCATTGTCTTGCGAGGACTGGGAAGCGGCGTTGCATTTGCGGAATAAAAGAAGAAAATAATAACACCATTCAAAGCGCGCTCGTTGCTCGTAGCAGCCTTTTATTTCGACGCTTCCTGGGAGTCGCTCCCCTGATCTTGTAACAATGTCATGAATCATTTGAAGCGACGGAGGAAGAGGTTTCCTGCGCCCTCAAGACTTTTTTTTTGCTCGCTGAATCAATAAAGCGCACCGGTGTTTTTTTGTTTAAGCGTGCTAGGCATTCGCTACAGAAGTACGGGAACATCTGTATTTCTGAACCCCCCCCCTGGTGGGTCTGCGCTCCTTTTATTTATTAATTTTTTTTTAGTTCTTTCATCTCAAACCTTTGAGAACAGCCGCAGCCTGAGGACCGCTGAACTTATTACGGCCCATTGTGAAGGATAAATCATGTGGAAGTGTAACCTCCGAGCTCCCACCTTGCGTGTCCTCATTGTGATTCTCACAGCTGTACGGCGAAGGCGACGAGCGTTAATCAGCTAGAAAGGCGCGATGACATCAACCATAAAGGCTGCAAAAACGCTGGAAGCGTGCTTCTCCCCGGACGCCGTCCCAGACGGGGTTTTGTGGAGAGAGAGCGATGTTTAATGCATTTTCCCCGCGCCGCCTGGGATGTGCGTCGTGATCTTACAATGGACGCAGGCGTTTAGTTCTGCGCGCCGCTGAAAACATTCGGGTTTGAGGGCCCATTCCCCATTTCCATGTTGCTGAAATGGGTGGTAGAACGTAGGTTACCGCAGTGCGCGCTAAAGCGCAAGCTGAGCTGCAATGCATCTGTGTTGATTGGCACCCTAATGCATTCTTACCGCAGTGAGTAATGAATCCAAATATGGCCCAAGGCGTTACTGTCCATTCCCACTTTGGGAATGCATGCATAATGGTGCGCTTTCTCATGCAAAGAATGCGCTGCCCTTTAGCAGATGTGCAGCGGTGGCGCCCCTATGCGTCTGCTAATGTGCACTTTTTCAAGACTTTGCAGCCCCCTGAAGACTGGGCAAGTGCAAAAGGAATACTGGAAAGAGGTCACACCAGCCATCCTTTCAATGAAGAAGTAAAACTGATAAAACACTCACAAACAGCATATCATGTCAAGCTCATCAATATCCACAGTGTGCCACATCACCTGGCCCACTGCACTAATCCCTGCGTAGGGAAGACACTTCAAATGGCTGGTGCGTTTTCAGGGTAGGTACCCTCTTCCTCAGAGCCCTGGATATTTTAACTACTTGCCGTCCGTGCAATACTCAAATGCCGGGTACAGCGCAGTCGTCCAGTTCTGGGAAGGCGTCCATTGACATCCTCCCAGAACCATGCCCCTTCACGCCCTCCGCAGCACACTTGGTGTGGTCTGTGATCGGTGTGTCCTTTGGATCGGTCCTGCCTATTAGTGCCCATCAGTGCCACATGTCAGTGCTGCCTATTAGTGCCCATCAGTGCCGCATATTAGTGCAGCCTCATTAGTGCCTCATCAGTGCCCATTAGTGCCACCTCATCAGTGTCGCCTCATTAGTGCCGCCTCACTAGTGCCACCTCATCAGTGTCGCCTCATTAGTTCCACCTCATAAGTGCCCATCAGTGCCACCTCATTAGTGCCACCTTATTAGTGCCACCTCCTCAGTGTCGCCTCATTAGTGCCACCTCATCAGTGCCACCTCATCAGTGCGTAACAGTGCCACCTCACCAGTGCCGTTTTATTAGTGCCGCCTCATCAGTGCCACATAATCAATGCCCATCAGTGTCGCCTCATCACTGCTGCCTCATTAGTGCCATCTCATCAGTGTCACCTCATTAGTGCCACCTCATCAGTGCCCATCAGTGTCACCTTATCGGTGCTGCCTCATTAGTGCCACCTCATCAGTTCCACCTCATCGGTGCTGCATCATTAGTGCCACCTCATTACTGCCTCCTCATCAGTGTTGCCTAATTAGTTCCACTTCATCAGTGCCCATCAGTGCCGCCTCATTAGTGCCGCCTCATTAGTGCCGCCTCATCAGTGCCACATCATCAGTGACCATCAGTGTCACCTCATCAGTGCTGCCTCATTAGTGCCACCTCATCAGTGTCGCCTCATTAGTGCCACCTCATTGGTGCTCATCAGTGTCACCTCATCAGTGCTACCTCATTAGTGCCACCTCATCAGTGCTGCCTCATTAGTGCCACCTCATTAGTGCCGCCTCATCAGTGCCCTTCAGTGCCACCTCATTAGTGCTAACTCATCAGTGCTACCTCATTAGTGCAGCCTATCAGTGCCCATCAATGCTGCCTATCAGTGGCCATCAGTGGCTATCAGCGCACATTAGTGAAGGAGAAAAATTATCTGTTTGCAAAATTCTATAACAGTAACTAAGTAAAAAAAAAATATTTTTTCAAAATTGTTGGTAATTTGTGTAGCAAAAAAAACAAAACAAAAAACCCTAGTGGTGATTAAATACCATCAAAAGAAAGCCCTAGTGATGTGATATGACCATGCAGTTGTCATTCAAAGTGCAACAGCACTGACAGCTGAAGAGGGGGAAAGTGCCCGATAGGCAAGTGGTTAAGGTAAATCACAAGGCAGTTCTTGTTTTTCCATTGAAAGGAATGTTCTGCTCTACAGGTGACACATAAGAGTGGCTGGAAACACACGTGTGCTCCGTTGAACCTGCATTGTGTGAACATAAGCTTAGAAAAAAAGGATTTGGTACTTTCTTCATGTGTTAAAGAGGAATGCAGTACCCTTTTTAATGGCTTTGCCCCATCTGGTACCATTATAGCCCTGGCACAGTAGCAACCTTCGGGTCCTGGCAGAACCCTTTGGCACATCAGAACATTTTCCTGTGTATATGCAAAGAAGGCAACGATTTGGGACTTTCAAAATAGACTCTTTGTACATGCGTGGGAAAGTTGCACATGTACAAATGTGCTTCGCGTGCGCAGTTGTGGAACATAGACTCCAATAAAGCCTGCCTGAAGTTTTCCTTGTTTCCACACTATTGCCATGTCATAGTTCAACATCATGGTCAATTATAGACACTGTTAACCCCGCCTACGGTCAGCATTTTGTCCACCCATTTTGAGGGTAGGCATGCTCAAATCAAGCCAACTTTATGGGTTGGTCCCATCCAGACACCTCTCTAAATATCCAAACACTGCTCATCACACCCACTTTAAAGGTTGGTCCCCATCCAGACACCTCTCTAAATATCCAAACACTGCTCATCACACCCACTTTAAAGGTTGGTCCCCATCCAGACACCTTCTCTAAATATCCAGGGACTGCCCATCACACCACTTTATAGGTTGGTCCCCTCCAGACACCTCTCCAAATATCGAGGGGCTGCCCATCACACCTTCTTTATGGGTTGGTCTCGTCCAGTCACCTTTTCAAAATTTCTGAGGACTACCCATCACATCCACTTTATAGGTTGGTCCCATCCAGACACCTTATCGAAATATCTGGGGACTTCCCATCACAACCACTATATAGGTTGGTCCCATTCAGATACCTCTCTAAATATCAAGGGACTGCCCATCACACCTTCTTTATGGGTTGGTTCCATCCAGACACCTCTCTGAATATACAGGGACTGCCCATCACACCTTCTTTATGGGTTGGTCCCATCCAGACACCTCTCTGAATATACAGGGAATTCCCATCACACCTTCTTTTTGGGTTGGCCCCATCCAGACACCTCTCTGAATATACAGGGAATTCCCATCACACCTTCTTTATGAGTTGGTCCCATCCAGACACCTTTTCAAAATTTCTGAGGACTACCCATCACACCCACTTTATAGGTTGGTCCCATCCAGACACCTTTTCGAAATATCTGGGGACTTCCCATCACAACCACTATATAGGTTGGTCCCATTCAGATACCTCTCTAAATATCAAGGGACTGCCCATGACACCTTCTTTATGGGTTGGTCCCATCCAGACACCTCTCTGAATATACAGGGACTGCCCATCACACCTTCTTTATGGGTTGGTTCCATCCAGACACCTCTCTGAATATACAGGGAATTCCCATCACACCTTCTTTATGGGTTGGTCCCATCCAGACACCTCTCTGAATATACAGGGAATGCCCATCACACCTTCTTTATAAGTTGGTCTCGTTCAGGCACTTTCTCAAAATATCCGGGGACTGCTGATCACACCTGATTTATGGGTGTTGTGTGCCTCCAGCACAGTATACACCTGTATCTACCCTTTATTGCTATTTTCTCTAATACAGGCATCTGCAGGAGTTAGTGTGTGTTGTGTGCCTCCAGCGCAGTATACAACTGTATCTACCCTTTATTGCTGTTTTCTCTAATACAGGCATCTGCAGGAGTTAGTGGGTGTTGTGTGCCTCCAGCACAGTATACACCTGTATCTACCCTTTATTGCTGTTTTCTCTAATACAGGCATCTGCAGGAGTTAGTGGGTGTTGTGTGCCTCCAGCGCAGCACAGTATACACCTGTATCTACCCTTTATTGCTGGTGTTCTCTAATACAGGCATCTGCAGGAGTTAGTGGGTGTTGTGTGCCTCCAGCACAGTATACACCTGTATCTACCCTTTATTGCTGGTGTTCTATCATACAGGCATCTGCAGGAGTTAGTGGGTGTTGTGTGCCTCCAGCACAGCACAGTATACACCTATATCTACCCTTTATTGCTGGTGTTCTATCATACAGGCATCTGCAGGAGTTAAAGTGGGTGTTGTGTGCCTCCAGCACAGTATACACCTGAAGATACCCCTTATTGCTGGTGTTGTCTGTTGCATATCTTGCATATTAGCCTTTAAAATGAGCACTTTTGATTTCGAACGTTCGAGTCCCATTGACTTTAATAGGGTTCTAAAGTTCATACGAATTTTCAGTCCGTTCGAAGGTTCTGGTGCGAACCAAACCGGGGGGGGGGGTGTTCGGCTCATCCCTAATCACAAGGAATGGAGAGACAGTGCCCCCTCCGGTTATGGCGCATACATGGGGGCAGGGGCAAAGGGCACATAGTGCGTGGCATTCGCCTAGGTGAAATGATGTGCCCGGGGTGGGGGGGGGGGGATAGAGCTATTTAAGGAGAGAAAGGGGAGGAATGGGGAAGAGGAGGGAAGATTGCCTAGACCGGTGATGGCGAACCTTGGCACCCCAGATGTTTTGGACCTACATTTCCCTACATCTGGGGTGCCAAGCTTCACCATCACTGGCCTAGAGGGTGAAGATCCCCTTTAAAAATCTGTCCTTAGGCTTCAATCCAGTGACTGTGCCTAGGCTGAGATGATGTCGTTAGTCAGCTGCAGGCAGGAGGAAGCATTTCCTCTGTCTCCTCTCTCCCAGTGATCAGACTGCAACATTGCAACTTTGCAGCAAGTCAGAAAAAGGGAGGCTGCAGCGGGGGGCTCATTTATGAGCCAATCGTTCAATCCAGGGAGTAGATGGTGACCCTGGATGAAGCCTGAACAGAGATGGCTCTGTCCTTCTGGAGTAGAAAGCAGATGAAGGCATTTGTCGGGGGGGGGGGGGGGGGGGAAGCCTGTGATCTCCGCGAGAGGTAATAAATACCTGGAAGTGTTCTACTGACAAATTACTGAACATGTATGAAAAATATATTTAATGCTAGGTCAACTTTAATACCTCAATAGCTTGTAATTCTTTCTATTTGTTACATTCAATATTTCATTTACTGTAATAAAAAAAAAAAAAAAAAACCTTAATAGAGATTCTTGTTGGAAACCTTTAATATAACGCTGAGTGGTTCATCTCAGCCGGAGAAATATGTACAACAATCCTAATGGCCCTCCCGGAGTTTCAGCTCCGTTTAATGGGACTCGCTGGTGGGATTCAGCCCCAGGTGATGAGTGGAGACTGTTGGAGAACATTCACAACTTGTTTCTGTGTTTTCTGCTGGGAGAAAAAAAAAATTAAAAAATGATTACCAGGATTTTGTAATTATCAATGCAAATACCACCAGAAGCCTCGTGCTGCCTTTATTAGTTAGAAAAGCCTTTCCCGTGCTCCCCTCTGGTTCAGTTTCAATTCCCACTTATTGGGAAACGACTTTCCCTGATTTTATGGGCACTGCCATTCCTACCAAAAACAAAATGGCAAAAATTATAATTATTATTATTTGTATTTTTCTTTGCTTGGTTTATAGATAGGTTACCAGGGGCGGACTGACCATTGGGCCACTCGGGCACTGCCCGAGGGCCCCGAGCCACTAGGGGGCCCCATCAGGGTTGCCAGCCACAGTAAAACAAGGGACAGTATGTAAAAATCTGTGTCTTTTTTACATCTGTCTCTAAAATTGTCCCTTACCGACATCCTTTTGGTCTAAAAATCCAGAGATTATAGCTGCCCCACCTCTCCAGTACCTTCTCAGCCAATAGAAACATGTCTGTGTATACTGTGTGTACATGTATGTGTATACTGTGTGATTGTATACTGTATGTGTATACACTGTGTGGCCCCATAATCTTGGATTGCCTGTGTGCCCCATAATCTCTTATTGCCCGGGGGCCCCACGAGTTGTCAGTCCACCCCTGTACGTTACCAACAACTAGTCCACCTTCAGGATCAGGGGGTCTCTAAACAAAGGGCCAGTTTACCGGAGACATGTGCGGTTCGTTTTGTTCCAAATTAATATTCGGACACATTTTTCATTATTCGGAGATTCGGATATACCCGAATTACAATATAAAATAATTTTACCGAGTAACAAAACTAAATTCGTCCGAATTTCAGAAATTCAGACTAAAATTCTAATCGAATTTTACTTAAATTCTAACTGTACACATACAGTATCTCACAAAAGTTTGTACACCCCTCACATTTTTGTAAATATTTTATTCTATCGTTTCTCGTGACAAAACTGAAGAAATTACACTTTGCTACAATGTAAAGTAAATTTTATTGGATGCATTAAAAAGATGCTGTAATCTTTGTTAAAATTATTTTTTCAAAAAGAAAGATCATGTGCAATACAAGTATACTGTACAGCGATATTTGCTCAACATGTTTTGCCAGAAGATGGCTTCTTCGGGAGACTTTATGCTTTACTGCAATGAGTGTAAACATTATAAAATTTATAAACTGTAAACAGTATAAAAACTCCTGAAGAAGCCATTTTCAGGCAAAACATGTTGAGCAAATATCACTGTACAGTAAACTTGGATTACACGTGATCTTTATTTTTGAAAAAAATCTTTTAACAAAGATTACAGCATCTTTTTAATGTACCCAATAAAAAAATATATATATTTTAAAATATGATGTAGTGCATGTCTGGCACCTTAAAAGTCCCCATTCCTCATATATTCTCTAGCCCTTGGGATGTGGTGCCTTGCTCCCCATATCTTTGTCTGATAATCTGAAAATTTCAATATGTGTTCAAGATGGTTCGCCCTCTTGAACACATGCTAAACCCCGTGTGAGATGCAACCCATATTAACGCATGGCATGCAACACAACGCACAGGAACAGAGATGTATATGTGGGCCCTCCGGTTTGGAATGGAAGGTTTCAAACACCTGAACAGCTTCCTCTGAAATCAGGATTCCCATCAGATCTTCCGCAATAAATCTCCACCGCGGGACGCTTCTGGATGATGGGACCTGTGCAAGGTCGCGGGGTCACCGCTTGTCGTTTTATGTAACGACGATGCCACCTGCACCGGTAAAGAGAGGAAAAATAAATGTAGGATTGGGCCGTGGAGGTAATTTCCACACGTGTTTAACTGGAGAAAGTGCACTCAGGGATCACACATAATGGGCAATATCTCAGCAGAGGAGCGGGGCATGCTGGGAATGGAGAGGAGAAGTGGCTCGGCGGGAGGTCTCTGTACACATCACAGGACGCATGTTCACTGAAAGCCTGAAACAACATAAAGGTCACAGCGTGACGCGCGCCATATTGCATGAAAGAGCAGCGAGGCGGCAGAGCCGAGGCGGGGGTTCTGTATGTAAAAGACTGGATTCATATTTAAAGCTAAATTCTAGTAAAGGAAAATAAATAAATAAAAAAATAGAATAAAAAAAATAATATATATATATATATATATATATATATATATATATATATATATAGCATATATATTGTATTTGAAAAGGTTGTCGCATGGAGAGCTTATTTTTATTGCTCAAATAGTATAGTACGGACTCCAGCAATCTCCGTCCTTTTGTTCAGCTAAAGATTACAAAGTAACTAGTGACATATAAAGCCAGAAACTGGTACATACATAAAGTAACAATAACAGAATAATAAATAATATAATAATAAAAACAGGTGCCGCTGCTTATCTCTGCACAGGAGTGTTTTCTTAGGGCCCATTCGCACCAGAGCGCGGTCCAGAAAACCCACAGGTGGCGTGTCTGCTCATGTGCATGATCTCCATACATGTGCAGACCTCCACACGTACGCAGGTGGAGTTAGCTACTTTGCCACTAGGTGGCTTTGCACCAGAATAGGGTCTGGTTACAGTAAGTGAGGTCTTCAGGTGTTAGGCCCCTTTTAAGTAGAGCCCTCCTGCAATGAGGTCATGGGTGATGTGGTGTGGGAAACCCACGGGTGACGTGTCTGCATATGCATGTGATCTCCTAAACATGCACAGAAAGCCACATGTAGGCAGGTTTAGTTAGCTACTGTGACACTAAGTGGCTCTGCACCAGAATAGTATCCGGTTACAGTAAGTACATTTTTTAGGTGTTTAGGCCCCTTTTAGGTAGTTCCCTCCTGCAGTGATTTCATGGGTGGCGCTGTGCGGGAAACTCGTGGGTGGCAAATCAGCGAGTGCATGTGATCTCCTGAACATGCATAGAAAGCCACATGTAGGCAGGTGCAGTTAGCTACTATGGCACTAGGTGGCTCTGTGCTAGAATAGTGTATAGTTACAGTAAGTAAGGACTCCAGGTGCTAGGCCCCTTTTAAGTAGAACCCTCCTGCAGGTATCGTGAAACCCACAGGTAGCGTGTCTGTGTATGCACGTGATCTTGTGATCTGAACATGCACAGAAAGCCACATGTAGGCAGGTGCAGTTAGCAGTTGCGGTTAGTGTCTAGTAAGTAAGGTCATTAGGTGTTAGCTCCTTTTTAAGTAGAACCCTCCTGCAGTGATGTCATTGGTGCATCAGTGCATTGTTATAAGCCAGGTAGGGAGGGGCACACTCTCTCTTGGGGCATGGAAGCTGAATGACCCACACCAATGAGGATTTAGTCAGCATATGTAGGCCCTGGACAGGCAGGAGGTAATAAGTCCAGCATTGGTGCCAGTTTACGCAATAATAATCCCTAGCATTAGTTCCCATTTCCACACTAATAACCCCCTTCATTGGAGCCAGTTTCTCCAGTAATAACCCCCAGCATTCTTGACAGTTTCCTCAGTAATAATTCACAGCGTTGGTGCCAGTTTCCCCAGTAATAACCCTCAGCATTGGTGCCAGTTTCCCCCGTAATAAGCCCAGCATTAGTGCCAGTTTCCCTAGTAACAACCATCAGCATTGGTGCCAGTTTCCCCATAATAACCCCAGAATTAGTGCCTGTTTCCCCAGTAATAACCATCAGCATTGGTGCCAGTTTCCCCATAATAACCCCAGAATTAGTGCCAGTTTCCCCAGTAATAACCCACTGCATTGGTGACATTTTCCCCAGTAATAACCCTCAGCCTTGGTGCCAGTTTCCCCAGTAGTAGCCCCTGCATTAGTGCCAGTTTCCCCATAATAACCCCAGCATTAGTGCCTGTTTCCCCAGTAATAACTCCCAGCATTGGTGCCATTTTCCCCAGTAATAACCCTCAGCCTTGGTGCCAGTTTCCCCAGTAGTAGCCCCAGCATTTGTGCCAGTTTCTCTAGTAATATCCCCCAGCATTGGTGCCAGTTTCCCCAGTAATAACCCCCACCATCGTTGCCAGTTTCCACAATAATAATCCCAAGGATTAGCATCAGTCTTCGCAATAATAACCCCCTATATTGGCATTTCTTTTGCCTCCCAGCTGCTCCCCCTCAAGCTACAAAGACAGTGGACAGGAGTTTACACGTGCTGTGGCCTCCTATCACATTCAGTGGGCACTACAACCTGCTGACTGCAACCCATTCAAGTGAATAAGGCTACGTTGCAACCATGTGGTGACAGCAAGGTGGTGTGGAAATTGCAGGGTTAACACGGGCGGTAAGGAGGCAACATATCGCTTCATCACCTCTGAAAAGCGACCCAACTGCAGATCGCTTTTCAGCAGTCCTTGCCGCATGCGTAAAGGAGCCCTTACTATATAATGTGATGTGTCAGGCATGACATGTAGGGTTACAGACAGGTCCTCTTTAATTAGAATGGAGATGTATCTTCCCGTGGTGTGATGGGGCCCCCTCCCGCGCCTCCCCAGCCTGCATTATACTGTGATTTCGGACGTAGGATGGCATTGTATGCATCCCTTGCCAAAAAAATGTTGGCTGTCTCCCCCCGGCGGTACATTAGTCTGTGTCTGTGGATGTGTTGATTAGTTGGAGATCAGCTCGTAGCGCTGACATTGTTTTCTGACATTTTTTCCCTGTTATATGAGAGATGAACAAATGCCCGTATCAGAACTCTGACAGGTAAAATATTGCTGCCCTACATTCACCCAAACTGCTGACTGCCTAACTCACACAATTTATTACAGGCAAGCATCCGAGACGGGGGGGGGGTATAAAAATAGCTGAACGCCAACAAACAGAAAAATGCTGCAGCATCTATATACGCACATAGGTCCCAACGAGACCTGCTTTGGTGGAAAAAAGCCTATCGTAGAACCAAATACCCCTGACATTGCCTTCATCTGCCTATCTCTCAGGAAGGGCGGCGCTGTCTTTGTTTAGGCATCACCATTATCTACTTCCTGGACTGAGATGATGGCTCCAAGATGAGGCAGCCTGTCTCCTCCCATGGCCACACCCCTAAAACGCATTTCATCCTCCCACACATGCAGGGCCCTCTTTAACCACTTGCTTACTGGGCACTTAAACCCCCCTCCTGCCCAGACCAATTTTCAGCTTTCAGCGCTGATGCACTTTGAATGACAATTGCGCGGTCATACAACACTGTACCCAAATGAAATTTTTATCATTTTTTTTCCCACAAATAGAGCTTTCTTTTGGTGGTATTTAATTACAGCTGAGAGTTTTATTTTTTGCTAAACAAACAAAAAAAGATGCAAAAAAAATAAAATCATGTTTAATAGTTTGTAGTTTTAGTAAAATTTTGCAAACAGGTCATTTTTCTCCTTCGTTGAAGGCAACATCCAACCGTGTGTACGCTCCATCCGACAAACTTTTTCGGTTTTCATCGGACTTTTGTTGGCTGCGCGAACGGACAAACTTTCCGGCAACAAAAGTCCAATGGAGCAAAGTCCGATCGTGTGTACAGAAAACCCTCGGACTTTTGTACAAAGTACAAACAGGCATGCTCAGAACCAATGCAAAAAATCAGACAACAATACAGAAGTTGACCAAAGGTGGCGGTAAAGAGCAGAAAAACCACGTGATTTGGTGAAAGTTGGCTGAAAAAGTCCTGCTGTGTGTATGCAATACAAGTTCACGGCCGACGCCCTTTGTACAAAAATCCACGAGAAAGTTTGTACAAAGTCTGATCACGTGTATGAGGCATAACACTAACTTATACATCCATAAAGACATGGATGAGCGAGTTTAAGGTGGAGGAACTTGAGTGGCCTGCACCTGAACCTAATAGAACACCTTTGGGATGAATTAGAGCGGAGACTGCGAGCCAGGTCTTCTCATCCAACATTAGTGCCTGACCTCACCGATGCGCTTCTGGAAGAACGGTCAAACATTCCCATAGACACGCTCCTAAACCTTGTGGACGGCCTTCCCAGAAGAGTTGAGGCAGTTACAGCTGCAAAGGGCGGAGCCAACTCAATATTGAACCCTATGGGCTAAGACTGGGATGCCATGAAAGTTCATGTGCGTGTAAAGGCAGGTGTCCCAATATGTTTTTTTTAGTAATGTAGTGTAGATCACCCAGAGGGGAATGTTTTTTTCTCAACAAAAGCGGAGTTACTCTTTAATAAAAAAAAAAAAACCTCTTTCTAGTACTGCAAATGGATTGGGGGTTTGCATAGACTAAACCTTATTAAAAAAAACGTAAATGAACATCTCTAAGCCAGAATTAGGATAACAGATAATCCCACAATGGGGGTATTACAATCCCATAAGCCCACAGCTACCCAGAATCTGGGGCTAGAAATAGAGATAAGATTGGTGATTGGAGATTCTGCTTGTCTGCTGCAATATACAGACAATATGAATGTTCTTTCAGTGGAAGCTCACATCTGCCGCTGTATGTCCTCGCTGTATGTCCTCGAGCCGTGTAACGGGAAAACATGCTCAGATATGGCGCTGTAACCTACTTTGATAATTCCCAGGCTGGTATGTAGGGTGGGATATCATGAATCATATTTGTCTATATTTAAAGGGGAAAAAAAACCTACATTATTTTTACATGCTACAGAACACAGTGTATGGGAAACTAATCAGCTCATTATAACTAATCTTATCAATGTGCGTTCATGTATTCAAAGAATAGCTTGTATGTATATTTTCTAATTAACCACTATAGGACCAGGCCTATTATTACACTTCTCACATATTATATGTAAAAATCAGCTTTTTTTTATGTTTCTAGAAAATTACTTAGAACCACCAAGCATAATATATATATTTTTTTTCTTTTATGTGTATAAAGTAAGGTGTGCATCCAAAAAATAAACCTTATTAAAAAAAGGTGATAAATAATGAAAAATCAATAATAAATCTCACAAATGGTAACAAATATTGATAAATGTCCATATGGTGCTCCACAAAGTGCAAATGAGTAGGTCACAGGATGTTGACCCCGGTGCTTCTGTTCACATAAAAAGTCAAATAGCGCCACTTACCAGAGTCGTTGGATCTCAAATTATAGAGATCATACATGCTCAGACAGGAATCGACCAACGAGGGATATCTCCTCCTCGAGCGCATCCAGTGAAGGGATCCTCTTTCCTGCAGCGGGCTCCTTTCACTGGACGCGCTCGAGGAGGAGATATCCCTTGTTGGCCGATTCCTGTCTGAGCGTGTATAATCTCTATAATTTGAGATCCAACGACTCTGGTAAGCGGCGCTATTTGACTTTATGTGAACAGAAGCACTGGGGTCAACATCCTGTGTCCTTCTACTCATTTGCACTGCACTTTGTGGAGCACCATATGGACATTTATCAATATTTGTTACCATTTGTGAGATTTATTGTTGATTTTTCATTATTTATCACCTTTTTTTAATAAGGTTTATTTTTTGGATGCACGTCTTACTTTATACACATAAAATAAAAAATATATATATAATGCTTGGTGGTTCTAAGTAATTTTCTAGAAACATAAAAAAAAAGCAGATTTTTACATATAATATGTGAGAAGTGTAATAATAGGTCTGGTCCTATAGTGGTTAATTACAAAATATGAATCTGAGATCCAATGACTCTGGTAAGCGGCGCTATTTGACTTTTTATGTGAACAGAAGCACCAGGTCCACATCTTGTGTCCTTCTGCTTATTTGCACTATAGGACCAGGCCTATTATGACACTTCTCACATATATGTAAAAATCTGCTTTTTTTTTATGTTGCTAGAAAATTACTTAGAACCACCAAGCATTATATATATATATATATATATATATATATATATACCGTATATATATTTAAATGTGTATAAAGTAAGGCACGCATCCAAAAAATAAACCTTATTAAAAAAAGGTGATAAATAATGAAAAATAAATAATAAATTTCACAAATGGTAACAAATATTGATAAATATCCATATGGTGCTCCACAAAGTGCAAATAAGTAGGACACAGGATGTGACCCGGTGCTTCTGTTTACATAAAAAAGTCAAATAGCGCCACTTACCAGAGTCGTTGGATCTCAAATTATAGAGATCATACACGCTCAGACAGGAATTGGCCAACTAAGAATATCTCCTTCTCGAGCGCATCCGGTGAAGGGAGCCTCTTTCCTGCAGCGGGCTTTCACTGGATGCGCTCGAGTAGGAGATATCCCTCGTTGGCCAATTCCTGTCTGAGCGTGTATGATCTCTATAATTTGAGACGCAACGACTCTGGTAAGCAGTGCTATTTGACTTTTTATGTGAACGTGTGCTACTTATTTGCACTATAGGACCAGGCCTATTATGACACTTCTCACATATATGTAAAAATCTGCTTTTTTTTATGTTGCTAGAAAATTACTTAGAACCACCAAGCATTTTATATATATATATATATTTCAAATGTGTATAAAGTAAACCTTATTAAAAAAGGTGATAAATAATCAAAAATCAATAATAAATCTCACAAATGGTAACAAATATTGATAAATGTCCATATGGTGCTCCACAAAGTGCAAATAAGTAAGACACAGGATGTTGACCCCGGTGCTTCTGTTCACATAAAAAAGTCAAATAGCTCCACTTGCCAGATCTCAAATTATAGATATTATACACGCTCAGACAGGAATCGGCCAATGAGGGATATCTCCTCCTCGAAAAAGGTGATAAATAATGAAAAATCTATAATAAATCTCACAACGTGCAAATAAGTAGAAGGACACAGTGGGGTTGATTTATCAAAATCTGGTGCAGCTCAGCATAAAAGCCAATCAGCTTTCAGGTTTTATTGTCAAAGCTTATTTGAACAAGCTGATGTTAGAAGCTGATTGGTTACCATGCCCAGCTGTACCAGATTTTGCACTCTCTGGTTTTAGTAAATCAACCACAGTATGTTGACTCGGTGCATCTGTTCACATAAAAAAGTCAAATAGCGCCGCTTACCAGAGTCGTTATAAGTCAAATTATATATATATCATACACGTTTAGACAGGAATCGGCCAATGAGGGCTATCGCCCCCTCCAGCGCATCTGGTGAAGGGATCCTCTTTCCTGCAGCAGGCTCCTTTTACTGGATGCGCTCCGTTGTTGGTCGATGCCTGTCCGAGCGTGTATGATCTCTATAATTTGAGATCCCACGACTCTGGTAAGCGCCGCTATTTGACTTGTGAACAGAAGCACCGGGGTCAACATCCTGTGTCCTTCTATTTATTTGCACTTTGTGGAGCACTATATGGACATTTATCAATATTTGTTATAAAACATCTAATAGCTTGTTCCATCAACACCTGGCCACACCCTCCCCTCTTTCTCTCGCTCTCTCTCCATCTCCCTCTCTCTCCCCCTCTCTCTCTCTCCATCCCCCTCTCTCCACCTCTCTCTCCATTTCTCTGTATATCACCCATGCCCTCTTTCTCTATCCATCTCCCTCTCTCTCCTCCATCTCTCTTCCTCTCCCCCTCCAAACCTCTCTCCATCTCTCTTTCATCTCTCTCTCTCTCTCTTGGTCTCTTTCTCTCCCCCTCCCCCCTCTCTTTTTCTCTGTATATCATCCATGTCTCCTCTCTCTCCATCTCTCTCTCTCTCCATCTCACCCCTCTCAATTTCCCTATCTCTCATCTCTCTCTTTCTCTCCAACTCCCTCTCCCCCCCTCTCTCTCTCTCCACCTCTCCCTCCACACCCCCCTCCATCTCTCTCTCCCCACCCCCCTCCATCTCTCTCTCCCCATCAGGGCCATCTTTAATTTTGATTGGACCCTGGGCAAAAATTTTCTTAGGGCCCCCCTCCCCCCATGCAATTTTGCTCTCCACCTTCTCTGAGACATACAATAAATAGCAGCTAGACTTAAAATCAGTTTACTGTATCAGATCAGGCAGCGATTGCGATTGGTTGCCAGAGGTTACAGCATATCATTACTGCTTACTGACTGGTTGCTAGAGGTTACAGCACTCCTTAAGGCTCACTGATTAGTTGTTAGAGGTTACAGCACATTTCTGCTTGTTGATTGGCTGCTAGAGATTGCTGTACAGTAATACTGCTCACTGGTTGCTATAGGTTACAGCACATCTTCTCCTCACTGCAGGGGGGCATGCTATACCTATGAATGCTGCCTTTATTTACATATCAATGCAGTTGGCCTCAGCTATTTACATATGAATGCCATTATTTACATGTAAACACAGGGTTAGCAGGTGAGTCATCTGTACACAATAGGGCAGAGCTGGGCAGCATTAGTAGCAGCACAGGACTAAAACTTCAAGGGACAAGGGAATGTAAACTGGGATAGTTGGCAGCTGCTTTGGGCCCCACAACAATGACAGAGCCCAGGGCAGCTGCCCCTTTTGCCCTGCCTTAAAGACGGCCCTGCACCCCATCTCCCCTCTCTCTCTTTTTCTCTGTATATAATCCATGCCCCCTCTCTCTCTCATCTCTCTATCTCTTTCTCTTCTCTCCTCTCTCTCTCTCATTTCTCTCTCTCTCTTCTCTCCCTCCCACCTCTCTCTCTTATCTCTCTCTCTCTCATCTCTCTCTCATCTCTTCTCTCTCTCTTCTGTCTCTCTCTCCCCTCTCTCTTCTCTCTCCTCTCTCTCCCCCTCTCTCCCTCTCTCTCTCTTTCTCTCCTCTCTCTCCCCCCCTCTCTTCTCTCTCCTCTCTCTCCCTCCCTCCCCCCCTCTCTCTCTTCTCTCTCTCATCTCTCTCTCTCCCCCCCCCTCTCTCTCTCCCTCTCTGTCTCTCATCTCTCTCATGGCATTTGCAACCATATGCCGGCGCTGGCCTCCTTAATGCCTCAGTCCCCCAGAAAGAGAAGGCTGAGCCCCTTTAATCTCCTTTTATTGAGCAGTAGCCGGCTGTATAAAAATATGATTTTCTTCAGTAAACACTTCACATCTCCCATCGACTGACCGGGACTTTGCAAGGAGCCAAAATCTAATGTAAACCTCTAAAAAAAAAAAAGACTGAAAATCTGGCTTATTGAAGACATTTTTTTCCCTTTGTTTTATTCTGCGCCCGGCCGCCCGATGCTATTTTGCTGCTGTGAGGAACAGAAGAGATTTTAAAAGAAATTGAATTTCTATCTCATTCATCTCAATTCTTAACGGGTCAGCACTTGCATTGAACGGGCTCGCTAACCTCTCTTTAGATAGTAAGTCTTGAGTACCGCGCTGATAACTGTACTGTAATATCGGCCGCAGAAGACTGTCAGCTCTCCCGCTAATACATGGGATTTATTTATTGTCTGAATTATGCCTTATAATGCCTTTTGTTATATATATATATATATATATATATATATATATATATATTTTTAGAGTATACTGTATATACACATATATATATCTATATGTATATATATATATATCTATATCTATATATATATATATATATATATATATATATATATATATATTGGAACTGGGCCTATACCAGAAACTACCTGCTTAGACCCCTTTCACACCAGGGCATTTTGCAGGCGCTATAGCATTAGAAATAGCGCTTGCAATCCGCCCTAAAAAAGCTGCACCATTGTATGTAGTGTGAAAGTCCTGCCAGCAGCTTCTTTGGAGCGGTGAAGGAGCTGTGTGTTTACCGCTCCTCCACCGCTGCTCCCCATTGAAATCAATGGGGCAGCGCTGTAATACCGCCGGCAAAACGCCGTTATTGCGGCATATTGCCGGCGGTTTTAACCCTTTCTCGGCCGCTAGCGGGAGGTAAAATCACCCCACTAGTGGCCGAAATGCGCCGCAAATCCGCCACAAATCCGCCACAAATCCGCAAATAGCGGCATTTTACCACCCATGCTATGGGCGGTGTGGTGTGAAAGGGCTCTTAGTCTTAGACCCCTTTCACACTGAGGCGCTTTGCATGCGCTACAGCACCAAAAATAGCGCCCGCAAAGGGCCCCGAAAGAGCCGCTGCTGTGTCTCCAGTATGAAAGCCCCCGAAGGCTCTCCCACTGGAGTGGTGCACTGGCGGGACGGTAAAAAAAAGTCCTGCTAGCAGCATCTTTGGAACGGTGAAGGAGCCGTGTATATACCGCTCCTCCCCATTGAAATCAATGGGGCAGCGCGGCTATACTGCCGGCATAGCGATGCTGCAGCAGCGCTTTGCGATGGTTTTAACCCTTTCTCGGCAGCTAACGAGGGGGGGGGGGAGCACCCTGATAGTGGCCAAATAGCGCCGCAAAATTGGCTGTAAAGCACTGCTAAAAATAGCGGAGTTTTACTGCCGCCCCCACCGCAGTGTGAAAGGGGTCTTAAAGTTGACTTGCATGCCCCCCAACTTTTTGAGAAAGGAACGAGGGACACCTATTGGAAAAAGTATGCAGGCATAGGACACACCCCCTGCCACACCCCCTTAAAGGAGAATTGTACAAAAAAAAATGATTAGATAAGACACAAGTGCTTTTTTTTTTTTACCACTACTATTTCTTTATATTGTATTTTGGAATTTACAAATGCAGCAATTTAGAAACTGGATGAAAGGTTTAGCGCTGGGAAACACTTTTTGAAAGATAAAAGTGCATTTTATATTCAACTAGCATGAAGAGAAAAAAAAACGATCACCGGCGAAGTGGAGAGCTGCCGCTAAGTGATCTGTGCCCACCTGTGCAACCTGCCAGTGCCACCTACCAGTGCACAACAGTGCTGCCTACCAATGCCCACCAGCACCGCCTAACAATGCCCACCAGTGCCACTTATCAGTGCCCACAGTGCCACCTATCAATGCCACCAATCAGTGCCTCATCACCAGTTCTGCCTATCATTGTTACCTACCAGTACCCTTTAGTGTCAGCTATCAGTGGCCATCAGTGCCATCTCAGTGCTACCTATCAGTGACAACTACAGTGCCACCTATAAGTGCCCCTCAGTGCCATCTATCAGTGACACCTATTAATGCCACCTATCAGGGCCTATCAGCGCCAACTCACCAGTGCCGCCTTATCAGTGCCACCTCATCTGTGCCCATCAGTGCAGGCTCATCAGTGCATATCAATGAAGGAGAAAAATTACCTGTTTGCAAAAAAGTTTTTTTTTTTTTTTTTTTATAAATGTTACCATGTTTTTTGTTTGTTTAGCAAAAAATTAAAACCCCAGCAGTGATTAAATACTGCCACCAAAAGGAAGTTCTATTTGTGTGAAAAAAAATGATAAAAACGTAGTTTGGGTACAGTGCAGCACGACCGCGCAATTGTCATTCAAAGTGTATGAGAACGCTGAAAGCTGAAAATTGGTCTGGGCAGGAAGGGGGTTTAAGTGCCCGGGTAAGCAAGTTGGGTAATTACTCTTCAAAGCTCAAAAAAGGAAAATCTGTCATAAGCAAGCCTGCATAATTATAATAGTAGAATTCAGACTATTTCAGTACTTGTATAAGGTGCTGATGTTCTCTCCATCATAGTTTCTTATGCCGCGTACACACGATCGAATTGTCCGGCGTACTTAGTCCGCGGAAACGCATTTCACCACACAATTCGATCGTGTGTGGGCTTCAGCGGACTTTCTCAGCGTAAACAATACGTTTGTGAGTATGCTAGTCCGGCGGACTAAGAATGACGCATGCTCAGAAGCAAGTACGAAAAGGAAGCTATTGAACTTCCTTTTTCTAGTCCTGTCGTACGTGCTGTACGTCATCACGCTAGCAAACGCCGGACTTTCTGTGTGTCCGTGTGTGGCCAAGTCCGTTCGGTAGAAAGTCAGCCGGATTGTTTGCCGGACAATTCGATCGTGTGTATGCGACAATAGTTAGTAAGGTTGAATAAAGACACCAGTCCATCCAGTTCAACCTGAGTGAATATCTACATTTGTCCCTGTCCATGTACATTGCACACTCACATCGGTCCCTACCAGGGCCGTCTTTAAGGCAGGGCAAAAGGGGCAGCTGCCCTGGGCCCTGTCATTGTTGTGGGGCCCAAAGCAGCTGCCTCATACTTGCCAACTATCCCAGTTTACATTCCCGTGTCCCTTGAAGTTTTAGTCCCAATATCTCAGTGTGAAGTGCTGCTACTAATGCTGCCCAGCTCTGCCCTATTGTTGTGTACGGATGACTCACCTGCAGACCTGTGTTTACATGTAAATACTGGCATTCATATGTAAATAGAAGTGACATGCCAATGTAAATAGCTGAGGCCAACTGCATTGATATGTAAATAAAGGCAGCATTCATAGGTATAGCATGCCCTCCTGCAGTGAGGAGAAGATGTGCTGTAACCTATAGCAACCAGTGAGCAGTATTACTGTACAGCAATCTCTAGCAGCCAATCAACAAGCAGAAATGTGCTGTAACCTCTAGCAACTAATCAGTGAGCCTTAAGGAGTGCTGTAACCTCTAGCAACCACTCAGTAAGCAGTAATGATATGCTGTAATCTCTGGCAACCAATCACAATTGCTGCCTGATCTGATACAGTAAACTGATTTTAAGTCTAGCTGCTATTTATTGTATGTCTCAGAGAAGGTGGAGAGTGAAATTGCATGGGGGAAGGGGGGCCCTAAGAAATTTTTTGCCCAGGGTCCAATCAATATTAAAGACGGCCCTGGTCCCTACCCTCAATCCAAGGTCCCCATTCATATACTAGGGACAATTTTGGACAGAAGCCAATTAACCTACCTGCATGTCTTTGGAGTGTGGGAGGAAACCAGAGTACCCGGAGGAAACAGGGAGAACATGCAAACTCCAGGCAGGTCGTGTCATGGTTGGGATTCGAACCAGCGGCCCTTCTTACTGCTAGGCGAGAGTGCTAACCACTACACCACTGTGCTGCCCCATCATGTTCTTGGTATCTCCACATCGGCGCCTATAACACAATAAAAGCGTTACGGTTTCCTGTATGCGATGGGGGTGTCGCATCTTCTTTATCTCTTTTTTTTTCCCCCGTAGAGAATTAGCGCACATTCTGTCGCGGCAGCTTACCTGCCAGAGCAGCAATCATACATTTTATGGAACTATCTCATTTTGCTACGGAAATTTTCAAAACTGCATAGCGGGAGTCAAATTGGACCCGAAGACATATCATTTAAGCGGAGCCTGCGTACAAATAACTGTGATTTATCCCGAAATGAGAGGCTGCATCACGTTTAAAACGCGATTTCTATAAAGCATTAAAAGGAAACACACAATTTAAGGAAAATCTTTATGAAGATGGATGGCACGTAGGAGACAAGAAAACTCCAAAAGTAAACTGTGCTCCGACAAGGGTCAATGGAGGTTTAAAACTGCCTTCAAGCAACAACGATAGCATAGAGAAAATATACATAAGGAATAGCTTGAGTACTCAAATGTACACGAGTAATTCTAAATTCTTAACCACTTGCTTACTAGGCACTTAAACCCCCCTCCTGCCCAGACCAATTTTCAGCTTTCAGCGCTAATGCACTTTGAATGACAATTGCGCGGGCATACAACACTGTACCCAAATGAAATTTTTATCATTTTTTTCCCACAAATAGAGTTTTCTTTTGGTGGTATTTAATCACAGCTGGGAGTTTTATTTTTTGCTAAACAAACAAAAAAAATGCAAAATAAAAAAAAATAAAAAAAATCCTGTTTAATAGTTTGTTATAAAATCTTGCAAACGGGTCATTTTTCTCCTTCATTGAAGTGCGCTGATGAGGCGGCACTGATAGGCTGCACTGGTGGGCACTGATAGGCATAGTTAAGGTGGCACTAATAGGCACAGATAAGGTGGCACCGATAGGCACAGATAAGGCAGTACTGATGGGCACAGATAAGGCGGCACTGATGGGCAAAGATGGGCACAGATAAGATGGCACGGATGGGTGGCACTAAGGGGCACTGATAGGTACCACTGATAGATGGGACTGATGGGCACTGATAGGTGGCACTGATAGGTGGCTCTGATAGGTGGCACTGCTGGGCACTGATGGGCACTGGTAGATGACACTGATGGGCACGGATATGTGGCACTGGGATGCAGCACCGTTGTTGAGGCAGATTGTGGGCACTGATGGGTGGCACTGTGGGCACTGATGGGTGGCACTGTGGGCACTGTTGTGTGGCACTGTGGGCACTGATTAGTGGCACTGTGGGCACTATGGGCACTGATGGGTGGTACTGACAGGGGGCACTTATTTATTCCTGAGGTGGCACTGGCAGGGGGCAGGTGGGCACTGGTAAGCTGGCTGTGATCGGGACTGATGTCCCGATCACGGTCGCCGGTGATCGGCTCTTTTTTTTTCTCCTCGCGCTATCAGTGCGAGGAGGAAAAATAGCCGATTACCGGCTCCGTTGTATCACATGATCAGCTGTCATTGGCTGACGGCGGATCACGTGGTAAGGGGTCGGGATCGACCCCTTGCTCGGATCCGTGATCAGGCGGGTCTCATAGACTCACCGATCACAGAGCGTGGCGCGCGCGCCCCTCAGGGGGCGCACAGGCCACTCGTGCGCGGGACAACGTCAATAGACGTAGTCCCGGCAAAGGAGGTCCGCGCTGTAGCCGTCATTTGGCTATAGCGCGGATCTCTAGTGGTTAAATACAATTAAATAAATGCATAATATAACATAAATGTAACTAAATACATAAAGTAAAAACAATTCTTTCTAAACAGAAATAAAATCATTTCATTTTTAAAGAAATATTTGTATTAATTAATATTGGAATGAAAGTTTAAAACAACTATAGCATAGAGAAAATATATGTAGCGGCGGTTCCTGAAGAGCACGCGCTATGCGTTTTTGAAAGTTAATGTTACACCTGAACTGTAGTTTGGTTTGGGTACAATTGTTCTAAATTTGGACCTCGGCATCAGTCTGACTGGACTACAGGATGTTCAGCCTGGCCACAAGGGGCACTGTCTCTTCTGGCAGACATGCAACCACAGTCTAGTTGGGTGCTTTAAGTTTACTCTCTCTCGGAGCCCGCCCAGTGGGAGTGGCTCTCTTGCTGTGCTTTCTGGGAGAGGGTATTTAAGATGCGGACGTCACGTAGTTCGGGGTTCTGGTCCAGAATGATGTACTGACTTCATGGTCCTGGTCCTCCTGACCAGCCCCCAGGAAGACTATGGCCTGGGGTGCGGATCCACCCGACTTGTTGTCTCGGGGCTAGCTAGACTGAGGCAAGGAAACTAAAGGAGGATTCTGAGGTGTTTGGGTGCCGTCTCCGGTTTGGGAGAGACCCAGTGACTTCACGCTATCCAGGGGAGGACTCTTCAGAAGAAGGCCACGTATGGGTTGGTGTCTTAGTAAGAGCCTGGAGGTGCTGGAGTACCCAAGAGAATCCGGTCTTGTGGATATCGCCCAGCTGGCTGAAAGATCCAGGTATCCTACGAGTGTTCTTCAAGTTTAGTTTCCCTACGTGTTCTACAACAACGTCTGTGGCAGAGACTTGTTCCTGAGTAAGCACCTTGTTGGCTGCTAGGCCTTGTGAGAGAGGGACTGTCCAACTTGAGTGATCATCCAGTTGTGAATGGCTATTCTCTGGATGCAGTCAAAGTAAGAAAGTTCTTCAATACATGACTTTGACACTATGCCCCTGTACACACAATCGGAGATTCAGACAACCAAATCCGTCGGCTTTTGTCCGAAACTGTTGCATACACACGGTCGGACGAAGTTGTCGGAAAATCCGATCATTCAGAACGTGATGACGTTATTTCGTTATGACGGGACTACGTTCAGGCTAGTAGCCAATAGCTTTGATGTAGGAATTTGATCTGAGCATGTGTGGCACTTTGTCCGATCGGAATTCTCTACACATGATCGGAGTATGTCCGATCGGACCAGTTTGTCGGAAAATATTTCCAACAAGTTGGAAAATTGGGTCCGACGGATATTCAGACAGAAACAGTCCGATGCAGACCACACACAGTCGTATTATCCGACAAAACGGTCCGAAAGGACACATTCCGTCGGAATCTCCGACCGTGTGTACAAGGGCTAAGAGTACCCGAATTCCCTTTCCAACCCTCTGATCCCATTTTTAGAGACTGTTTATTGTCTACGTTCTGCAAATAAAATCCCTTTAAGTGGATCTGTTGTCGGTCTCTCGAGTTACTGGGCCATCTACCACGGGACACCCCTAGACGTGAAGTGAGGAGAAAAGAAGGTAACGGTAGGTCCAATCTAACCAGCAGCTTCTTCGGGGGTTAGTGCTACATATATAAAAGGAATAGCTATATTACTAAAATGTACACAAGTAATACTAATTTCTTAAATACAATTAAATAAATACATAATATAACAAAAATATAAATATATATATATATATATATATATATATATATATATATATATATATAAAACATAAATATAAATAAATATTAAATATAAATAAATTGTGAATAATAAGTCCATTGGTATCGAAATGGGAAATCTTAATGCATCATCAAATACCAAAATTACTCCACTTTTTGAAAGGCCAAAGAGAGTGCCAAACAAAGGGTCTGAGAATCTAACTTCTTTTATAATATTGGTGTTAGTTTGCAACAGAATAATACAGAGCAGCCAATGCCCTCCAGTCGCACATGAGACCCCCCCCCCCCAATCATAGAGCCCTCCAATACACAGTTCCCCACAATAGAGCCCCCCCCCCCCAAATACACAGTTCCCCTATCAAATATCTCCCTGTCAAAGAGCCACCCAAAACACAGTACCCCCCCCCCCCTAGAGCCTTAGAATACATAATCCCCTCATCAAAGAGCCCCCTCATTACACAGCACCTCTATTAAAGATACCCCCCCAATCCATATTCCCCCATCATAGAGCCTCTCCCAATACAAAATCCCCTATCAAGGATCGCTCTAATGCACAGTGTACCCCATCAAAGTGTCTCCTAATACACAAACCCCTATCACAGGACTCCCAATGCACAATCTCCCCATCATAAAGTCCCCGCAATACACAGTCTCCTATCACAGAGCCCATCAATACTCACTCCCCCATCACAGAGCCCCCCAATATACAGTCTCCCTATCATAGAGCCCCCAATATACTGTCCCCATTCATAGAGCCCCCAGTACACAGTTGCCCCATCATAAAGCCCCCAATACACAGTCCTATCAAAAAGCCACCCAGTACACAATCCCCATCATAAAGTCTCCGCAATACACAGTTCCCTATCACAGAGCCCCCCAATATATAGTATCCCCATCATAGAGCCCCCCAATATACTGTCCCATTCATAGAGCCCCCAATACACAGTCCTCCTATCAAAGAGCCACCCATTACACAACCCCCCCATCATAGAGCCCCCCGCAATACACAGTCCCCTATCACAGAGCCCCTGAATACTTAGTCCCCCCATCACAGAGCCCCAATATACAGCCTCCCCATCATGGAGCCCCCCAATACACAGTCTCCATTATAGAGCCCTGGCAATACACAGTTCCCTATCACAGAGCCCCCCAATATACAGTATTCCCATCGTAGGGCCCCCCAATGTACTGTCCCATTCATAGAGCCCCCAATACACAACCCCTCATCAAATAACCGCTCATTATACAGCCGCCCCATCATAGAGCCCCCAATACACAGTTCTCCTATCAATGAGCCACCCATTACACAACCCCCCCCCATCATAGAACCCTCTGCAATACACAGTCCCCTATCACAGAGCCCCTGAATACTTAGTCCCCCCATCACAGAGCCCCAATATACAGCCTCCCCATCATGGAGCCCCCCCAATAAACAGTACCCATCACAGAGACTCCCAATACACAGTTCCCCATCACAGAGCCCCCCAATCACACAACCCCCTCTTCACATCAGAGCCCTACCTTTTTGCCCCAGCAGTGTGACAGAGGACAGGAGGTGGTGGGCTTCCATCTTCTCCTGAATGCTAGGGGCGCCCCTGCATGCTGTCTGCCCTGAATAAGAGTCATGTGTGGCCATGGTACAGGTGAGCCAGCCATCAGCACCATAGTGGCCATTGCCAATGATGCCATACATCCTAGCCGATAGAACGGCATTGGTTGTTATGGTGCTAGCGGCCGGCCTGCCTGCACTTTGGCAACTTGTGATGACGATCCAGGGCAAGCTGGACTCCGTGCTTGTAGCACCATGGGAAAAACCAGATTGCTCCCCATGATAAACACTGGCTTAGGAGATACTTTTTGTATATATATATATATATATTTATTATATAGTATATGGAAGAGTGAAGGGCCACCCATGAGGCCCTCAAAGTTAAGTATGTTTCTCTTGAATTTTTATCTCTTCATATACATACTTCTTAGTTGGAGAACCAATTTAGTCTTCTTCGTGTTTTTTACTTTTTCAAGCAGACATTAAATAACAAACACATTTTGATAAGACGGTTCTGCCTGTGGAACATCTTTGAACATCTCCTTTGTAGCTATGGAAACATCCACTCGGCCACCTATACAACATAATTTATTTCTTAATGTGTGAAGGGAAGAAGAAGCATTTCCATAAATAGTGGTTTCTGCCAAGAAAAAAAAGGGGGTTGTGACAGGCTAAGAGAAGTGTTGGCACTCGGCCCGTTCCGTGGAACATCAAAGTCTTCGCACAAGTATGGCAATTTAATTCCTGCCGTTGAGGTACTCCAGAGCATTGGCTCCCTCTGAATGGAAGATGAGGCCTTCCCAGTGATAAAGCTGCAGTTCTGTTTCATAATATCCATTACACCTGAAGCAAAAGAAAAATAGAACAAGTTCAGAACTGTGAGCAAGCAAGGCTTAAAATGTTCTCAGAGATGGCGGTGTCATGGCCTTCATTTTCACTCACTTCCCTCTAAAGTGTTTATTTCTTGTGCACTTTCGTTTAGTTTCGGTTCATTGTCATTCGTAAAATACATAATTTAGTTCTGTTATATTCGTTATGTTACGTTAATACGTTTTCGGATAATTCGTTATTATTCGTAGAGTGTCGAATTCATTCGTTTCGTATTCCTTGAAATTCGCTATTTATGTATGTATAGACATTCGTGATAATGATTCGTAGTTTGGAAAGTCGTTTGTTTATTGAATCTTTTAACACACACAATGACAACGTCTCTTCTCCTCGACTCAAATACCATACAACACCCTTCTAAGGCCTCTTTCACACGGGGCGGATCAGTAATGATCCGCCCCGTGAAGATCCGCTCGCTCAGCGGGGATCGCTCCGTTGTCCCCGCTGAGCCGGCTGCGGACAGGGCGGTCTCTGCACACTGTGCAGGGACTGCCCTGTCAGATCTCCGCTCTCCTCTATGGGGATCGGATGAGCACGGACCGTCTGTCAGTGTTCGTCCGATCCGCTCTGCAGACGGATAGAAAAATAGGATTTTCCTCCGTCTGCAGAATCGGACTGTTGCGGAGGTGGACGAAATCGGGTGTCTGCGGATGCTCATCCGCAGACACCCGCTATCCCATAGGGATGAATGTATGTCCGTATTTCATCCGCAAACGGATGGATGAAATACGGACATATCGTCCGCATGTGTGAAAGGGGCCTAACTCAGTTCTCAGGAATGCACTTTGGCAGTAATCCATCCTCCGGCACAACATTTTTTTTTTTTGTAAATGACATTTTATTGAGTTTTTTTGACATACAAACAGTAACCCGCAAAAGGCGGAAACAAACACTGGTTACAGCATAAAACAAAAAGACAAAAAACAAAAACGGGGACCATTTCCCAACCCCCACCCCCCCCCCCCCAAAAAAAGGGAGGGGGGAGGGGAAAACCCCCACAAAAAACAAAAACAAAAAAGTGTTAGCCCAGCCCTGGCACGGTCTTATCTAGACAGATACGCCCACTACATTACCCTCCAGCCGGAGGCACAACAGATAGCGATTCTGTGCAGTGACTCCCTGCTCCATCGTACAGGAGAATGTCTACTCATGTGATCCCTCCCCCTCCACTCCCCGCCTAAAGAAAAGGTACCCCTCAGGTACGTGAAAGGGCCATCTATTGGGGAGATCTTGCATTTGGTTCAAGCCCACCCGCACTCCACTCCTTCAGGACTCCACAGGGAACCCCAGGGGCATTGAGCTTAGCTGATCACACAGCAGTTAGTCCGAAGCCGAGTCCACAGAAGCCACCCATCCTCCCCAAACCTTATCAAACTTGGCAAGAGCTCCTCTGCTCAAGTAGGTAGCTTTATAAAATGGGACCGCTTTGTTGACGAGAGATTTCCAGCTCTCCAAGGTCGGGGCAGACGAACTCCTCCACGATAAGACAATTCTTTTTTTAGCATAAAACAATAATAGGGTGAGAAGAGTTCGTATAGCCCTAGTAGTGGCCAAAGGTTCAATCAAGTGCAACAAACACACTTCAATGGACTGGGGGATTGAAATAGAGGTGACCGATCTGATACAGTGAGCTATAGCTTGCCAGTAGGCTTTAATATGAGGACAGTCCCAGAATATATGCATGAAGTTCGCCATAGGCATGGAGCATCTCCAGCAAAGCGATTGCTGGTTCCCAAACATTTTCGCTAACCTAGCCGGGGTTAAATATATTCTATGTAGGAATTTGTAGTGGATTAAGCGGTCTCTGGCAGAGACCAAGTATTGAAACGTGGTCCCCCACATGTCATCACAGTCATCTCTGTCTATAACCGGGGCCACAGCTTCCCAGGCCAGTCTACAAGGTTCCATTAACGTGCCCGTTTCTTGGAAAAGGTTTTCTCCGGCACAAAATTTATTAGCTGATTGGACTATAAGATTTACTTTTGAGCTGACCTTTTGTTTCATTAGATCTTTAAAGAATTACCAAATCATGTTGAATTCATTCGAATTAATTCGTTATATTTCTTTCGTATTCGTTGTAATTCGTTATTTTTTTATTCGGACGTTCGGATGCGTCCGAATGTCCGAAAGATGCAAAATTCGGTCGAATTTCGATTCGTTACGAAACAAATTGCACAAGCATATTTATTTCCACTCTAGGTGCTAAAAAATATTTTGTAGTATCAAAATGTACCATTAGGGATGAGCAGTCAAGAAGAGGGGGGAATATTTGGGACTTTAAATGAGACGCAAGGGAAGATTTGCACCTCCATCCCCATTTTCTATGCAACAAAAGGAGGGGGGGGGGGGTAGGACTTTAAATGAGGTGTGTGTCCAACAAATCCATATACATATCAATATTTAGTATATTTTTTAATAAACCAGATAATGGTATAAATATAAAACATGCATGGAAGCATATAACGTATCAATATGCATATTGTAGGTAGTATCCAACACGACACAGAGAATACATGTTGTACATCATAATCCCCCCAGATAGGGCAAGCATTGACATTCTATCGGGATAAGTACAGCAGTTATACAGGAAACAAACAAAACTCTGGACAGCCACACTCCGGATTAGGTAAAAAATGAAAATGCCTTTATTTCTTCAAGTAAAAAAACGTCATATCATACGAAACATCACAGCAAAGGGAAAAAACATAGAACCAAATTTCTGACGCATTTCACGCTAAAACCAGCGCTTACTCATAGCTAGCTTTTGTTCAAAATGAAACACAAATATATACTATACAGGTGTCAACACGTGATAATAAAATCAAGGGTGGAAAGCAGTGACAGCTGATGAACTATCACCGTGAAGTCTCCACTCATATGTCTCCTGCACTTGATCATTAGGTGACCAAGGGTGTAAGAGTGAAAAAAGAAAGAAAAAATTATACAGCAGTAAAACCTTCTAAAATCATTCATATGAAATGGAGGCACCAAATGATCTTGACGCGTTTCGTTGACTTCTATCCACCAATGTAATCTGATGTAACTACCAACTGGGGGGGATGGGAGTAATAAAAGATACATATAACTGTCCGTAGCTGAGAATACGCACATAAGAACTGATACCGAGACCGTGCTATCCCACATGTCGGGGGGTCGGCCAGATAGGTATGTCTAGCACGGGAGCTGAGGAAAGGACCCAAGCTGAAACCAGGAACACACTTGCAATCCCACAAGGAGTGTGTTGTGTAAAAAAGATCTCCTTACGATTGTTGATGGGATTTCTATATTGTATATGGGATGATGTATTGGGGATTAGCAGAGAATTTGATTTTACAGCAAAATTAGTAATTTTGCTGTTGGCAATATTTTCTCAATTTTGTTCAACTAGCTGCTTCAATGAAATCTGCTTGAAAAGATCCAATCCCCCTTTTTTTTCTTATTTGTTTTTAAATGTAAATAAAAAGGGAAGGGGGAGTTAGGGGTTGTAGTTAGGAGTTTAGTTTATTTAATTGTAGTATTTTTTATTTTTTTTCATTATTTGTATCTGATCATCTTTGTGCACTGTTACTTTATATCTTTATATATATATATATATATATATATATATGTGTGTAAGTATATATATATATATGTGTGTGTGTGTGTATATATATAATATAATAAATAAATATATATATATATATATATATATATATATATATATATATATATATATATATATATATATATATATATATATGACAGCGGAACTTTGGGTAACGAGTAAGGTGATTAAAGAGCGGTTTAAAAGAGGAGCAACTTTTTTAAAAAAAAATCTGACTCGGTTTGCGAGCAGAATTCAATCTAATGGGGTATGCAGTACTGCATTTGGTCAGAGGTGCGAGGAGCCGGTGACACTCGGAACGGTTCGGAGCCATTTGGGATACTCGGAATCACTGGGAAGCCTTTCCGAGGCTTTCCGAGTTCAGCCGAGCTGCCCCCGAGTATTTCCCGAGGCTCTTCGGAGGCTCCCACATGCGGTATTCCATGCAATAGAAGTCCATGCAGAACGAATGATCTACGTTTCCATTGACTTCTATGGGGAAACTTGATGGATTTTTTTTTTTTTTTTAAAGCCTATGGCGTGCAAAACACACCCAAAAAACTTCCACCCGGTGCCAAAAAAAGTGCACACACATAAAGAGTGACACACAAACACGTGCAACGGGTGTCTGATGTCCTCCACAAGAAAGGACCTTACCCTGATCCCCCGGGGCGTTAGGCTCCAGACGGGGATTGAGGTACCAGATTCATGGCCATCCAGCCGAAGCCGGACGACCGCCTTTCTCCGGAAGGTCTGCCGAAACAGACCCACCCAGGTACTAGGGAATAGGGGCTCCCCCGAAGGGAGACCCCCCCAATAGAGGGCGAACCAAGCCAGAAGGCCTATGTCCACCCTCCCACAAGACTTTCAGGATAGGTCCGAGGACCGACACCCTACAACACAAATAAAATAAAGAAAATGTGGGGAAAGGGATAGTGAAGAGGAGATTGAAAAGGTGACCATTGTGCAATACAATGGCCAGGCCCTCCTTCACATGAATGTCAGGTTGCTGGGGCGAGACTGCGTGGTCACAAAAGTCTTGATGAGTGGGAGGTTGCTTGAGACGGTATTGCGTGGTTGCAAGGGTCTCAACAGGTGTCAGGTTGCTGGGCCAAGATTGCATGGTGACAAAGGGGGTATTTATTTATTTATTTTTATTTATTTATTTATATTTTATTTATTTTTTATTTTTTTTAATTTTTTGACAAGTAAGAGGTTGCTGAGACGATGTTTGTGTTTTGCAAGGGTCTTAACAAGGCTGTTAGGCTGCTGAGACGATTTGCATGGTTACAAGGGTCTCAACAGGTGTCCGGTTGCTAGGCCGAGATTTGCGTGGTGGCAAAGGTTTTTTTTTTTAATTATTAATTATTTTTGTGTTTTTTGATTAGTGAGAGGTTTTCTGAGATGATGTTGCGTTTTGCAAGGATCTCAACAAGGGTGTCAGGCTGCTGAGATGATTTGCATGGTTGTAATGGTTTCAACGGGTGTCAGATTGCTGGGCCGTAATTGCTCGGTGGCAACGGGGTTTTTTTTTTTTTTTTTTTTTTTAATGAGTGGCCCTCGCGCCACTGGAGATGAATGGCCAGCTGGGTGCCGCTGTGTGTTTGTGTGGCTGATTGTTTGTCACTGAGGTGTGTTTGAAAGTTATTTTGTATGCGGGTTTGCATGTAGGTCCGTGCTGCAAAGTGTTTTATACTGCTGGAGACAATATTGCGTGGTTGCAAGGGTGTCAGTGAGTGTCAGGTTGCTGGGGTGATATTGCATGGTTGCAGGGGTCTCGATGAGTATAAAGGTTTGTTGAGATGACATTGCGTGGTTGCAAGGGCCTCAGTCTGGTTTGCTGAGACGATATTGCGTGATTCCAAGGGTCTCTGTGAGTATATATATATATACAGTGCCTTGCGAAAGTATTCGGACCCCTTGAACTTTTCAACCTTTTGCCACATTTGAGGCTTGAAACATAAAGATATAAAATTTTAATTTTTTGTGAAGAATCACAAACAAGTGGGACACAATTGTGAAGTGGAACGAAATCTATTGGATATTTTGAACTTTTTTAGCAAATAAAAAACTGAAAAGTGGTGCGTGCAAAATTATTCGGCCCCTTTACTTTCAGTGCAGCAAACTCACTCCAGAAGTTCAGCGAGGATCTCTGAATGATCCAATGTTGTCCTAAATGACTGATGGTGATAAATAGAATCCACCTGTGTGTAATCAAGTCTCTGTATAAATGCACCTGCTCTGTGATAGTCTCAGGGTTCTGATGAAAGCGCAGAGAGCATCATGAAGACCAAGGAACACACCAGGCAGGTCCGTAATACTGTTGTGGAGAAGTTTAAAGCTAGATTTGGATACAAAAAGATTTCCCAAGCTTTAAACATCCCAAGGAGCACTGTGCAAGCGATCATTTTGAAATGGAAGGAGTATCAGACCACTGCAAATATACCAAGACCTGGCCGTCCCTCTAAACTTTCAGCTCAGACAAGGAGAAGACTGATCAGAGATGCAGCCAAGAGGCCCATGATCAATCTGGATGAACTGCAGAGAACTACAGCTGAGGTGGGAGAGTCTGTCCATAGGACAACAATCAGTCGTACACTGCACAAATCTGGCCTTTATGGAAGAGTGGGAAGAAGAAAGCCATTTCTCAAAGATATCCATAAAAAGTCTCGTCCTGGGAGACACACCAAACATGTGGAAGAAGGTGCACTGGTCAGATGAAACCAAAATTGAACTTTTTGCCCACAATTCAAAACGCCCTCAACATACCATCCCCACTGTCAAACATGGTGGTGGCAGCATCATGGTTTGGGCCTGCTTTTCTTCAGCAGGGACAGGGAAGATGGTTAAAATTGAGGGGAAGATGGATGCAGCCAAATACAGGACCATTCTGGATGAAAACCTGTTGGAGTCTGCAAAAGACCTGAAACTGGGACGGAGATTTATCTTCCAACAAGACAATGATCCCAAACATACAGCAAAATCTACAAAGGAATGGTTCACAAATAAACGTATCCAGGTGTTAGAATGGCCAAGTCAAAGTCCAGACCTGAATCCAATCGAGAATCTGTGGAAAGAGCTGAAAACTGCTGTTCACAAACGCTCTCCATCCAACCTCACTGAGCTCCAGCTGTTTTGCAAGGAAGAATGGGCAAGAATTTCAGTCTCTCGATGTGCAAAACTGATAGAGACATCCCCCAAGCGACTTGCAGCTGTAATCGCAGCAAAAGGTGGCTCTACAAAGTATTATTGCAAGGGGGTCGAATCATTTTGCACGCCCCACTTTTCATTTTTTTATTAGTTAAAAAGTTTTAAATATCCAATAGATTTCGTTCCACTTCACAATTGTGTCCCACTTGTTGGTGATTCGTCACAAAAAATAAAAATTTTATATCTTTATGTTTGAAGCCTGAAATGTGGCAAAAGGTTGAAAAGTTCAAGGGGGCCGAATACTTTCGCAAGGCACTGTATATCCAGTGGAACCTTGGATTATGAGCATACGTCTGGGATCTTCTGGGGTCTTGGGTCTTATCTGAAAATTATGTTTGCTAACTCCCTAAATGGAGTTCTACTTCTACTGCAGCTTTTCCCCTGCCGAAGGGCTTAATTGTAGAATCACAAATGTACAAATAAGCCCCTGGATGGGGTGAATCATATCAAGAAGGAGCTGATGGGTTGCATGGTTTCCACTACTGTGCAATAAAGTTTTATGTGGTCGGAATGGCTATTCCGTTATATGGGATTACTGATTTTTTAGGAGATTTTTTTGCTATAAATTCCTATTCACTTCTGAGTTTATAGCATCCCCGTTTCCAGCAGTCCACCTCAGTACTCTTGATTAAAGTTACAGTTCTGAGCTCTCCTCTGGGACTTGATGAGCTGAGGGCTTTAGATACAATTCAGCCACCCTTTATGAGTAGCTATATCTGGAAACACAGAAGAGCGGTCTACCATGAAAGCATGATCTGACCATCTGGACCTTCAGCACCTGGGTCAGTCGGCATCTCTATAAACACCAATGCACAGTGTGTGTTTATTTTATTCGTTTTTTGTTTTTTAAGTGCATTTTTCTTTTCTCAGTGCTATGTCGTTTTTCTTTTTTTAACCAAGATATAGATGTGAATTTTTTTTCATTGCCAGACCTTTTCTATTTTTCTTTGCCCATATGTTACAGTGCAAACTGAGCAACATGTAAAGAGCAATCTGGGATGCTGGCATGCAAAATGAATACATTGTCTCCTCAGAATTTCTAAATACAATTCATATATACACACACACTATAAAAAGAAAATCTGTCCATATTGTAAGGTTGGTGTAGATAAAGCTGCCAACTTTCCAGTTCGTTCCATTTGCAATTTGATAGCCACCCAAACTATAAGACAGGGAATTCATAGATAAGAGTAATCTTATATAGGCCACAGATTTTCATTTCATGCCATCGCATGACATGATACCATTATTTTTTGTTCACTAGAGACCGGGGACATCACTGAGAATGCAGCCTATCCATTCACTAAACACCAATGACATCACTGAGAATGCAGCCTATCCATTCACTAGAGACCGGTAACATCACTGAGAATGCAGCCTATCCATTCACTAGAGACCGGTAACATCACTGAGAATGCAGCCTATCCATTCACTAGAGACTGGTGACATCACTGAGAATGCAGCCTATCCATTCACTAAACACCAATGACATCACTGAGAATGCAGCCTATCCATTCACTAGAGACCGGTGACATCACTGAGAATGCAGCCTATCCATTCACTAGAGACCGGTGACATCACTGAGAGTGCAGCCTATCCATTCACTAAACACCAATGACATCACTGAGAATGCAGCCTATCCATTCACTAGAGACCGGTGACATCACTGAGAATGCAGCCTATCCATTCACTAGAGACCGGTGACATCACTGAGAGTGCAGCCTATCCATTCACTAAACACCAATGACATCACTGAGAATGCAGCCTATCCATTCACTAGAGACTGGTGACATCACTGAGAATGCAGCCTATCCATTCACTAGAGACCGGTGACATCACTGAGAATGCAGCCTATCCATTCACTAAACACCAATGACATCACTGAGAATGCAGCCTATCCATTCACTAGAGACTGGTGACATCACTGAGAATGCAGCCTATCCATTCACTAGAGACTGGTGACATCACTGAGAATGCAGCCTATCCATTCACTAAACACCAATGACATCACTGAGAATGCAGCCTATCCATTCACTAGAGACCGGTGACGTCACTGAGAATGCAGCCTATCCATTCACTAGAGACTGGTGACATCACTGAGAATGCAGCCTATCCATTCACTAGAGACCGGTGACATCACTGAGAATGCAGCCTATCCATTCACTAGAGACTGGTGACATCACTGAGAGTGCAGCCTATCCATTCACTAAACACCAATGACATCCCTGATAATGCAGCCTATCCATTCACTAAAAAGCAATGACATCACTGATAATGCAACCTATTCATTCACCAAAGACCAATGACATCACTGAGAATGCAGCCTATCCATTCACTAGAGACCAGTGACATCACTGAGAATGCAGCCTATCCATTCACTAGAGACTGGTGACATCACTGAGAATGCAGCCTATCCATTCACTAGAGACCGGTGACATCACTGAGAATGCAGCCTATCCATTCACTAAACACCAATGACATCACTGAGAATGCAGCCTATCCATTCACTAGAGACTGGTGACATCACTGAGAATGCAGCCTATCCATTCACTAGAGACTGGTGACATCACTGAGAATGCAGCCTATCCATTCACTAAACACCAATGACATCACTGAGAATGCAGCCTATCCATTCACTAGAGACCGGTGACGTCACTGAGAATGCAGCCTATCCATTCACTAGAGACTGGTGACATCACTGAGAATGCAGCCTATCCATTCACTAGAGACCGGTGACATCACTGAGAATGCAGCCTATCCATTCACTAGAGACTGGTGACATCACTGAGAATGCAGCCTATCCATTCACTAGAGACCGGTGACATCACTGAGAGTGCAGCCTATCCATTCACTAAAAAGCAATGACATCACTGATAATGCAACCTATTCATTCACCAAAGACCAATGACATCACTGAGAATGCAGCCTATCCATTCACTAGAGACCAGTGACATCACTGAGAATGCAGCCTATCCATTCACTAGAGACCAGTGACATCACTGAGAATGCAGCCTGTCAACTTTATAAAGATTGGTGACATAACTTAGGAAAGATGTAACATTTGCTCTGGAACCTTTTAGAGACTTGTGTTAGTAAGAACATACATGGAAAGGGCCGGATATTGTAAAATATAAAGCCAAAAATAAACTGGCAAAAGTGCCCAAGTGCCAGCAAACTTCAAATTCCAGGACATTAGATCCTGCCAAGCCTTGTGGTCCCACCATCGTGCGATAGTCATATGATACCAATAAGCACGATTCTTATGATAGAAACTCGAAACTTTTTAAACAAAAAGATGGAAAGTAATTAGAAGCATTGGGTGATGTGTGTTGTAGAGACTCTCTGCTCGGTGGCAGATGGCGCCACGGTTTAATTTCAGGGAAATCACAAGCTGTTTTCTCCTGAACCTCACGCTTTACCTTTGTTCTCGGCGTCTGGCCCTGAGCGAGAAGGAGCTGAGAAATATTGTCTGCGCATTTCATCGCCGCGCTGATCCCTCGCCGCGTTGGTTTGTGTTTTGTTGAATGTTTTTCTTTTTTTTTGTGTCCTTTTAGGTCAAGAACGCAGCGAAGCCACATTGATAAAGAGGTTTAAAGGGGACGGCGTCAGGTACAAAGCCAAACTAATTGGAATCGACGAGGTTTCTGCCGCGAGAGGGGACAAGTTATGTCAAGACTCAATGATGAAACTCAAGGTGAGGCCTCCTTCAGTTTTTAATTGCTGTTTATGACAAGTAGAATCATTTTGCTAAATTAGCAAAAGGGCCGGGGCAAGAACAAGGGGTGGGCAGGAGCGGAAGCTGCCCTGGGTGCATTGGAAGGAGGTGGCTGCCCCTTCTCCACATGCTCTAGGACAGTGGTCCTAGACTATGGCCCGGGGGGGGGGGCAAGTGTGTCCGTTTTCTTGCCCTTATCTGGTCCTTGGGGCACTGTTCCATCAACTGACACCAATAATGGGGTGCCATTCCCATCCCCTACTGACACCATCAAGGAGACACTATTCTTTCCATTGATACCAATAATAGGGCCTTATTCCTCCCATTAAAACCATGATGTGCAGTGGTAGCCGCCCCCCTATCCATGCGTCTGGCCCCCTAATCTACATACGGGGCACTGGACACATAGATTCTAATTGTAGTTTTTTTTTTGGGGGGGGGGGTTAAGCTTGTGATTAGAGCCTGAAGCTCTAATAGGCTTCCAAAAAAGGTGGGCTCTGCGCCCTGAGCCCACTCAATTCTGTGACAATGGCGAATGAATATTCTTTATTGTCGTACTGATTCTCCTCCTGGCCAATCAGGAAGCGGGTCTTGACCGGGGAGGGAAGGGGCGGGAGACCCAACTAACTGGCGGGGGGAGGGAGACGGGAAGGGGTCAGTGGACAGATTGGCACCCCCCCCCACAAGTATACCACCAACCACCACTGATGATGGGGCACTAAGGCTGGGGAAATTTTTACTCCCACTGGTCACAGTCCCACCCCCCTAAAGCCAGTAGAACAGTAAACTGGCCCTTTGCTTAGACAGTTTGGAGACCCCTGCTCTAGGACAGTGGCTGGCATCCAACAGGCCATGGCGGAAAGGCGCCCATCCAGGAACACTCACAGAATGGAACAGCGGTGTGTAGCAGAGCAGGTCTCAGGTGTGCCGACAGCGTCTGTCTCGAGGGGCAGAAAATCATCTTGGCTGCTCTGTGCCCAACTGGGGAGGTGTCCAGGAAGGGTGGCGTGTCCCTATCCTTACTCATTACACATTTGGAACCTCTCTGCCGCTAATCGCCGTCCCTGGCAGATGGGTGACCTGACCCTACACTACCCACACACTAAATGTGCGCCAAGCCCCAGGAGCCAGGGTCTCAAAACTGAGTTTCGACCATTTCCTTTTTTTTTTTTTAATAACCCCCGTGATAGCCACCACTTGTACATTAAAAATTGGCATGTGCTTTATATTATAGGACAGTGGTGGTGAACCTTGGCACCCCAGATGTTTTGGAACTACATTTCCCATGATTCTCATGCACTCTGCAGTGTAGTTGAGCATCATGGGAAATGTAGTTCCAAAACATCTGGGGTGCCAAGGTTCACCATCACTGTTATAGAGTTTCCGCCTTTGTGCATGTCTTAGCCCTTGTACACACGGTCGGAGAATCCGTCGGAATGTGTCCTATCGGACCGTGTCGTCGGATAATCTGACTGTGTGTGGTCTGCATCAGACTGATTCAGTCGGAATATCCGTCGGACCCAATTTTCCAACATGTTGGAAATATTTCCCGACCAACTGGTTCGATCGGACATACTCCGATCATGTGTAGAGAATTTTGATCGGACCAAGTGCCACGCATGCTCAGATCAAATTCCTACATCAAAGCTAATGGCTACTAGCCTGAATGTAGTCCCATCATAACGAAATTACGTCATCACGTTCTGAATGATCTGATTTTTCGACAACTTTGTCCGACCGTGTGTATGCAACAGTTTCGGACAAAATCCAACGGATTTGGTTGTGGAAATCTCCGACCGTGTGTACAGGGGCTAAGGATTTACTTGGAACTAGTGTTGCCACCTGTCCGGGATTCACCCGTTTTGAATCATGTGTCTGGGTTTCAGGCGGACTGGCAACCCTACTTGGAACTCCTGATAAAGCAAGCAGCCATTGTGGACACCTGGAGCACGCTGGGACTTTCTTCCGGGATTAGGTGCAGATAGCTACCCAGCATGCACCTCCCGATCTCGCACATGTGCAGTGCCCCACCTCAGTTTTCTCATGTAGTGCAATAAAATCTCCTCTGCTTTGCGATATTGCTCCTGTTGCTGCCACCGCCAGTCGCTACCGATTACTTTGCTACAGCCGAGTACCAATACAAACAAAAGCCTGGATCCCCCCCAATCAAAAATGGCGCCTATCTCCGCCTAGCATTGTGTCATTTCCAGTTGTGAAATAACGCATTGCTAGCAGCGGGGGATGTATCTACGTAGTTTTAACCTTAAACTACTTAGAGGGTTCTTTACTGTAAGAGCGGCAAGGATGTGGAATTCCCTTCCACAGGCGGTGGTCTCAGCGGGGGGGGGGGCAACGATAGTTTCAAGAAATATGCACCTGAACGACCGCAACATACAGGGATACACAATGTAATACTGACCTATAATCACACACATAGGTTGGACTTGATGGTGTCTTTTTTTCAACCTCACCTACTACGTAAATGAAAGATTCAACACCTATGTAGCTTTCCTGACACCCAGGTGGTTCCATAATTTTCACACCTCCCATCCCGTTCTTGGATAAGAACCATCGGCCTTTCCATGGTGATTGGAGCAAGGTGTCAGTGCCACCCGTGTAGATATGCTGCGGTATGTTCCTGGCACTCATGAGAACTGAAAAAGTGTATTTTCTTTTTTCAACCTCACCTACTACCACATTTCCCCGAAAATAAGCCCAGGTTTTATATTAATTTTGGCGACAAAAGACACAGTAGGGCTTATTTTTGGGGTAGGTCTTACCATGCAATGTACTGCCTTCTCTCCCCCTCTCTCTCTCCCTGCCTGACAGGCATCCCCAGTGTGAACTGAGTTAAAATGCTTGTAAAATCCTATAATCCACTCTATTACAGTATTATATAATGTACAATGTGTGTTTTTATAACCTCTTAAGCCCCCCGGACCAATTTGCAGCCAAAGGACCAGGTCCCTTTTTGTCGCTTTAACTGACAATTGCGCGGTCGTGCGACGTGGCTCCCAAACAAAATTGGCGTCCTTTTTTTCCCACAAATAGAGCTTTCTTTTGGTGGTATTTCATCACCTCTGCGGTTTTTATTTTTTGCGCTATAAACAAAAATAGACCGACAATTTTGAAAAAAATGCAATATTTTTTACTTTTTGCTATAATAAATCTCAAAAATATATATATATAAAAAAAAAAAATTTTCCCTCAGTTTAGGCCGATACGTATTTTTCTACATATTTTTGTTAAAAAAAAATCGCAATTAGCGATTATTGATTGGTTTGTGCAAAAGTTATAGCATTTACAAAATAGGGGATAGTTTTATAGCATTTTTATTAATATATATATATTTTTTTACTAGTAATGGCGGCGATCAGCGATTTTTTTATTGTGACTATGGCGGACACATCGGACATTTTTGACACATTTTTGGGACCATTTGTCATTTATACAGCAATCAGTGCTATTTAAATGCACTGATTCCTGTGTAAATGACACTGGCAGTGAAGGAGTTAACCACTAGGGGGCAGTGTAGAGGTTATGTATGATGTTATGTGTTTTTTTATTGTAGTGGGGGCGTGGCTTGGCATGTGACCTCACTGATCGTCTTTCCCTATAACAGGGAACAGACGATCAGTGACAAGCTCACTAGGAAGCACGAGGAGTGATTTGTTTACACAGACCTCTCCTCGTTCTTCAGCTCTGTGACCCGATCGCGGGACACCAGCGGCGATCAGGTCCGCTGGTCCCGCGGCCGCGGTCACGGAGCTCAGGACCCGGGCGCGCTCCCGACCCACGGCTCAGCCACGTACAGGTACTGGATTGTGCCCAGCCGTGCCATTCTGCCGACGTATATCGGCGTGAGGCGGTCCTTAAGCAGATAATATAATTGTGCCAACAGTATTGTGGAAGAGTGTGGCTATGGGGTCCGTTTCAGATATGGCACCTCATCCCCAAATATCTAAAGAAAAAGGAGGTAGTTGGAGGGAAGGGGGATTATTGCGGTGCCTGGATTCATCATAAACAAAGAAATATATTTCAAAAAACAATTTTAATTCACAATAAAACAAGATACAAGATCACAATAAATGTCATAAATAGATAAAAGCACATCCAATAACGTAAGGCCAAGATGATATAAGCCTGGGTGTGCAGATGGGTCAAAATCCTCCCTACATGTTTCGCCGTACAAACGGCTTCATCAGGGGAAATGGAATGAGACCACCATATGAAGACAAATTCTATAATAAGGAAAAAAGAAACTAATTTAATACAAAATTATAAACCCCCGGTAAATACTGCATCGATCAAAGGAATCCAATAAGTGTGCCAAATACATTGGTTTATAGCGCCGCTCTGCACTTCTGTGACCCGCCGGAGCTCTCTTCCCCGCAATTATATTACAGAAACACACACATTGTACATTATATACTACTGTAATAGAGTGGATTATAGGATTTTACAAGCATTTTAAACTAGGGCTTAATTTCAGGGTAGGGCTTATATTGCAGCCCTCCTGGAAAATACCGCTAGGTCTTATTTTCGGGGAAACGCGGTATGTAACTATGTAACTATGTCCATTGACTCCTGGGAGGATTGATGACACAGGCGGTGAAGAGGCAACAGAACAGCTCCTCACTGCCTGTCGAACGGATGGACGGTAACGCAAATCCTTTGGCCCGGTAAAGCAGCTCCCTTGTACGCATTTCATCTGTGTATTTTTTTAAATTTTTTTTTAGCTTTAAACCCAATATTTGCTTCCCGTTTTCAAACAGTAAGCACAAATCTGTCTGCAAATTTATCATCGGCCCTCTTCCACCGCTCCCTCCGTCTTATCCTTCACGCTCTGCCCAGATTGCATATTTGCTGATAGTTGCAGTCTAAATATTTCATCCTGTTTTCTGCATAAGTATTTATTTTTTTTTTCTCCTTTTCCGCAAATGATTTCCTTTTGATTGGCTCCTTTATTTTTTTTTTTTATTCCGCTTTTTTTCGCCATCTCGGGGAAATCTCCGCAGTATAAATGAGTTTTAATCTGTCTGCTTGCACTTTAGCAACTTGTGTCGGTCACCCGCCGGCAACATAAAAACCCACCGTCCGTCTCTTTTTTTTTTTTTTTTCGAGGGGAGGGGGGGGGGGGGGGGTAAAAATTCCCTGCGTCCGCAAGATGTTTGATGCCTTTTTATAGAAGGAGCGTGTGAGGTTTATCTGAACTCCGGTAAGCAGTGACGAGGCCCGGGCGGTCTGCTAAATTAATGTTCTTGTCTTGTAAGTAAGCATAACAGCTTTTATGTTTAACAGTGTGACACGGCCCTTTCCGTTCAATTTCAATAATTCCCACTCTCTTATCGAAAGGCTGCACAAGACATTAGGGCTCTTTCCGTGCCGTTAGTGCTTCCACCAGGAGGATGGGAGAAAAAGCTCCTGAGGCATAGGAAGCCAATTTTGGTATTTACCGGTTCAGAGATATCATATAGGTCCCTGGAAGGGGAAAGAGAACGGGGAGATGTAACGTGATTTAGACTTGCACTAAAGGGCTCTGTAGCAGAACGCAGTTGTCGCCACCCAATCGCGGCGGAGAACTGATATTCTAAACTGCGAGTAGATACACACTATATTACCAAAAGTATTGGGACGCCTGCTTTTACGCGCACGTGAAAACCCCTTTCACACTCGGGCGTTTTTCAGGCGCTTTAGCGTTAAAAAAAAAAAAAAAAGCGCCTGTAAAGCGCTTGAAAGAAGCCTCATCTGCAATCCCAATGCGAAAGCCCGAGTGCTTCAAGAGCCCTTTCACAATGTCAGCGCCCGAAAAACACGCTCGTAAAGCGCCGCTTAACCACTTACAGACCGGACCAATTTGCTGGTCACAGACCAGACCACTTTTTGCGATTCGGCACGGCGTCGCTTTAACTGACAATTGCGCGGTCGTGCGACGTGGCTCCCAAACAAAATTGACGTCTTTTTTTTCCCCACAAATAGAGATTTCTTTTGGTGGTATTTGATCACCCCTGCGGTTTTTATTTTTTGCGCTATAAACAAAAATAGAGCGACAATTTTGAAAAAAACACATTATTTTTTACTTTTTGTTATACTAAATATCCCCCAAAAATATATAAAAAAACATTTTTTTCCCTCAGTTTAGGCTGATACGTATTCTACATATTTTTGGTAAAAAAAATCGCAATAAGCGATTATTGATTGCTATGCGCAAAAGTTATAGCGTTTACAAAATAGGGATAGTTTTATAGCATTTTTATTAATAATTTTTTATTATTTTTTTTTTTACTAGTGAAATGGATATTTTGATGATAGGCAACTCCTATCCTCATATTGATTAGTGGTTCCAAATTAATAACTACTGCAGTAGGGAACAGACACAAAAGATACGCTCAGCATCTTTCCAAATAACCGTTCTCCTTTATTATGACACATTTGAAGGCTTTTATACACATGGTTACGTAGGTATCACATTAATATTACAATTGTACGTTTATGGTAACAAGGGGCGTTACATAGGCAGGCTTATTCTAATCAGAACTCGAAAGAATGCAAAACATGTACTGAAAACATTATTGGTGCCGTGTGCACAGTGAGGGCATTGTGCAATACATATAAAATATAATACAATTATATACAGAACCTACAAATTTCCATTACAGTCTCCTCTCTTTTGATCAATATTTTGATCACTAACCATATCTGCTATCACCTTTAACCTGGAACCTCCACACGCTTAGGTGGAGGTAATCCTGGCCAAAGAGGCAAAAACTCCATTGTGGAGAAAATAATAGCTGAGCAGCTTTTTTCATTACAAAACGACTTTTCACTGTGAAAAACAAATGATTGATAAGACATATTTACAGAGTACTGGCTGTACACTCCTGTGGCCAAAATGGCCTTCTAGCTTAATTGCTGGTATGCTGACTTATCAGCATATGTAAACACATACAATTCTACATAAAATGGAAGAGGTACAAAAGACAAATATGACTTCAACATGGCTAAACTACTTTTCAAATATATGTATCCCTTACAATTAAAGTAATTGAATCAAAAAATACCCTAGACTGTTATCGCAAGAGGGAAACAAATCAAACACAGAGATTTCTTTCATTTAGTCATATTACAGTGTCTGGAGTGGATCCAGGTGACTTTTCCTTCAAGTTTTGCAAAACTGTACATGAAATAGATGCTGTATTGAGTCTCCAAACATTTCCTTATATATAAATGTCTCTTAACAATCCACAAGTCAACTGGCTTTAGTATGTATTTTGTAAAAATAAAACCTCAAAACTTCTAGTAAGGACTCTCCTATAAAAATGATTTCCTCTGTTACTCTCTGTAGATTCTGCACTTTGTACTTACAAACTACTTCTGATAACACTTTTTTACTGGGGCCTTTGCAGTAGCATTTGCCACTGGACATCCATAAAACATGTCCACACAAACAAAATACATACTCGTAAGATCCTGACTTGGGCATCTGGATAGATCTTTTTGTTATCTTTGGAAGGGATGTTCAGCTTTTGGTAACACCTTTGGTAACAGGTAAAACAAGAAGTGGTATGTTATAAAAACAACTGTGGAGAACCCTGGCACTATCCCACGCTCATTTACTAAGGCAGCCATAACTACTTGTGACTGATGACACGGTCCACGTGTCAAGCTGAAGGGAAAAGAGTGTCTGGCAAACATAAATGATCACCTTTTCCAAAGTCTTGTTTTGTAAGAAGTTGCCCTCTGTGGACCACTTGTGCTTCTCGTTCTGGGGTCCTTAAAGCTGAATTATTAATCCCAGCTATACTGGGCCAGAACTAGGGTGGAATCTGTGAGGTGCACAGACCCAGCAAGTGTCCAGGGCTGTAAATGCAGCATCTTTAGAGTCACCTGGTCTGCTTCCATATGTGAGTTTTACTGTTAGTATGGCTACCTCAGCAAGAACCTGGAAGGCTGAAAACAGCCGATCGAATTAACTTGGCATGCTTGATTGGTTTACCTGCCGAAGTAAAAACAAACTTCTGGCCCTTCAAATTTAACCAAAAGCTCTCTATATCTTGACTATCTATATAAATATATACTCTTTTTATAGCTCACAGGTTTTTCTAAAACATGGAGCTCTGCTTCTTGAGATGGGGAAAAAGGATCCAATGACTCTGAATACAGGGAATCCTTCTGGGTGATAAACTTCATCCTTGGTATAAAACCAGGAATAACACTACAAAAAAGTAAATACTCGGGTCTTCAGGGAGTGTGTCCTGCACTGGGCTCACAACAGCTGATTCCCACGTCATCAATTTAACACATGTGGTTTTTCTTTGTTTCCAGCCTCCTCCAATAGAGGCAATAAGGTGGCTGGATTCAAATGTACGCATTTTTCATTGTTAGATTTGTACATAAACACACAAAACAAATTCATATTTTGAACCTTTCATTAGACAAACACTTAGTTAGTTATATATTTGCTGTGCATAATGTCGGACCATTAAAAATTAAATATTCAACCAAAATAATATCTGTAACTTTGTCTAATAGCAACTTTCCATAAAGCTACAACTCTGATATATCAGAGTGAACCCTTCATTACTGGGTCCAGCTTGCATAAATATAACAATGGCTTGTTTTCTATCATGCTGTTTGTGTAAGAACTCCAGTTTAATGTTTCAAAAAGACAACTTTTTCCTGGCAATATAATAAATAAGAATACCCTGCGGTCATGCAGAGATGTCCATAAATCCAAAATATTCTTCTACTTATACCCACTGCACTTACATGGAAAAGGGGCACATCATTTCACAATCCACACATTCTGCTTTGGATTTCAAAAATAAAAATACATAAAAACAAAAGGACCAACAATATTTATGACGGACCAGAAAGCACTTGGCCATCAAAAACTATAAACCAACTGGCTGCAGGCAGCAGCTATCCTAACAGGGTGTGTGGACTTGATGTGATGGGTCTGTTATATTTAAATGTTATTATTACTCTCACATCATGGACCGCACATTAAGTTATTATCAGACTTTAAGATTTCATTTCTGTAGAAAAACTTCCTATGTATCCCATCCATCTTGGCTTTGTTAAACATTATTGCAGCTGTATTCAAATCAACAACCTCATCTTAATATTTTTTCTTTCCACTCAATAAATGTAAAATTACAAAATTGTTATCTTAATCTAAACTAATTCCATTTTTACCAATTTCCCCATTAACCTTGATTTCATTTCCAACCAAAGGTTGTCTAAACCAGTTTCAATATATCTATATTTATTAATAAAATTGTTAAACTCATATTAGAAATTAATACTCATATGATCATTTCAATATCACACACTAATATATATGCACAGATAAATGTCCTTAAAGGGGGACATATTACTTAATTTTACTCAATTTCTCTCTCTTTTTTTTTTAATGCACTGTTTCCACTATCAAAAGATATTCAATTAGTGTAAGACATGGTTAAATGTAACCTTGATTTTACCATGTTTGGAAAACAGATTCAAAAATAATTGTGATCACATTGTTTATCATTAGACTCGTTAACCCGGCACATTTTGTTATAAATGTTTTGTCTAAAAAACTGAAATTGGCATGGTGTCCTCCCAGCTTATCACCAATCTCTCATGTCAGCCACATTCTTTGAGGAGAGCACAAAGGTGGGGGTCACATCTGCGTACATGACACAAGCGAGCGAACTAAAGGTTCCAGCATTCACAAACATACACAAGTATCGCTCTAAAATCGCTTACATTATTCCCATTTGTACACAACACATGCATATCATTCTCTCACTTTCTTTTAACGCTCTTTAATACTTCCTTGCTTAAACTTCTGCTTTCTTTATTTTGTTCTGATATCCTTTGCATCCAATGTATTGTAATTCCATACTTCACATACTGTACCTTCTATGATCAGACGGGCAGCCATAGTGCTCATCCCATCTTCCCTCTCTGACAACATATAAAGCATTCTGTTTTAACTCTCATTACTGTTTCTTGACTTTACTAGTTGTTGTGTCTGACCCCAAATTCATCCCACAACTTAACATCAAAAAGTCCCTTTCTCTCTAGTGTTAATGTCACTCATGATCCATCCTGCTCACATAAATAGCCGTTTCTCTAGCTGTATACTCTGCATGATTCTTTGTCCCTGTGGACTTTGGTGGTAACCCAGTTACCCTTTGTGGATCCCTGTCCACTTTAACCATTAATCTAGGGGCTCAGTATAGGCGGAACCGCACCTTCGGTTCATATATAGCGCTCCTCTTGCGCTGGGCATTTTTGAGGGTCTCTTACCCTTCATTCCCTTACTTAATTTAATGCCCATAATGACTGGCCAGTCTTCTCTACTTGTGCCTATACCCTCTTGCCTCTAAAATACTTTATCTAGCAGATGTACTACATATACCTGTGAACAGCACTATTCTTCCCTTTCTCTATAACACTCTGATGGACAGTAGACAGTGACAACATAACATATAACCACTAATCAATACAGTTCGATTAAGGGGAGTAAAATAGGTACCCTTTGTCCCGAAAATGCCTTACCGATCAAGGAAGTCTGATAACCCAAATGTAAGCAAAAGGCTTACCTCAGCCGGCTGATTATCAGAATTTCCCGGATCGTCTCAAGCTCCTCGTTTCGGATACTCAGGGTCACCTGATAACCCCTGCTGGGCTGGCTTCGCCACCTGAAATGGATATTTTGATGATAGGCAACTCCTATCCTCATATTGATTAGTGGTTCCAAATTAATAACTACTGCAGTAGGGAACAGACACAAAAGATACGCTCAGCATCTTTCCAAATAACCGTTCTCCTTTATTATGACACATTTGAAGGCTTTTATACACATGGTTACGTAGGTATCACATTAATATTACAATTGTACGTTTATGGTAACAAGGGGCGTTACATAGGCAGGCTTATTCTAATCAGAACTCGAAAGAATGCAAAACATGTACTGAAAACATTATTGGTGCCGTGTGCACAGTGAGGGCATTGTGCAATACATATAAAATATAATACAATTATATACAGAACCTACAAATTTCCATTACACTAGTAATGACGGCGATCAGTGATTTTTATTGTGACTGGGACATTGTGGGGGACCCATTGGACATTTTTGACACATTTTTGGGACCATTGTCATTTATACAGCAATCAGTGCTATATAAATGCAGTGATTCCTGTGTAAATGACACTGGCAGTGAAGGGGTTAACCAGTGGGTGGCAGTGTAGGGGTTAAGTGTTCCTAGGGGTGTGTTACTAACTGTGGGGGGGTTGGGCTTTCATTTAGTGAACACTGATCTCTGCTCCAATCACATGGAGCAGAGATCAGCGTCACTAGTTGCTAGACAGAATGGAGAAATGCTGTTTACTCGGCATTTCCTCCATTCGGCCGCTCCGTGAGACGATCGCGGGGATGGCCGCGGCGATCGAGTCCACGGGTCCCGCGACCGGACTCACGGGGGTCCCGACCAGCGCGGGAGCGCGCCGGCGCGCTCCCGAAGGCAGGGCGGCATTGAATATTGGATGTACCTGTACGCCAATATGCCTGCCCGTGCCATTCTGTCGATGTACTTCGTCGTCCGCTGGTCGGGAAGTGGTTAAACTAGCAGCGCTTTACCAGTGTTTTTCGAGCGCTATTGGGGCGCTTTAAACCCCTACTAGTGGCCAAATAAAAGGTTAAAAGTGCCCACAAAGTGCCGCTGCCAAAAGCGCTTTTCAGGCGCTTTTCTGGCGTTTTTCAGGCGCTTTCCATTGATTTCAATGGATAGGGGCGCTTTAGGAGCTCCAAAAGCGCTGCAAAGAAGCTGCTTGCAGGACTTTTTTTTGACGCCCTGCCAGCGCAGTGCCTCAGTGTGAAAGCACTCTGGCTTTTACATTGGGATTGCAGTTGCAGCTTCTTTCAGGTGCTTTTTTTTAAAGCTTAAGCGCCTAAAAAACGCCCCAGTGTGAAAGGGATCTCAGTGTAAAAGCACTCGGGCTTTCACATTGAGATTGCAGATGAGGCTTCTTTCAAGCGCTTTACATGCGCTTTTTTTAACGCTAAAGCGCCTGAAAAATGCCCCAGTGTGAAAGGGGTGTAAGCCCTTGTACACACCGTCGGACATTCCGACAACAAAATTCGTTTTTTTCCAATGGATTTTGTCCGAAACTTGTGTTGCATACACGCGGTCGGACAAAGTTGTCGGAAAATCCGATCGTTCGGAACGTGATGACGTTCATTCATTGCGACGGGACTACGTTGCGGCTAGTAGCCAATAGCTTTGGTCTCGTAATTTGATCTGAGCATGCGTGGCACTTTGTCCGATCGAAAATTCTTTACAAACGATCGGACAAAGTGCGATCGGATCACGTTGTCGGAAAATGTTATATCCAGCTCCCAAATTTTGTTGTTCGGACATTCCGACGGAAAAAGTCCGATGTAGCCCACACATGGTCGGATTATCCGGCAACATGGTCCGATCGGACCTTTTCGGTCGGAATTTCCGACCGTGTGTACATGGGCTAATGACATCCCAGTCTTAGTCTGTAGGGTTCAATACTGAGTTGGCCCACCCTTTGCAGCTATAACGGCTTCATCTCTTCTGGGAAGGCCGTCCACAAGGTTTGCCCTTCGGACAAAAGTCTGATGCTTTTTTGGCCAACAATCGGATCGTGTGAACAAGGCTTATGACTCCCATACACACTATAATGCCCCCGTACACACGATAGGATTTTCCGACGGAAAATGTTTGATAGGAGCTTGTTGTCGGAAATTCCGGCCGTGTGTAGGCTCCATCGGACATTTTCCATCGGAATTTCTGTCACACAAAATTTGAGAGCTGGTTCCCAAATTTTCCGACAACAAAATACGTTCGCGTAAATTCCGATTGTGTGTACACAATTCCAACACACAAAGTGCCACGCATGCTCGGAATCAAGAAGAGGAGCAGAGCAGCACTGGCGATTGAACTTTTTTTCTCGGCTCGTCGTACGTGTTGCACGTCACCGCGTTCTTGACGTTCGGAATTTCCGACCAACATTTGTGTGACCGGTGTGTAGGCAAGACAAGTTTGAGCCAACAACCGTCAGAAAAAAAACAATGGATTTTGTTGTCGGAAAATCCTATCGTGTGTACAGGGCATAATGCCGTGTACACGCGACCGGTTTTTCCATCAGAATAAACTCTGACGGTCTTTCCGATGGAGTTCCGCAGAAACGGACTTGCCCACACACGATCACTCCAAAGTCCATTCGTTTAGAACGTGATGACGTACGACGGGACTAGAGAAAGGAAGTTCAATAGCCAGTAGCCAATAGCTGCCATTGCGTCGTTTTTGGTCCGTTGGACCAGCACACAGACGAACGGTTTTCCCGATAGGAGTTGATTCCGTCTGAAAGATTTAAAACATGTTCTATTTCTAGGTCCGTCAGAGTTTTTGAAAAAAAAAAAGTCCACTGAAGCCCCCACACATGATCGGAATATCCGATGAAATGATTCCGTCGGACCTATTCTGCTGGAAAGTTCGGTCGTGTGTACTCGGCATAATGCCCCATACACACGGTCAGAAATTCAGATGGAAAAAGTCAGATCGGATTATATTGTCGGAAAATCGGATCGTGTGTGGGCTCTATCGGACTTTTTCTGTCGGAATTTCCGACGGAAAAAGTTTGAGAGCTGGATCTAAAACAGGGATATGCAATTAGCGGACCTCCAGCTGTTGCAGAACTACAAGTCCCATGAGGCATAGCAAGACTCTGACAGCCACAAGCATGACACCCAGAGGAAGAGGTATGATGGGACTTGTAGTTTTGCAACAGCTGGAGGTCCACTAATTGCATATCCCTGATCTAAATTTTTTCAACGACAAAATCCGATCGGACTTTTTCCGATCGTGTGTAGAGAGTTTCCGACGCACAAAGTGGCACGCATGCTCAGAAAAAATGTGGAAACGAAAGCTATTGGCTACTGGCCTCTACATAGTCCCGTCGTACGTTTTCTACGCCACCTCGTTTCCGAACGATCGGATTTTCCGACAACTTTGTGCAACCGTGTGTATGCAACACAAGTTTCGGCCAAAGTCCGTTGGAAAAAATCCGACGGATTTTGTGGTCGGAATGTCCGACCGTGTGTATGGGGCATTAGAGTTTCTGCAGATATTTGTCTTCAGATTTACCAAAACCATTTAGTGCGAGGGCCTGCCTGATTGGATACAAATTGAAACGCTTAAGGTTTGACCTCATATTATTTGGTTTTGGTAAATCTGAAGACATAAATCTGAAGAAAATCGAATAGAGTGTATGGGGCTTTAGTCCGTAGGGTTCAATATTGAGTTGGCCCCGCCCTTTGCAGCTATAACAGCTTCAACTCTTCTGGGAAGGCCGTCCACAAGGTTTAGGAGGGTGTCTATGGGGATGTTTGACCATTCTTCCAGAAGAGCATTCGTGAGGTCAGGCACCAATCCTGGTGGACTGCACAATGGAGAGCATAAATGGACATCAGAGATGGACATCATAGAGATACCCGGAGTGCAGGAAGATACAGCGGGGAGATTCAAAGAGAGACCTAGGAAGTAGTGCCCAGATGGAGAACTGCCAGGAGGATATGCCAGAAGAACTATGCCAAAGCTGGCCCAAAAACATCTTGACCCTTGGCTGCTCCCTTGATGGCCAAGTGCGACACAAAAGTGCAGATTTAGGCAGGGCCGTTTTTAAGGCAGGGCAAAAGGGGCAGCTGCCCTGGGCCCTGTCATTTTTGTGGGGTCCAAAGCAGCTGCCTCATACTTGCCAACTATCCTGGTTTAAATTTCCTCATCCCTTGAGGTTTTAGTCATGTGCTGTGTCCCGATATCTCAGCGTGAAGTGCTGCTACTAATGCTGCCCAGCTCTGCCCTATTGTTGTGTACAGATGACTCACCTGCAGACCCTGTTTTTACATGTAAATTACCTGCATTCATATGTAAATAGCAGTGGCATTCATATGTAAAGGTGGCATTCATACGTAAATAGCGTCCGCCAGCGGCAGTGATATGTATATAATGCCACCCTGAGGTCATATCCACAGTAATCTCTAGCAACCAGTCAACAAGCAGAAATCATGTGCTGTAACCTCTAGCAACTAATCAGTGAGCCATAATGTGTGCTGTAACCTCTAACAACCAGTCAGTGAGCGATAATGTGTGCTGTAACCTCTAACAACCAGTCAGTGAGCAATAATATGTGCTGTAACCTCTAACAACCAGTCAGTGAGCGATAATGATACACTGTAACATCTAACAACCAGTCAGTGAGCGATAATGATACACTGTAACCTCTAACAACCAGTCAGTGAGCGGTAATGATACACTGTAACCTCTGGCAACCAATCGCAATAGCTGCCTGATCTGATTCAGTAAACTTATTTTGAGTCTAGCTGCTATTTATTGTAAGTCTCAGAGTAGGTGGAGAGCAAAACTGCATGGGGGGGGGGCCAAGAAAAGTTTTGCCCAGGGTCCAATCAATATTAAAGACGGCCCTGGCTTTAGGTTTAAATACACTTTCGTACTGTCTGCAGTTTATTAAAGAAAAAAAAAAAAGTATTCTGAAAACTGCAAACATTTTTTTAAGTAAAAAAAAAGAGAGAGAAGTGTTAGAGGATGGAGGACAAAGACATGGAAAACAAACGATATTTGTGAAAAATTGCAAAGTATTTATGCCGCATTTAACAGTGAAAACTTGCCCAGAGGTGGAGGTGCTCTTTTTAAACATTGCTCTTACCAGTTCTAACTGATCTTCATTAGTTCAAAAGGGGGTGAGGAGGAATAATAGGGTGACCCAGTAACCCCCAAAGTTTCCTCTTCTCTTCTCTACAGGGTATTGCCGCAGGAGCGCGTTCAAAAGGCGAACACAAACAGAAAGTCTTTCTAACGGTTTCCTTTGGAGGGATAAAAATCTTTGATGAGAAGACTGGTGTAAGTAGACATGGATCACACGCTGTCACTTTCCAACTGTTTAATATTCCCAGAATACACATGTTCTACATAGCAGATAAGCAATATCCAAAGATCCGTTATGTTCAGAGTGACTCACGGATGAGCAATTGCCTAAGCCCTTGTACACACGGCCGGACATTCAGACGGAAAATGTCAGATCGGACCGCGTTGTCGGATAATCCGACCGTGTGTGTGGGCTCCATCGGACTGTTTCTGTCGGAAAATATCCGACCAACAAAGTTTTAGAGCTGGGCTATAAAATTTTCCGACAACATGATCCGATCGGACTTTGTCCGATCGTTTGTAGAGAATTCCGATCGGACAAAGTGCCACGCATGCTCAGATCAAATTCCTAGATCAAAGCTATTGGCTACTAGCCTGAACATAGTCCCGTCGTAACGAAATAACGTCATCACGTTACGAACGATCGGATTTTCTGACAACTTTGTCCGACCGTGTGTATGCAACAGTTTCGGACAAAATCCGTCGGACAAAATCCAACGGATTTGGTTGTCAGAATGTCCGACCGTGTGTACAAGGGGCTTAGTGGTGGGAAAGGCAGATCTTGTATGGTGGTAGTCTTGCAGCTGAGGCTCACCTGGGATTCCATTCGACTCTCTCTGCCGGCCATTGTATTGTTCTTCTGTAGTGGTACCCATAACCCAACCTTCAGGCTCCTCTTAAGTCTTGTACACACGGTCGGAGAATCTGTCGGAATGTGTCCTATCGGACCGCATTGTCGGATAATCCGACTGTGTGTGGTATGCATCGGACTGATTCCGTCTGAATATCCGTCGGACCCAATTTTCCAACTTGTTGGAAATATTTTCCGACCAACTGGTTCGATCGGACATACTCCGATCATGTGTAGAGAATTTTGATCGGACCAAGTGCCACGCATGCTCAGATCAAATTCCTACATCAAAGCTATTGGCTACTAGCCTGAATGTAGTCCCATCGTAACGAAATTACGTCATCATGTTCTGAAAGATCGGATTTTTCGACAACTTAGTCCGACCGTGTGTATGCAACAGTTTCGGACAAGATCCGACGGACAAAATCCGACGGATTTGGTTGTCGAAATCTCCGACCGTGTGTACAGGGGCTTAGAAATCACGGAGCCCCATACAGTCTACCTGACGGGGCCCCCCCATCCTTGGCGGGGTGGGCAGGTGCAGTTGTATGGCCTTGAACACGGCACCAGCCGCACAGTCAGACCACTCATTCATGCGGCCAGAGTTCCTGTGAGCCCTTAACCCAGTGATGGTGAACCTCGGCACTCCAGATGTTTTGGAACTACATTTCCCATGATGCTAATGAACTCTGCAGTGTAGTGGAGCATCATGGGAAATGTAGTTCCAACACATCTGGGGTGCCAAAGTTCGCCATCACTGCCTGAACCACTTGCCGACCGCCGCACACCAATATACGTCGGCAGAATGGCACAGGCAGGGCAAATGGGCGTACATGTACGTCCCTTTGAATTTGACGCCCATGGGGCACGTGTGTGTGCGCGCCGCGGGATCGTGCCCACGGGTACCGTGAACACGAAGTTCGCCGGTGGCCCGCGATTGTTGGCAAGGAGAGGCAGAACAGGCAAAGAACAGGTAAAGGAGACATTTTCCTCTTCTGCCTAGCAACATGACAGGGATCTACTGCTCCCAGTCATCCGGAGTAGTGATCTCTGTCATGTAGTAGTGAGCCCCCCCCCCCCCCCCCACAGATAGAATCACTCCCTAGGACACACTTAACCCCTCCCTAGTGGTTAACCCATTCACTGCCAGTGTCATTTACACAGTAACCGGTGCATTTTTATAGCACTGATCGCTGTATAAATGACAATGGTCCCAAAATAGTGTCAAAAGTGTCCGACATGTCCGGCGTGTCTGACATAATGTCGCAGTCCCGATAAAAATCGCTGATCACCGCCATTACTAGTAAAACAAAAAATTAATAATAAAAATGCCATAAATCTATCCCCTATTTTGTAGACGCTATAACTTTTGCGCAAACCAATCAATATAAGCTTATTGCGATTTTTTTTTTTTAACCAAAAATATGTAGAATAATATATTGGCCTAAACTGAGGAAAAAAAAATATTTTTTTTTATATAATTTTTGGGGCTATTTATTATAGCAAAAAGTAAAAAATATAGCTTTTTGTTTTCAAAATTGTCGCTCTTTTTTTTGTTTATAGTGCAAAAAATAAATACCGCAGAGGTGATCAAATACCACCAAAAGAAAGCTCTATTTGTGGGAAAAAAAGGACGTTAATTTTGTTTGGGTGCCATGTTGCACGACCGCGCAATTGTCAGCTAAATCGACGCAGGACAAAATCGCAAAAAATGCTCTGGGAAGGGGGGAAATTCTTCCAGGGTTAAAGTGGTTAATTGTTTTTTTTCATTATTTTTTACAATTGTTTTTTAATAGCCCTGTGGGGGGGGGGGGGGGTGCATTGGTGAAATATTAGGGGTCTAAACGGACTCCTGATGTCTCACTTTTCAGAGGAAGAAATATTGAGGACACAGATCCCATTCCTTTCTCTGCAGCCCCAGCTGTACTGCAAAATGAATGAACAGGAAGTTCTAGCTATAGAGGCTCCCTCTTCACAACCTGATGTTTAAACACAGTTTACTAAGCTTCAGTTATGAATGAACACATGAGTGATTGGTACCGATTGCTCACTGTGTTCATTCAGGAATGGAAGGTAAACATGACATGACGAGGGGGCCACTAAACTGTTATTTGAATTTCTGTGGAACTTGCAGCACCATAAAACTGCCCAGGCCCCCCTGTAATGGCCCTATTGGTGGCCATTAGATGCCCCCATACTTTGAGAGTGAGATTTGACTTAGGAGATGCTTGGGTTGAAAACCAGCCCTGCCCCCCCCCCCTTGCTAAGAGAGGGGCACCCTGGATGGAGTTATAGAGGGAAGGTGAAGAGGACACAAGTCCCCAATCCTTTTTTCTGCAGCCTGAGCTGCACTGTAGAATGAATGGACAGGAAGGACTCTCTACAGAGGCTCCCTGCTCATTCACAAACTGAAGAATAGTAAACCCCATGAAGAGTTGGTAGCCATAGTTGCCACAAGGAGAGTGGTAACTGGTTTCAACAGTGGGTGGGCCAGCACACACCAGCATACAGTGCCTTGAAAAAGTATTCATACCCCTTGACATTTCTCCACATTTTGTCATGTTACAAACAAAAACATACATGTATTTTATTCTGATTTTATGTGATAGACCAACACAAAGTGGCTCATAATTGTGAAGTGGAAGGAAAATTATAACATTTTTTTTTAAAACAAATAATCTCCTCTGAATGGAGAAGTAGACAAAAATAAAGACTGTGCCAGATTTAGAGCCAGCAAACTTTGAACAGCCGCCACCAGACTGATTTGCAATAAATGGCCATTTTTCTGACCTCCGGCCATGACGGTGTCACTAGGACTGTGTTCTCATACAGTTCACAGGCCCGGTACTAGCAGCCCATTATTCATCTATGTGGGAAGGACAGGCAATTTTGCACATAAGCAGTTTGGTGTAACATGAAAGTCCAGCCGGCATGGGATCTGGCAGGTAGATGCAGACAGTGATGTATGATTTGCCAGTACAAGCTAGATCCGCGGCAATACAGGCCCCGCGGGACCGTCTGCTGCTCCTCACATCTGCTGCTGTGGGGGAACTCCGCCTGAGATACACAGGAACACAAAGAGATTGTAACCAACATATATCTTCAATTCCCTTTTGTCTCTATACACTGGAGGTGTGCGAAGCCCTTCTGAGCTATATTAAATCTTCACTCTTGAAGAGCTAAGGCTGTGTCCTTCCTTCCTTCCTTCCTTCCTTCCTTATTCTTTTTTCCTTCTTCTGTTCTTCCCTTATTTTTTCCTTCTGTCTTTCCTTTCCTAATTCCATCATTCTTTCTTCCTCTACTTCTTATTTTCCTTGTATCTTCCTTTTTTCAACCTTTCTTCTTTATCTTAATCCTCTGTTTCTTCCTTCCTTCTTTCCTTCTTCCCATCCTTCTTTCCTTACTTGTTCCCCTCCTTCCTTTCTTTGAATTTCTTGCCTTCATTCCTTCTTCTTCTGCTTCTTATCTCCCTTCCTTTTTTGCAACCTGTCCTCCTTCCTTCCTTTTTTCTTTTGTTCTCTCTTCCTTCTTTTCATCCTTTCACTCTCCCTTCCTTCCTTCTTTTCATCCTTTCGCTCTCCCTTCCTTCTTTTCATCCTTTCACTCTCCCTTCCTTCCTTCTTTTCATCCTTTCGCTCTCCCTTCCTTCCTTCTTTTCAGAAGGTGTGTTAAATCTTTATTCCATTGAAGAGCTATGGCTGTGTCCATCCTTCCTTCCCTCCTTTCTTTGTTATTTTGTTCCCTTCTTCTGTTCCTTACTTCTGTCTTTCCCTTCTCAATCCCATCATTCTTTCTTCCCCTACTTTTTGTCTTCCTTACTTTTCTTCCTTTTTCCAATCTTTGTTTTTTCTCTCCATCCTTCCTTTCTTACTTCTTTTTTTCCTTCTTTCCATTCTTATGTCCTTTCTTGTTTTCTTCCTTCCTTTCTTTGAACTTCTTTCCGTCATTCTTTCACTGCTTAATTGCTTCATTCCTTTCTCTGATTCTTATCTACTTTCCTTTTCTCCAACCTGTAATTCCTTCTTTCTTTCCAGAAGGTGGGGTAAATCTTCACTCTCTTGAAGAGCTATTTTTGTGTCTGTCCCTTCCTTCCCTTCCTTTCTTCCTTCCTTCCCTTCCTTCCTTCCTTCCCTTCCTATCTTTTTTTTTATTTTTTCCCTTCTTCTGTTCTTCCCTGCCTTTTCCTTCTTCCTAATTCCGTCATTCTTTCTTTCTCTACTTCTAATCTTCCTTCCTTTTTTCAACCATTCTTCTTTCTCTCCGTCCTTCATCTCTTCCTTCCTTCTTTTATTTATTTTTTTCCTTCTTTCCATCCCTCTTTCCCTACTTGTTTTCCTCCTTCCTTTCTTTGAACTTCTTTCCTTCATGTTTACCTGCTTAATTCCTTCATTCCTTCTTTCTCAGCTTCTTATCTCCCTTCCTTTTTCCCAACCTGTCCTTCCTTCAGTCCTTTCATCCTTCCTCCCTTGATTTTGTTCTTATTCCCATCCTTCTTTTTTTGCAGGTGTGGTAAATCTTCACTCTCTTGAAGAGCTATGGCTGTGTCCTTCCTTCCTTCTTTTTTTCCCGTCTTCTGTTCTTCCCTGCTTATTTTGCGTCTGTCTTTGCCTTTCTAATTCCATCATTCTTTCTTCCTCTACTTCTTAACTTCCTTCCCTTTTTCTTCCTTTTTCCAATCTTTCTTCTTTTTCTCCATTCTTCATTTTTTCCTTTGTTTTTACCTTCTTTCCATCTTTCTTTCCTAACTTGTCCTCCTTCCTTTCTTTGAACTTATTTCCTTCATTCTTTCCCTGCTTAATTCTTTAATCCCTTCTTCCTCTGCTTCTTATCTTTCTTTCTTTTCTCCAACCTGTCCTCCTTCCTTCCTTCTTTTCCTCCTTCCTTCCCTTTTTCTTTCCATAAGGTGTGTTAAATCTTCACTCACTTGCAGAGCTATGGCTGTGTCCATCCTTCCTTCTCTCCTTTCTTTGTCATTTTGTTCCCTTCTTCTGTTCCTTACTTCTGTCTTTCCCTTCTTAATCCCATCATTCTTTCTTCCCCTACTTTTTGCCTTCCTTACTTTTCTTCCTTTTTCCAATCTTTGTTTTTTTCTCTCCATCCTTCCTTTCTTACTTCTTTTTTTCCTTCTTTCCATTCTTATGTCCTTTCTTGTTTTCTTCCTTCCTTTCTTTGAACTTCTTTCCGTCATTCTTTCACTGCTTAATTGCTTCATTCCTTTCTCTGATTCTTATCTACTTTCCTTTTCTCCAACCTGTAATTCCTTCTTTCTTTCCAGAAGGTGGGGTAAATCTTCACTCCCTTGAAGAGCTATTTTTGTGTCTGTCCCTTCCTTCCCTTCCTTTCTTCCTTCTCTTCCTTCCTTCCCTTCCTTCCCTTCCTATCTTTTTTTTATTTTTTCCTTTCTTCTGTTCTTCCCTGCCTTTTCCTTCTTCCTAATTCCATCATTCTTCCTTTCTCTACTTCTAATCTTCCTTCCTTTTTTCAACCATTCTTCTTTCTCTCCGTCCTTCATTTCTTCCTTCCTTCTTTTATTTCTTTTTTTCCTTCTTTCCATCCCTCTTTCCCTACTTGTTTTCCTCCTTCCTTTCTTTGAACTTCTTTCCTTCATGTTTACCTGCTTAATTCCTTCATTCCTTCTTTCTCAGCTTCTTATCTCCCTTCCTTTTTCCCAACCTGTCCTTCCTTCAGTCCTTTCATCCTTCCTCCCTTGATTTTGTTCTTATTCCCATCCTTCCTTTTTTTGCAGGTGTGGTAAATCTTCACTCTCTTGAAGAGCTATGGCTGTGTCCTTCCTTCCTTCTTTTTTTCCCGTCTTCTGTTCTTCCCTACTTATTTTGCGTCTGTCTTTGCCTTTCTAATTCCATCATTCTTTCTTCCTCTACTTCTTAACTTCCTTCCCTTTTTCTTCCTTTTTCCAACCTTTCTTCTTTTTCTCCAGTCTTCATTTTTTCCTTAGTTTTTACCTTCTTTCCATATTTCTTTCCTAACTTGTCCTCCTTCCTTTCTTTGAACTTCTTTCCTTCATTCTTTCCCTGCTTAATTCTTTAATTCCTTCTTCGTCTGCTTCTTATCTTTCTTTCTTTTCTCCAACCTGTCCTCCTTTCTTCCTTCTTTTCCTCCGTCCTTCCCTTTGTCTTTCCAGAAGGTGTGTTAAATCTTCACTCACTTGCAGAGCTATGGCTGTGTCCATCCTTCCGTCCCTCACTATTTTTTTCCCTTCCTACTTTCCTTCTTTTGTTCTTTCCTTTCCTCCTTTTTCTTTATTCCTTCTTTCCTCTGTTCTTGCTCCCTTTTTTCTGTTAAATCTCCATTCTCTTGAAGAACTATGGATCCTTTCTTCTTTCTTTCTTTGGAAATATTCTTTCTTTCTCTTTCTTTCTTTCTTTCTTTCTTTCTTAGAAAGAAAGGATATATCCTTTCTTTCTTTCTTTGAAAATATTATTTCTTTCTTTCTTAGAAAGAAAGAAAGAATATATCCTTTCTTTTTCTTTCTTTCTTAGGAAATATTCTTTCTTTCTTTCTTTCTTTCTTTCTTTCTTTCTAAGGAAATAAACTTTAATTTGCACTTTTCTTGTGCTCATTTCAGAAGGTTTTCAGAAAACCAGTTTACTTCTGTGCCATGAGTAGCCTGTGTTGTGTATAGACCTGGATATCAGAGTACACACACAGCTGAATGACCCCAAGAAGAGACACACTTCTTCCTTCCAGTAGAGAAGGTGGCTGTCTAGGCTTTCTGTCCACAGGAACAGACAGTAATTGCAGAGCTAGCGATGGGCTTTCTTATCAGCTCTGTGTATTTAATATAAATATTATATATATATATATATATATATATATATATATATATATATATATATATATATATATATATAAATAATTTTTTTTTTTTTTAACAACGATTGAAAAAAATGGATACAAAATATTAGTTTATAAAATTTTAACTGTTAAAAAAAATAAAAAAAAATAATAATAAGTGAAATAAAACTGTTAAAGTCTCCCTTCAACAATAGAGCACAGCTACTATTAAAATCAACTCCATGGTGTAAGTTGGTCAGATGGTATAGGAAAGGTTATAGGGCTGGCTGTCATGTTCCTTCCAGAGACAATTGATGGTGTCTAATATCAATAAATCAGTAAATATTAAGTAATATGTCTAATATGTTTATTTCCTATTTTCAGCCCCATCTAGTGGTCATCATGCAGTGTTTTCCTGAAATAACACAATCAGGAAAATACCATATTATGGCAACTAGATGGAGCTGATGAACAGAGGCAATAAATATATTAGACATATCGCAGGGATTATTCTCATCAAATGTGTGAATGCCGTGCCATCTGTACAGTAATTTTTTTTCTATAAGTAGACTCCTGAGTATATAAATGCAGCACGATATCCTTATAGCCATTCAACTTAAGCATCGGTCTGCTGAGCTTTACCGCCACTTGAATGTAAAGGGACCCACAAGCATACCATAGCTCGCAATCCACATGGACATGGATGCATGAAACCTCCGCCATTTTGCACGACCCTCCAGTATTATCCCCTCCAATATTATCCTACAATTTATATTGTTTATTTTTTAAGCACAATTAAGCATGTCATCTAGAAAACTAAGAATTTTCTTCTTAATTAAGTATATTTAAGTCTATTTATTCATGTCATTATCTGATTATCCAGGGAGCTGAGGATGTATTCTTATTAAGCTGTGCTCCTCTCCTCCCCACATCCCCAATTAACGATCCTCTTTAACGAGCTCAGATGTGGCAGCGGTTCTTTAATGTAGTGACTAATTACTTGCCGCTTATAAAATATACAACCTGATGATTTCTGTGCTAGTTATCGAGGTGTGAATCGGTGTGACCCCGCAATGTTGCTTGTGTTGTCCGCGCTAATTGGTGTTGGGATGCCGCCTTGGGAATAATAATTGGCAGATTTCATTAGTTCTCATCAGCAGCTGGCTACGTAATCTTCCACAAATTATTAGAACTTCATCCGTACGCATCCACAGATCGCGGCAATTCTTTGCTTTTCAGTGAGAGTGGAATCCATCTTTTTTATAAAACCAACAATATGTTACAAATAATAGACTTCTACTCTGCAAACAGAACTCTTCTCTACAGGAAAACAGTCCACTGTGTCCTCCTGGGTCAGAAACTTTTTTACAGATTTCAATCTAAGCGCTATTCTGCGCTGCCACATATATGCGTCGTTGTGTTAGGTCCACGCTCAATTGCACCCCCCAGCTTACTGGCCATTCTGTCATCGACAGTTCTTAGTCATAAAGCAACAATTTGGAGCCAATAGGACAGGTTATCAATAGAGTTATCATTGCCAATCAGATCGCATCTTCCTTCCTTCCTTCCTAGCAGGTGTGGAGTTGAATCTTCATTCTATTGAAGTACTACGGTTTCCTTTCCTTTCGTTTATTTTCTATTCCATTTCCCTTTCACTCTTTTCATTTCCCTTTCTCTGTTTTCCCTTTTCATTTCCCTTTCCTTCTTTTCCCTTTCCATTTTACTTTCCCTCTATTCCCTTTTTATTTCCCTTTTCCATTTCCCTTTCACTATTTTTCCTTTCCCTCTTTGCTCTTTTGATTTCCCTTTCTCTCTTTTCCCTTTTCATTTCCATTTCCCTCTTTTCCCTTTTCATTTCCCTTTCTCTCTTTCCCCTTTTCATTTCCATTTCCCTCTTTTCCCTTTTCATTTCCCTTTCCCTCTTTTCCCGTTCCATTTGCCTTTCCCCCTTCCCATTTTATTTCCCTTTTCCTCTTCTCCCTATTTTCCCTTTTCCTCTTTTCCCTTCCCCTATTTTCCCTTTCACTCCTTTCCTTTTGCCTCTTTTCATTTCCCTTTCCTCTTTTCCCATTCCTTCTTTTTCCTTTCCCTCTTTTACCTTTTCATTTCCCTTTCTCTCTTTTCCCGTTTCATTTGCCTTTCCCCTTCTTACGATTTTATTTCCCTTCTCATCTTCCCTTTCCCTCTTTTCATTTCCCTTTGCCCCTTTTCCCTTTCCTTCTTTTTCTTTTCCCTCTTTTACATTTTCATTTCCCTTTCCCTCTTTTCCCTTTTCATTTTCCATTTCCCTTTCCCTTTCCCTTTTTTTCCTCTTTTACCTTTTCCATCTTTGCCCTTTTCTATTCCCTTTTATTCTTTTCCCATTTTATTTCCCTTTCCCCCTTTTCCCATTTCATTTCCCTTTTCCTCATTTCCCTTTTCCTCATTTCCCTTTTCCTCTTTTCCTTTTCCCTCTTTTCCTTTTTCCTCTTTTCCCTTTTCATTTCCATTTCCCTCTTTTCCCTTTTCATTTCCCTTTCCCTCTTTTGCCTTTCCATTTTACTTTCCCTCTTTTCCCTTTTCATTTTCCTTTTCCATTTCCCTTTCCTTGTTTCCCCTTGCTTCTTTTCCCTTTCCCTCTTTTCCCTTTTCATTTCCCTTTCCCTCTTTGCCCTTTTCATTTCCCTTTCCCTCTTTCCCCTTTCCCTCTTTTCCCATTTCATTTTCCTTTCCCCTTTTTCCCATTTTATTTCCCTTTCCCTCTTTTCCCCTTTCCTCTTTTCCCTTTGCCTATTTTCCCTTTCCCACTTTTCATTTCCCTTTCCCTCTTTCCCCTTTCCCTCTTTTCCCATTTATATTTCCCTTTCCCCTTTTTCCCATTTTATTTCCCTTTCCCTCTTTTCCCCTCTCCTCTTTTTCCTTTGCCTATTTTCCCTTTCCCATTTTTCATTCCCCTTTCCCTCTTTTCCCTTTCCTTCTTTTTCCTTTCCCTCTTTTCCCATTTCATTTCCCTTTCCCCCATTTCCCTTTCCCTCTTTTCCCTTTTAAATTCCCTTTCCCTCTTTTCCCTTTTCATTTCATCAAAATCGAAATCAAATCAGTATCTGAAGTGACTGCCCTTTGACTTCAAACCAGCATCAGTTCTTACACTTGCACACTTTGTACACTTGCACAAAGTCAGGGATTTTGTAGGATTAGTCAGGTGTATGATTAGCCAATTATACCAAGCAGGCGCTCATGATCATCAATTTCATATGAAAGTTGAAGCACAGTCATTAACTGAAACAGCCGTGTAGGAGGCTTAAAACTGGGTGAGGAACAGCCAAACTCTGCTACTAAAGTGAGGTTGTGGAAGTTTCATGTCACAGGTCACGACTGAACACCTCAACAAGACACGAGGTCCTCATACTGCATCAGCCAGGTCTCTCCCAGACAAAGGTTTCAAAGCAGACTGGGATTTCATGATGTGCAGTTCTAGTGCTTTTGAAGAAGCACAAAGAAACATTCAACAATGAGGAATGCAGACATATTGGATGGCCAAGGAAACAATGCAGCAGATGAAAGACACATCCATTGGGGCACTATTCCTCCCACTGACACCAATGGTGAGACATCATTACTACCACTAACACTAATGATGGGGCACTATTCATCCCACTGGCATCAGTCATGAGGCAGTATTCAACCCACTGGCCCCAATGATGGGGGTACTATTCCTCACATGAATTCCAACAATGGGGTATTAGCCCTTCCACTGATACAGGGCACCGTTCCTTCCACTTACACTAACAATGTGGCACCAATGCTCCCGCTGATATGAGGCACTGTTCCTCCCACTGACACCAATTATGGAGCACTGTTCATCCCATGTCACCAATGATGGGGCACTCTTCTCCTGACTGACACCAATGATGGGGCACTATTAACCTGACTGACACCGATGATGGGGCACTATTCCCCTGACTGACACCAATGATGGGGCACTATTCCTCCCACTGTCCCCAATGATGGGACACTATTCCCCTGACTGACACCGATGATGGGGCACTATTCCCCTGACTGACAGCAATGATGGGGCACTATTCCCCTGACTGACACCAATAATGGGGCACTATTCCTCCCACTGTCCCCAATGATGGGACACTATTCCCCTGACTGACACCGATGATGGGGCACTATTCCCCTGACTGACACTAATGATGGGGTACTATTCCCCTGACTGACACCAATAATGGGGCACTATTCCTCTCACTGTCCCCAATGATGGGACACTATTCCCCTGACTGACACCGATGATGGGGCACTATTCCCCTGACTGACACCAATGATGGGCACTATTTCCCTGACTGACACCAATGATGGGGCACTATTCCTCCCACTGTCCCCAATGATGGGACACTATATCTCCAACTGACACCAACAATGGGGCACTATTCCTCTTACTAATACCAACAATAGGGCACTATGCCTCGCACTAACAACAATGATGGGGCAATATTCCTCCCACTGACACCAACGATGAGGCACTATTTCTCCCACCGACACCATTAATGGGGCACTATTCCTCCCACTGACACCAATAATGGGGCTCTATTCCTCCCACTCATACCAATGATGGGGCACTATTGCTTCCACTGACACCAAAGATGGGACACTATTTCTCCCACTGACACAGATGATAGGGCACTGTTCCTCCCACTAACACCAATGATGGGGCACTATTCCTCTCACTGACACCAATGATGGGGCACTATTCCTCCCACTGACACCAATGATGGGGCACTATTATTCCTGCTGACACCAATGATGGGGCACTATTCCTCTCACTGACACCAATGATGGGGCACTATTACTCCCGCTGACACCAATGATGGGGCACTATTACTCCCGCTGACACCAATGATGGGGCACTATTACTCCCACTGACACCAATGATGGGGCACTATTACTCCCACTGACACCAATGATGGGGCACTATTACTCCTGCTGACACCAATGATAGGGCACTATTACTCCCACTGACACCAATGATGGGGCACTATTACTCCCACTGACACAGATGATGGGGCACTATTCCACTGACTGACACGAATGATGGGGCACTATTTCCCTGACTGACACCAATCATGGGGCACTATTCCCCTGACTGACACCAATGATGGGGCACTATTCCTCCCACTGTCCCCAATGATGGGACACTATATCTCCAACTGACACCAATGATGGGGCACTATTCCTCCCACTGACACCAATGATGGGGCACTATTCCTCTTACTAATACCAACAATAGGGCACTATGCCTCGCACCAACAACAATGATGGGGCAATATTCCTCCCACTGACACCAACGATGAGGCACTATTTCTCCAACCGACATTATTGATGGGGCACTATTCCTCCCACTCATACCAATGATGGGGCACTATTCCTCCCACTCATACCAATGATGGGGCACTTTTCCTCCCACTGACACCAATGATGGGGCATTATTACTCCCGCTGACACCAATGATGGGGCACTATTCCTCCCGCTGACACCAATGATGGGGCACTATTACTCCCGCTGACACCAATGATGGGGCACTATTCCTCCTCCTACAGACCACAGGCACTATGTAATCAGTGGTGTCAGTGGGAACTTATCTGAGATGCAGAAATTGCTCAAGGAACCCCTAGAAACCTCCGGAGGGACCCTAGGATTCCATGGAATGCTGGTTGAGAAACCCGCTATAGATGCTGAGAAGGAAAAAAATTACCATCGCCTCATTATCGCTCTATAAACTATATTTGTTTGCTTCATTAAGTCTGTTCCACTTGATGTATCGATGAGCAAAGTATAAAGTTCCCCCAGGAATACAATTGTGTAAACATTGTATCTCTCTTTTTTTTTTCTTTTTTTTCTTTCTTTTTATGGCCAAGCTCATTACGCAGCATTTTGTGGAAACGTAAACGGTTAACACAAAGATAATCTGGAATTTTTCATACGTGTTAAGTACACCACATTGACAAGCTTAATGAACAAACATCTGTCAAACTTCCTACCAGCAGTTCAGAAGAGGTAAACCGCGCTGACTTGCCCGTGAAGTTGAAAGCGGCGGCGCCCGTCGGTTGTAGGCTTTTTTTTATTATTTTTTTTTTTTTTTTCGACTGAACACCCTTACCCCATATGTTTGACTTTTCACAGGAAATGTGTTTTTATTACATGCCAGAAACGGGAGATGAAAATATCGTTTTGTTTCAAGCTTATGTGGCGCATTAATTGTTCCACATTATGGCAACCGTGTATGTGAAATGTAGCAAGATAGATTAGGCGCAGGAGTAAAATTTACATACAAAAAAGCTGTTTAAAAAAAAAAAAAAAAAAAAAGGGTAATCACAGTGAAAAAAAAAAAAAATACATTTCTGAAAATGCATTAAGGAATTATCATTTTTACACAACCTTTTCCCAAGCCCAAGCTAACCCAACCCAAAAGACAATTCTTTTTTCCATTTTCCCTTAAAAATGCAGCAAATTTGGGAGATTTTGGTGAAATTTTGGCAAACTATATTAGAGCTAAGGGGAAGTTTAAAAGAAGGTTAAAAAAAAAATAAAGATATGTATACACACACATATATACACACACACACACACATATATATATATATATATAGAGAGAGAGAGAGAGAAAATATATAAAAATATATAAAAATAAATAAATAAATATTTTATATATATATATATTAGTATGAAAAACAGTATATACAAGGGGTCTTAAAAATATTTCCACACTTTAAAAAAAAGTGCAGAAACTTTTTGAAGCACATATACGCTATATTACCAAAAGTATTGGGACGCCTGCCTTTACACACACATGAACTTTAATGACATCCCAGTCTTAGTCCGTACGGTTCAATATTGAGTTGGCCCAGCTCTTCTGAAAAGACTGTCCAGAAGGTTTAGGAGATGTGTCTATGGGAATGTTTGACCATTCTTCCAGAAGCACATTTGTGAGGTCAGGCACTGATGTTGGACGGGAAGGCCTGGCTCGCAGTCTTCGCTCAAATTCATCCCAAAGGTGTTCTATCGGGTTGAGGTCAGGACTCTGTGCAGGTCAGTCCATAGTATATATATATATATATATATACACACATATATATATATATATATATATATATATATATATATATATATATATACACACACACACACACACACACACACATATATATATATATATATATATATATAATATACATAGATATATATATATATATAATATACATATATATATATATATATATATATATATATATATATATATATACTGTATATGAAATTGGTGGTATACTTGATGAACCACTTGGTCTTTTTTCTACCCTCACTTTTCTTTGTTTAATTGAAAGAAAAATGAGGGTGGTTTCAGTAAGCTTATATGGGTGTAATGAACTACCTCCTAAAGCCTTGGTGCCCAAAATGTGGCCCACAAGCCACACATGGCCCTTTGCCACTTATTGTGTGGCTCTCTGGGCTCTTGCAGAGGGTTTCCTGTGGTTTTTTTTTTTTGTCTGATTTTTTAATCATGTATCATACTCAGAGAAATATCAAACAGGGCCCGCACAATTTATATTTAAAGGGACTGTAGAAAGCTCCAATGTGGAGGTATTGATCTGGAAAGGGGTGGTGACACCGGTGATCTCCAGCAGTCTCATGTAATTTTTTCAGCAGTCTCAGACAAGCTTCTATAACATACCCACCACCTCCAACAAACTCCTTTTGCATGTCCACAATCTCTGACCATCTATTGTGTCATGCCCATAGTCTTTTGGTCATTTCCTGTGGCATCTCTCCAATTTCCGACAACTTTTTGTAACATTACCTTTATTGAATATTGCGTGTGGCCCTTTGGTGGTGTCGGGAATTGAGACTGCACTTGAGGCCCCCCAGTATCTAGAAAGTTGACCACCACTGTCCTTAGGGGTATAAAAGCTCCTTTTAACTATCCTGGGCCAGGACTAAAAAAATAAATGGCCTCCCATGGGCTTTCCATAAAATAAAATAAAAGGAGATAAAAAAAAAACATAAAGCAAAAAAATAAAATAGAAATACTAAATCAAGACAAAAATGTAATTTACCTAAATTTTACCTAAACTGCTCAATGAGCAAAACTGAGAAAATTCACCAAATCTGTTTTGTAGAAATCAGCGGAGCCCTGGTGGTGACCTGTGAGAACATGTTTGTCTACTTTATAATGTTTATTTTGTTCTATTTCCATCCCGATTCTAAGCACCAGCCCCGAGCATATTAATGAGCTCTCCGGCCCACCGTTCTGTTCTCTCCATCCCTGCAGTTAAACATAACAGCTTCCATTGCCAGGTCATGTCTTGACACCCAACGGCAGACCTTAATTAATTCCCCCCCCTCCCCCATCCAACGATTAATACAACATTCTATTAATTAAACATTTTTCTTCCGTGGAGAAAACTATCCACATTTTTCACAGAGCTCGTTATGTTAACACTTTATTATTCCCCCCCCCCCCCCCCCTGTCATTCCTTCAAGGAGACCCGATCCAGCGTGCCACGGTCCTCCGTCCTTGACATCAATCCAGCAAATCTGTGCGACTTTCTGTTTAAGCAACTTTGTACATTTTACCATCTGCAGATCTCCAGCCATCTGCTTTAAAAGTCGTTCATTTTGTAAGCTGTTACTATATATTATTATTATTATTTTTTTTTTATCTTTAACCCTGTTGAGTGGGTGGATAAGAATTTGATGTGAAGGAAGCTACATATCTAGCTAGCACATTGGCGCGTCTAAAGAAGAGCGGACTTCCGAAACGGTCCGTGAGTTTTTTTTTTTTTAATTCCCAAACCTCCGAAATTCTGAATTTCCATGCTGGAAGTCTAACTAAAGTCAATAGGAGCCTGAACCGGACTTCAGAAAGTGTGTATTGGGGCTCAATTACACATGTGGTAGCCCAAAATTAGGTACAGGTTTTTTTTTAGGGACAGAAATAAAAGCTCTTGGGGAAAAAAAAGGGGGTATTCAGTAAATAAACAAAAAAAAAACATATTATTTATGAAAATGTATTATAATTTTCTATTTATATATTCCACGACGATTGACTAACCCTAAGCTAACCCAACACATAAGATTACCACTAAATCTAAACTTAGTTTATAACAAAAAAAAAATTTCAAAGTATATTTAGAAACATAGAAAAGTGAGGGCAGAAAAAGACTTAATCCATCGAGTCTGCCCATTTTATTTATTTATTTTTTGTTTTATTTTTGTGAAGGGAACGGAGGGAACGGCTAGGGTTATGGCAAGTGTTAGGGTTATGGCTAGGGTTAGGCTAGGGTTATAGCTAGGATTAGGATTGTGGCAAGTGTTAGGGTTTTGGCTAGGGTTATAGCTAGGGTTAGGATTATGGCAAGTGTTAGGGTTATGGCTAGGGTTAGGCTAGGGTTATAGCTAGGATTAGGATTATGGCAAGTGTTAGGGTTATAGCTAGGGTTAGGATTATGACAAGTGTTAGGGTTATGGCTAGGGTTAGGCTAGGGTTATAGCTAGGATTAGGATTATGGCAAGTGTTAGGGTTATAGCTAGGATTAGGATTGTGGCAAGTGTTAGGGTTTTGGCTAGGGTTATAGCTAGGATTAGGGTTATGGCAAGTGTTAGGGTTATGGCTAGGGTTATAGCTAGGATTAGGGTTATGGCAAGTGCTAGGGTTATGGCTAGGTTTAGGCTAGGGTTATAACTAGGATTAGGATTATGGCAAGTGTTAGGGTTATGGCTAGGGTTATAGCTAGGATTAGTGTTTTGGCAAGTGTTAGGGTTATGGCTAGGGTTATAGCTAGGATTAGGGTTATGGCAAGTGTTAGGGTTATGGCTAGGGTTATAGCTAGGATTAGAGTTATGGCTAGGGTTAAGGTTATAGTTAGGGTTAGGCTAGGGTTATAGCTAGGATTAGGGTTATGGCAAGTGCTAGGGTTATGGCTAGGTTTAGGCTAGGGTTATAGCTAGGATTAGGATTATGGCAAGTGTTAGGGTTATGGCTAGGGTTATAGCTAGGATTAGTGTTTTGGCAAGTGTTAGCCCTTGTACACACGGTCGGACATTCCGATGGAAAATGTCCGATCGGACCGTCTTGTCGGATAATCCGACAGTGTGTGGGCTCCATCGGACTGTTTCTGTCTGAATATCCGACGGACCAAGTTTGAGAGCTTGGCTATAAAACTTTCCGACAACATGATCCGATCGGACTTTGTCCGATCATGTGTAGAGAATTCCGACAAAGTGCCACGCATGCTCAGATCAAATTCCTAGACCGAAGCTATTGGCTACTAGCCTGAACGTAGTCCAGTCTTAACAAAATAACGTCATCACGTTCTGAACGATTGAATTTTCCGACAATTTTGTCCGACCGTGTGTATGCAACACAAGTTTCGGACAAAATCCCGTCAGACAAAATCCGACGGATTTTGTTGTCGGAATGTCCGACCGTGTGTACAAGGGCTTAGGGTTATGGCTAGGGTTAGGGTTATGGCTAGGGTTAGAGTTATGGCTAGGGTTAAGCTAGGGTTATAGCTAGGATTAGGGTTTTGGCAAGTGTTAGGGTTATGGCAAGTGTTAGGGTTATGGCTAAGGTTAGGCTAGGGTTATAGCTAGGATTAGTGTTTTGGCAAGTGTTAGGGTTATGGCTAGGGTTATGGCTAGAATTAGGCTAGGTTTAAGGTTAGGGCAAGTGTTAGGGTTATAGGTAGGGTTAGGTTTAGGGCTAGGGTTATGGCTAGGGTTAGGCTGAGGTTAGGGCTATGACTAGGGTTCGGTTTATGGTTATGGCTAGGGTTAGGTTTAGGGCTATGGTTAAGGTTAGATTAGGGTATGGCTAGGGTTAGATTTAGGGTTATGGCTAGGGTTAGGTTAGAGTTATAGCTAGGCTTAGGCTAAGCTTAGAGTTAATTTCCCTTGTAGAGTGGACACCAGGAGATAAATGAACAATTTGCTTGGGAAAGGCTTCTCTGGAGAAGGAAGGGGTTGGGACAGGGGTCAAAATGCAGACTATATGATTGTTTGTGCTTTTCAAAGTCGCATGTATGTCATGCTGGTGTTACTTTCATTGGACCAAAGTGCAGGAACTATTTTAAGTCCTACAGATATGAATGGGATTGTATCATTTTTTTTCTCCCTATTGGTTGAGTTAGATGGACTTTTTTTTAACAAGACTATTTATGTAAATATGTAACATTTTAAATGTTACAAAAACAAGAAAAAAAAAGTTTTTATGCTTTTTTTGTGTGTGTTTTTATGCTTTTTTTTTTTACTTTAAAGTGATTGTAAAAAGTGATTGTAAAGTCTCTTTTTAACCGGTTCCCTACCTGCGGCAGGATGGCTCCCCTGAGTGAGCCGTCGTAGCTGTACGTCGGCTCTTTAAGACACAATAGGAGGCGTGCGTGGCGCGTCCCCGCAGCATGTCCTCAGAGCCGTTGCGAGTGCCCGGCAGGTGCGATCACTCATGACATAGCGAGAACCGGCATCTGTGTGTGTAAACACATAATTAGGTAGTAGGAACAACATTCTCTCTCCTCCTCTAATCGGTCACATTCCCCCTACAGTTAGAACACACCTAGAGAACACAGTTAACCCCTTGATCGCTCCTTAGTGTTAGCCTTTTCCCTGCCAGAGACCTTTATACAGTAATCAGTGCATATTTATAGCACTGATCTCTGTATAAATGTCAATGGTCCCAAAAATGTGTCAAAAGTGTCCGATTTGTCCGCGGTAATATCGCAGTTCTGGTAAAAGTCACAAATCGCCGCCATTACTAGTAAAACAAAATAATAATAAAAATGCCATAAATATATCCCCTATTTTGTAGACACTATATCTTTTGCGAAAACCAATCAATATATGCCTATTGTGTTCTTTTTACCAAAAATACGTAGAAGAATACATATCGGCATAAACTGAGGGAAAAAAAAAAATATATATATATATATATATATATATATATATATATATATATATATATTTTTTTTTTTTTTTTTTTTTTGGGATATTTATTATAGCAAAAAGTAAAGGATAGTGTTTTTTTCTAAAATTGTCGCTATTCTTTTGTTTATAGCGCAAAAAATAAAAACCTTAGGAGGTGACCAAGTTCAGTTAAAATGACGCAGTGCCAAATCACATAAAATAGGCCTGGTCAGGAATTAGGCAATTTTTTTTATATTGTGAAAGATAATGTTACACCAAGTAAATTCATACCCAACATGTCACGCTTCAAAATTGCGCCCGCTCGTGGCAAGGGCAACAAATGTTTACCCTTAAAAATCTCCATAGGCGATGTTTAAAATATTCGACAGGTTGCATGTTTTGCTTTACAGAGAAGGTCTAGGGCTAGAATTATTGCTCTCGCTCTACCGATCGTGGCAATACCTCACATGTGTGCTTTGAACAGGGACGGGGCACATTTAAAAAAAAAATTATTATTATTATTATTTATTTTACCTTTTATTTTTTATTTTTACACTGTTTAAAAAAAAAAATTCACTTTTATTCCTATTACAAGGAATGTAAACATCCCTTGTATTAGAAAAAAAAAACATGGCAGGTCCTCTTAAAGGGGGTGTAAAGGTTCATTTTTAATTTTCTAAATAGGTTCCTTTAAGCTAGTGCATTTTTGGTTCACTTACCTTTTCCTTCTTGAAATCGAAGGAAAAGGTAAGTGAACCAAAAATGCACTAGCTTAAAGGAACCTATTTAGAAATTAAAAAACAAAGCTTTACAACCCCTTTAAATATGATATCTGGGGGTTAAAAAGACCTCAGATCTCATATTTAGCCAAAAATGCGATTAAAAAAAAAATGTAATTTTTAAAAATCGTAAAAAAAAAATTGTCCCTTTAAGAGCTGTGGGCGGTATGTGACGTTTTGACGTCGCTTCTGCCCAGCAATTGTATGGAGACGGGTGGGGGCCATTTTCCCCTCACTCGTCTCCATACTGAGCCATTGACAGGGCGCGATCGCCTCCGCCACCGTCTACAGCTTTGGTAAGCGGCGGAGGGCACCGGATCGTGGCGGGGGAGGGGAGCCCTCTCCCGCCACCGATAAAAATGATCTTGCGCCGAATCCGCCTCAGGGGCCACTTTTATCTTGTAGCGGACCGCCCGCTGAAGAAGAGGATACTGCGGTTATGACAGCTAGATATTCCTCTTCAAACAGCCGCCGTAGAACTGCGGTGGGCGGTCTGTAAGTGGTTAAGCAAAAATTAAACTTTTCAATTTCTTTTTGTTCTATAAAAAAAAAAAATATATATTATTATTTCCATCGATCCAATAATTATTATTTTGGCATCCAGGCACTTTGCTGGAGTCACATAACTGCGTCGGCTATATTCGTTTTCCCCGGAAGATAGGATAAACCACTAGTTAGTTATATGTAATTACGCCCCGTTTTTTTGGTGTAATTTCCCTTTAAGACTAATTACAGAAGGGTTGAATCGACCAGTAGCAGGCAGTCACAACAGATTTGGGACGGAGCCAGCTTCCAGCACAGCAGCTAATTACACGGAGAGAGATTGCAAGGTGCTCATTAGTAAATGAGAATTAAACGAATTGTTAGCGATGTCTGCGGAGTGAGCAGAACAAAAGACCTCGATGTATATTTACCTTCACGGTCAGCACCGCGCGGCTCCAAGGCTGCGGCCCTGTGCCGAGAGCGCTGGATGGGCGAGCTGTCAGTCACTTAGCTGGAATTAATGAGATTGCTGCATCTCCGCTCTCCTGACCATTCCTGTTATTATACCTACTACCTCCCAACAAGGGGAAGAGGAACTGTTTACAATGAAAAGGTTTAGACACTCTTGCATGCAAAACACAATTAATTCATTTGCAAAAAAAAAAAAAATTGAAGCCTCTGAAGTTTTTTTTAATTGCGTTTTACCCTTTATTCCACCACCTAATGATACCGCTACAAGAATTAAGAATCTGAATGAAAATGTAGTGCCTTATAAACTCTTTTGGTAGATAAATTGTATCTCTAACAAAAACTTTTTTTATTTCCCATCCATTGAGGGATGCAGCTTCACATGAAGATACCAAGGGTTATACTGCCACCTACAGGAGAAATATACACTAGGCGAATGAGGAAAACTGGAGTGTAGCCCCTAGGTCTAGCACAGTGTTTCTCAACCTTTTTTCAGTCAAGGGGCATCATTTAAAATCATGCACAATCTCTGCGTGAGTCTAGAATGTAGATGGGAGTTTAGTGGTTAGTAGTTTGTGATGCAAAGTTGTCCTATACCTGTATGACATTCACATCAGTGAGCAGTATGTAGTGGAAGGAGGTCAGTGAGCAGTACACAGTGGCAGGATAGGGCAGGACGTAGTGGCAGGGCAGTCAGTGAGCAGTATGCGGTGGTAGGATAGAGCAGTATGTACTATAAGGGCAGTCAGTGAGCAATATGCTACACTTAGCTGGTGTGCCCTTGTGTCCCTTTTTGTGCAGGATAGGGCAGTATGTAGTGGCAGGGAAGTCAGTGAACAGTATGTAGTGGTAGGGAAGTCAGTGAGCAGTATGTAGTGGCAGGGAAGTCAGTGAACAGTATGTAGTGATAGGGAAGTCAGTGAGCAGTATGTAGTGGCAGGGAAGTCAGTGAACAGTATGTAGTGATAGGGAAGTCAGTGAGCAGTATGTAGTGGCAGGGAAGTCAGTGAACAGTATGTAGTGATAGGGAAGTCAGTGAGCAGTATGTAGTGGCAGGGAAGTCAGTGAACAGTATGTAGTGATAGGGAAGTCAGTGAGCAGTATGTAGTGATAGGGAAGTCAGTGAACAGTATGTAGTGATAGGGAAGTCAGTGAGCAGTATGTAGTGGCAGGGAAGTCAGTGAACAGTATGTAGTGGCAGGATAGAGCAGTGTGTATTATAAGGGCAGGCAGTGAGCAATATACTAACAATTACCTGGTGTCCCCTTGTGTCCCTTTTTGTGCAGGATAGGGCAGTATGCAGTGGCAGGGAGGTCAGTGAGCAGTATGTAGTAGCAGGGAGGTCGGTGAGCAGTATGCAGTGGCAGGGAGGTCAGTGGGCAGTATGTAGTGACAGGGAAGTCAGTGAGCAGTATGTAGTGATAGGGAAGCCAGTGAGCAGTATGTAGTGATAGGGAAGCCAGTGAGCAGTATGTAGTGGCAGGGAGGTCGGTGAGCAGTATGTAGTGGCAGGGAGGTCAGTGAGCAGTATGTAGTGGCAGGGAGGTCAGTGAGCAGTATGTAGTCATAGGGAGGTCGGTGAGCAGTAGGTAGTGGCAGGGAGGTCGGTGAGCAGTATGTAGTGGCAGGGAGGTCAGTGAGCAGTATGTAGTTGCAGGGAGGTTAGTGAGCAGTATGTAGTGGCAGGGAGGTTAGTGAGCAGTATGTAGTGGCAGGGTAGAGCAGTGTGTACTATAAGGGCAGGCAGTGAGCAATATACTAACAATTAGCTGGTGTCCCCCCGTGTCCCTTTTTGTGCAGGATAGGGCAGTATGTAGTGGCAGGGAGGTCAGTGAGCAGTATGTAGTGGCAGGGAGGTCAGTGAGCAGTATGTAGTGGCAGGGAGGTCGGTGAGCAGTATGTAGTGGCAGGGAGGTCAGTGAGCAGTATGTAGTGGCAGGGAGGTCAGTGAGCAGTATGTAGTGGCAGGGAGGTCGGTGAGCAGTATGTAGTGGCAGGGAGGTCAGTGAGCAGTATGTAGTGGCAGGGAGGTCAGTGAGCAGTATGTAGTGGCAGGGAGGTCAGTGAGCAGTATGTAGTGGCAGGGAGGTCAGTGAGCAGTATGTAGTGGCAGGGAGGTCGGTGAGCAGTATGTAGTGGCAGGGAGGTCAGTGAGCAGTATGTAGTCGCAGGGAGGTTAGTGAGCAGTATGTAGTGGCAGGGAGGTCAGTGAGCAGTATGTAGTGGCAGGGTAGAGCAGTGTGTACTATAAGGGCAGGCAGTGAGCAATATACTAACAATTAGCTGGTGTCCCCCCGTGTCCCTTTTTGTGCAGGATAGGGCAGTATGTAGTGGCAGGGAGGTTAGTGAGCAGTATGTAGTGGCAGGGTAGAGCAGTGTGTACTATAAGGCCAGTCAGTGAGCAATATACTAACAATTAGCTGGTGTCCCCTCGTGTCCCTTTTTGTGCAGGATAGGGCAGTATGTAGTGGCAGGGAGGTCCGAGCATGCGTGTTTGTACTTTGGACTTTTGTCCGACAGACTTGTATACACACGATCAGACAATCCGTCAACACACATTTGTCCGCGGAAAATTTTAAAACCTGCCATCCAACATTCGTTGGCGGAAAGTCCGACAAAAATGGTGCATACACACGGTCAGATTTACTGCCAACAGCCTGCCATCGAACATTTCCCCTCAGAAAATCCGATCGTGTGTATGTGAAAACCCACCACTAGCTATACCAGGACCTGCATACATGAGAACCTTCACAGATGGCTAGCTACAAGGAGACGTGCCCGCCCGCACTGGGCGCAGGCTTTGCATAGTCTAACTGCTCCGCCTTACTTTTACAGCTCTCGGGGACAGATGCGCTTTAAATCAACTTGAAAGTCCTTTTAAAGTCGCCGTCCATGTTATCTGCAGAATTTACTGGCCTGCAAATCAAAAATTTTTGCCTCTTATTAGACACGCAGCCCTCTCTTTTCCTTCTTTTAATCTTTGTGTATTACCGCGCAGTCGATAGTCTCCGCAAGAAGGTAGATGTGGATAATATCGGCATTGAAACATCTGGGCGGCGGCATTCCTCATTGAATTCTGACACTTAAAGTGCTTAGCCGCCGCTATTTCCCCGCGAGGCGATGATGAGTGCGTCCATTTTCCGAAGGGTCAGACATAAATATATTTCACTTGTTTTTTTTTTTTTCAGCTCCTTCTCTTTCCATTACAATTATTACTGGAAACAAAATGATTTGTTAGGAAGTGAAAAAAAAAAAAAAGTGCATTTTTACATTTATTTTTGCAAAATGTAAGCATGATCAGGAAGATGTATGTACAGATTTCACATCTGCTTTACTGCCCCCTAGAGGACACAGTTATTCTAACGTGATGCAGTGACCCGGATTTAGAAAATGCATAGAGCATGTTCACTTTTTAAGTGAATCTTCACTTCTCTTAGTGATTGAGGTGAAACAAAGTGAAAATTCACTTTGCAAAGAGTACAGAATGAGGTGCAGATGAAATATCGTTTTTAGACCATTCGCTGATATAAATATTTGAATGGTCACTCGGGACCAAGAGCTCGGCGACACATCTGCGCATTCGCAGGGATGAGGCACGCAAACGTAATTTTCACCCAGTGCAAATAAATGTTACAAAAAATAAAGGTGTGAATATATATATATATATATATATATATATATATATATATATATATTTTGCACAGTACTGTGCAAAAGTTTTAGGCAGGTGTGCAGAAGTACTGTAAATCAGGGGTCTCCAGGCTGCAGCCCAGGGGCCGGATGGAGGCAATCACACGCCTCCCTGATGGTATGGCATGATGGAGAAATATCCGCCTGTATTCCTCAGCATTGAGGATAGGGTTGCCACCTTTTCTTCAAGTGAAACCCAAACACTTTATCGGCGCACGGCAATTTTTTTTTTTTATAGTATAAACTATAGATATATCTTGCTATTAAATAACATTTCTAATCATATGACATTAATAACAAGAGTTCCCCTTTACATCAGAGTCCACAGAGTTCCCCTTTTACATCTGAACTTGCAGAGTTCCCTTTCACTGTAAGGGAGGACTCTACCGACTCTGATGTAAGGGAGAACTCTGGGGACTCTAACATAAGGGATGCTCTGGGAACCCTGATCTAAGGGGGAACACTAAGAACTCTGATGTACGGAGAGGACTTTGATGTAAGAAGGAACACTGTGCCCTTTGGTAGAAAGGGGAAATCTGATGTAAAGGGTGCTCTGAGAACCCTGATTTACCTAAGTGTACTCTCTCAGAGGCAGGAGAGAGAAGGGGGGAGACTTCAGTCACAGACAGGGATGGATGGTGAGCTCACTTACCCCTTGGCAGTCAGCACCTCTCACCCAGATGTATCTGAGGCTGCTGGACTTCTAATTAAGAGAGTAAGAGATACAGATCAAGCCCTCTCTCCTTTCCTGTCTGTGTGTTTGGGGGGGGAGTGCTGGCTTTAGGCAGTGTGAAAGAGGGTGTAACAGACACTCTCAGCTTACATAACTGCAGCCAGTAACCCTGCTGGGAATCCATGGTCTAGTCTGAATAATGTGTCCGGGTTTCAGGCAGTCTGAAACCTGGATGCATGGTTCCAAACCCCCGAACCGTCCGGGTGAATCCTGGACAGGTGGCAACCCTAATTGAGGACATCATTGATCCTGACCAAATCTCAGACTCCATTGGCAGAAATGCAGCCCCAAACTTGCAAGGAAACCGCCACCATGCTTCACAGTTGCCTGCAAACACTCATCATTGTCCCGCTCTACAGTCCTTCAGCAACAAAACTGCCTCCTGCTACCGCCAAACATTTCACATTTTCATTCATGAGCACCTGCTGCCATTTTTCTGCACGACCAGTTCCTATGTTTTCCTGCACAGGACATGGAAACAAGACTAAGGGACCCAACTATTCACGAAAACATAGGAACTGGGGTGCAGAAAAATGGTACCTCATTTTAGGTACTTTGAAGAGGAGACAGGTTGACTTAAAAAAAAAAAAAAAAAAAAAAAAAGAAGAAGAAAGCATGCGGATGAGTTACATTGTTAACGGCAACTTTATGGGAAATCAAAAAAATACATAAAAAGGACCGGCGTGGGAATAAGCGACGCAACAGCGGAACGGGGACTTGGCCAAGACTTGTATGCTTCGTGCAATATTCACGAGTTCCCATCGCATGTCTTGTAAGCTGGAACATTGACTGGCGCTTCTCTCCTCCAAACTTCAGAATTAGGTCACTTTAATCTCTGCCGCGGCCCCCAGCCCCCCCCCCCCCCCCCCGGTGACTCCAGATGCCTGAGAGGGAAACTTCTGCCAGTTTGTGTCTGAGCTAAAGAGGCGGTTTGGGGATGGGAAAAGCGATCCAACACTGGAGACAAAGGAAGACGAGGCTTTGTGTGAAGTTTGGATGAGGGGGATAAACATAGTCTGTACTATTGCCGAAGCATGCCTGCCGGCCGGCCGCGTGTGCGTGGTGGTGCCGCCATTTTGTTCTCTTGTACAGTAATGGGGGCAGCTCATCGGTAGGCCAAGGATGGCGCTTTCACACAAAGCATGGATGGGGTTTTCCCTTAGGTCTCCACTCATTTAACCACTTCCCGGAGCGCCGCACGCCCGTATATACGTCCTAACTTTGAAGAGGAATAATGCCCCGTACACGCGGTCGGACTTTCCGACGGAAAATGTGCGATCGGATCTTGTTGTCGGAAAATCCGATCGCGCATGGGCTCTCCATCGGACTTTTTCCGTTGAAATTTCCGACACACAAAGTTTGAGAGCAGGATCTACAATTTTCCGACAACAAAATCCGATCGCTTAAATTCTGATCGTGTGTAGAGAATTCCGACGGACAAAGTGCCAGGCACGCTCAGAATAAATTACGAGAGGAAAGCTATTGCCTACTGGCCTCTTTATAGTCCCTTCGTATGTGTTCTACGTCACCGCGTCCTGAACGATTGGATTTTCCGACAACTTTGTGCGACCGTGTGTGTGTGTGTAACACAAGTTTGGGCCAAAATCTGTCTGAAAAAAAATCAGACGGATTTTGACGTCGGAGTGTCCGACCGTGTGTACGGGGCATATTCGCTGTTATGGTAGCAGCTAGCTGCCATAACCCCCGGTATCCTCTTTTCCGTCCAGCGGTCTGGTTTCCGATAATAGTGGTCTCTGCGGAGGATTCGCCGCAAGATCACTTTTATCGGTGCAGGGAGAGGGCCGTTTACCGGAGCCATCGGCAGTGGTGGAGGCGATTGGATCCTCTCACGTCAGTGGCATGGAGATGAGTGAGGGGAAGATGGCCCCCACCCGTCTCTATACCATTGCAGGGGGCGGAAAGCGATGAACACCTTTGGGATAAATTAGAGCAGAGACTGCGAGCCAGGCCTTCTTGTCCAACATCAGTGCCTGACCTCACAAACGCGCTTCTGGAAGAATGGTCAAACATTCCCATAGACACATCTCCTAAACCTTGTGGACGGCCTTCCCAGAAGAGTTGAAGCTGTTATAGCGGCAAAGAGCGGGCCAACTCAATATTGAACCCTACGGAATAATGCCACGTACACACGACGGGACTTTTTGACAGCAAAGGTCTGACGGAACGAGCCCGTCGGACAATTCGATCGTGTGTGGGCTCCATTGGACCTTTGCTTGCCAAAAATCCGGCGGACTTTAGAAATAGAACATGTTTTAAATTTTCCCACCGGAACTCCGCCGGACCGAGAAATCCGTTCGTGTGTATGCTAGTCCAACGGGCAAAAACGGACGCTAGGGCAGCTATTGGCTACTGGCTATGAACTTCCTTATTTTAGTCCGGTCATACGCCATCATGTTCGAATCTGTCGGACTTTAGTGTAATTTTGTGTGGCCAAGTCAGTTCATTCGGAAAGTCCGTCAGAATCCGTCGAAAGTCCATTGGAAAGACCGTCGGACCTAGTCCCTCAAAGTCCAGTCGTGTGTACGGGGCATTAGATGCCATTAAAGTTAATGTAAAGGCAGACGTACCAATACTTTTGACAATATAGTGTATATGCAGATTAACCAGTTCCCGACCAGCGCACGCCGATGTACGTCGGCAGAATGGCACGGGCAGGCAAATGGGCGTACCTGTACGTCCCTTTAAATTTGCCGCCCTGCCATCGCGCTGGTCGGGACCCCCGTGAGTCCGGTCGCGGGACTCACGGACTCGATCGCCGCGGGCATACCCACGGTCGTCTCACGGAGCGGCCGAATGCAGAAATGCCGTTGTAAACAGCATTTCTCCATTCTGCCTAGCAACTAGTGACGCTGATCTCTGCTCCATGTGATTGGAGCAGATATCAGTGTTCACTAAATGAAAGCCCAGCCCCCCACAGTTAGTAACACACCCCTAGGAACACTTAACCTCTACACTGCCACCCACTGGTTAACCCCTTCACTGCCAGTGTCATTTACACAGGAATCACTGCATTTGTATAGCAGTGATTGCTGTATGAATGACAATGGTCCCAAAAATGTGTCAAAAATGTCCGATGTGTCCGCCATAATGTCGCAGTCACAATAAAAATCGCTGATCGCCGCCATTACTAGTAAAAAAAAAAAAATTAATAAAAATGCCATAAAACTATCCCCTATTTTGTAAACGCTATAACTTTTGCGCAAACCAATCAATAATCGTTTATTGCGATTTTTTTTTTACCAAAAATATGTAGAAGAATACGTATCGGCCTAAACTGAGGGGAAAAAATGTTTTTTTATATATTTTTGGGGGATATTTATTATAACATAAAGTAAAAAATAATGCGTTTTTTTTCAAAATTGTCGCTCTATTTTTGTTTATAGCGCAAAAAATAAAAACCGCAGGGGTGATCAAATACCACCAAAAGAAAGCTCTATTTGTGGGGAAAAAAAGAGACGTCAATTTTGTTTGGGAGCCACGTCGCATGACCGCGCAATTGTCAGTTAAAGCGACGCAGTGCCGAATCGCAAAACAAGTGGTCTGGTCTTTGACCAGCAAAATGGTCCGGTCTGTAAGTGGTTAAACATCAACTGTAGAAGCATTTCAATGTCCCTTCATCTCCTCTCCATGTTTGGTTACTAATTCCCTTTGTTCTTTTTTTTCCCCACATCAGTAGAAGTAAAGCAAGGCCCATTCATCTCCAGCAGAGACAAGCCCATCATTAAACAGCGGAGGATGTAATATCTTTTACATCCTATGCATATCTGATGTAATTTATACACACAGCCAACGTATGTTCACGTTGACATGGCTCCACCATGGAAATGTCATGCTGGCAATGAAAAGGGGGCAATGAAAGGGGGCCGCGTCGCCTGCAGAAGATAATTATATCAGTAATAAGAAATGAGGAAGGTGACGGTGTCATGGAGGAAATGTATCGGAAATTGTAACACGAATGTATATCTCGGAATTAGAACAAGCTGAGTGTGAAAAGGGGCCGGATCTTTCAAAGCCGTGTAATTATGGAATAGAAATTCCCGTAACCGCCTTAGGTATTTACAGATCTCGCCGCCTGAAATGTGAGGCCGTCGGAGCTCCGCTCTGAGATATTTAGTACATTTTGGCAGGGGGCGGGAGGTGAAGGAAGGTGTCGTTGCGTCTTTTTTTCCTTTGAAGTGCTCCAATCCTACTGAGAACTTTGATTCCAATGTCAGCTGTTGTTCATGGGGTGATTAGAGCGTGCTTTAGTTGTAGCTCCTTGGCGCTATGGACCATCAAGAGCCTTGACCTTCTGTTCTAGGCCTTTAAAGTCCTTTTTTTTTTTTATAGGACAAGCATACTTGTTTATATCGGGGTCACTGTTGGAGACCTTCCTGGTGGTAGCTGGGTTATCCCCATGCATTACTACTATGTCAGAGTCAGGATATCATTCTCTAGGGAATATCTATTAGGAGATATCTTCACTAAGAGTAACTGCAGGTAATTATTCTATATATTAGGCTGATTGAAGCTTAAAGTGTCATTAAACCCGGACTATGATAAAAATCTCTCAGTACAAGTACATGCTGTATAATAGAGTGTGCATACTCACAAAGCCACTCAAGCATGTGATTTGTGTAGAGTGAAACATACTTGGTTGATCCTGCCTTCAGCTGTCCCTCCCTCCTTCTCTGCGTCCCCACTGCAGCCTGAGAGGCTGTAGACCAAGTGTCATCTACTGAGCATGCTCCAGTTTCAGTTTCTTATTAAGCTCTTCTTTTCCTCCTTTCTTTCTTATCTGTGACCACAGAGTCACACATGTGGGTGTATAAACAGTGGTAAATAACACCCCTTCCCTTCCTTCATATCCGCCTATTCCTTAAAGAGGAAGTAAACCCTGATGGGTGTTACTTCCTCTTTCATTCCCTGCAAAGGTAAAGCATAATGGACTACTGTGCATCGCATAGTAGCCCATTATGTGTCACTTACCTGACACAGGAGCCAGCGAAGTCGCCGATGTCCCCTGTAGTCCGCCGCATCCATCTTGTTGGTGAGGTCTCGCAGCTCCGCCACTGTCATTCGGCAAAGCCGCGATGACGTCACTCCCATGCATGCGCACGGGAGCCGATATGCGCGGCAGCTCCGTCGCTGAGTATGCCGCGCTCAGTGCACATGCCCCGTAGACAGCGGTGCCCGTTTTGGGGCAAATATCTCCTAAACCATATAGGTTTAGGAGATATTGCTTGGACCTACAGGTAAGCCTTAATCTAGGCTTACCTGTAGGTCAAAGTGGTTTGTAAGGGTTTACAACCACTTTAACACTATGGGGGAGGGGGGGTTGGAGGGGTCGGGATATAGTATGCTGATTGATAATACAGTGATTTTAATATAAATCAGTATTAAATACATCAAATGTAATTGCCAATACCTGTAATGTAAAAAGAGGCTTGGATGCAGATGCTGTCTGAACAAAATATAAGCTAGTGTCAATCATTCCTGACTACACCATATTAATGCATAAAAATACACATTTGATGTTCAATAAATAATAATTGGGAGCCACTTAAGCATTCAATTTGTGTAGAATGAAATATAAAGGGTCGATCCTTCATTCAACTATCCTTCCCTCCTTCACTGCATCCCCACTGCAGCCTGAGATTCTGGAGACCAATTGTCATCTACTGAGCATGCTCCAGTTTCAGTTTATTTATCTGGGACCATAGAGTCACACATGTGGGTGTATAAACAGTGGTAAATGACACTCCCCTCCCTTCCTCCTCCTTCATATCCTCCTATTGTTAAACACTATTTGGGGGGGGGGGGGTTAGGGGGTGGGATATAGTATGCTGATTGATAATACAGTGATTTTAATATAAATCAGTATTAAATACATCATGTGTAATTGCTAATACCTGTAATGTTATAAAGAGCCTTGGATGTAGATGCCGTCTGAACAAAATGAAAGCTAGTGTCAATCATTTCTGATGCTGGCAGGAAAAGTCCTGCCAGCAGCTTCTTTTGAGCGGTGAAGGAGCGGTGCTCCTCCACCGCTGCTCCCCATTGAAATCAATGGGGCAGTGCTGTAATACCGCCGGCAAAATGCTGCTATTGCTGCGTATTGCGGGCGGTTTTAATCCTTTCTCGCCCGCTAGCGGGTGGTTAAAAGCGCCCCGCCAGCGGCTAAAATGCGCCGCAAATCCGACGGTGAAAGCCCTCTAAAGCATTTGATTTGTGTAGAATGAAATATACCTGGTCTATGATTCTGACTTCAGCTATCCCTCCCTCCTTCTCTCTGTCCCCATGACAGCCTGAGTTTGTGTAGACCAATTGTCATCTACTGAGCATGCTCCAGTTTCAGTTCCTTTTTAAGATCTTCATTTCCTCCTTTTTCTTATCTGTGCAGCCCATGTCACACATGTGGGGATATACACAGTGGTAAATGACATTCCCCACCCTTCCTCCCCCTCTATGTTCTCTTATTGCTAAACATTATGGGGGGTATAGTACAGTGATTTTAATATAAATCAGTATTAAATATATCAAATGTAATTGCTAATATCTCTAAAGTAAAAAAAAAGAGCCTCGAATGTAGATGGCATCTGAACAGTAAAAGTGAAAGCTAGTGTCAATTATTTCTGACTCCGCCTACACCATATTAATGCACAAAAAATACACATTTGATGTTCAATAAAGATGTATTGGGAGCCACTCTGGCATTTGATTTTGTGTAGCGTGAAACATACTTGGTTGATCCTGCCTTCAGCCGTCCCTCCATCCTTCTCTGTGTCCCCACTGCAGCCTGAGATTGTGTAGACCAAGTGTTGCCCTCTACTGAGCGTGCTCCAGCTTCAGTTCCTTTCTAAGCTCTTAATTTCCATCTTTTTTCTTATCTGTGCAGCTCATGTGACTATAGAGTTACACATGTAAAAAATTGTCTTGAATTAGCTGAAATCTTGGCTTTGTGAGGCCTTAGGCAAATCTGAGACATGAGGCCCCATTCACATCCATAACTGGAAAAATAATTAAAGCGATAAAAATGAACTGCACAAATTGCATATATTAAGAGTTTTAAATTCTATGAACTATGAATTAACAGTTTTTATAGAATTTTCTCTAACCAATTCTTCTTTAATCAAATATATATATTACATATATAATATATATTACACGCACATTTCTCCATTTACATGAAGGTCAGGGTAATATAACCCATCCAGCACAGAGTTCCCCCCATATATCAGAATGTCATTAACAATGTACTGACACCCACAGCGGTTCGCAGAGGGCAGTGTGAATTGCCTGCGGGAGAGATGCGATGCGGGAACCGGCGCTGTAATCGCACTGGTTCCCGCATCACATCAGTGTGAACCCGGACTAATGGACGGGCTGCCACTGCAGGAGATGGTCAAAGACTGCAGGCATGAATGAGCTGAAATTGCACTGCACTCGGGTCACATGTGAATTGCGCAGTGCGCTCAGTTCCCTCCACAGTGCCCTGTGTGTGTCATACAGCTGGGGAGAGATGCCGCCTGCAATGCACAGTGGAACTCGCGGCGTGCAGGAATGGAGACACCCCGCACAAGCCGCTGGCATTGCGGGACTCTGATTCACCGGGAATCCAGGTCGAGAATGGATCATATTGAAGGACGGTTACGGCGAATCATCGAGGTTGCGGTATGGGAAAATTAGGCGGCCGCAAGGCCCCATGTGGGGGCGAGGCCTAAGGCGACCGTCTAATTTGCCTAATTAGAGAGCCGCCTCTGGCTGAAATCCCGCTGGATTCCACTTAAGTAGTGCACGTACTGCAATACCATGTGATCCGGTGCAGGCAAACACACTGTGCTTGCGATCTGCGTTTGGGGTGCTGTTAGGAATACATTGACACCCGCAGTGCATTTTGGAAGTGGTGCGGCAAAAGCACACGGAACCTGAGTTCCGGTATGAACGGGCTCCTACATCAGACTTCCCTCTCGCATAGAAGGTTCACATAAAATCTTGCAGGGGGCCGGAGTTCGGAGTCCCCGCCGTTCTACAGACACATTTTAACACAATTGAGACATTTTCGCGGAATCTCCTAATTTCCATCATAAAACCTGTTAATCTTCCTCATTCCTAATTAGTATGCTACAAAAAACCCGTATTTGAATTTCCCCGACTCGCTGTCTAACAAAGTGCTACTGGAAACATCGGCCGAACGCGCACGTTAACTTTTTTTATTGTAGAACGAGGAACGTCAGGACAGCGATGTTAAGTCATGCGAGAGCATCAAATTATAACGCCGCGTTTTGGTAGGAAAATGATGGTTTTTGCATAGTGATGACATTTCCGTATGGAACAAAAAATAAAAAAAACAACAACTTCTAAATGTCAATTGTCTGACAGAAAATACAATATTCCCTTTACACATTAACAATAGCGGAAAAAATCTTTTATTTTTTTATTCATTAAAGCCGTTCTCTCTTTTTCATTGCTCAATATTCTAATATAATAAGAATGAAATGAGCTACAAAATAATCTGTTCTGGATAACTAGGCGATTCTGTTAGTTATTCTTCAAACACAACCTGCTTCAAGTCTATGCACCAGTGGCAGCCCGTCCATTAGGGGCGCACAGGCATCGCCCCTCCCCCCCCACCCCCCCACACCCAGGGCTGGTGCAAGGATTTTTGACACCCTAGGCGAAACCAGATTTTTCTGCCTCCCCTGGCTCCACCCCCTTTGCCCTGCCCATGTATACCCCAGCTTTTTAATGAAGCGTCCATCAAATGCAGCACCTATCAAATTCAGCCTCACCAGCACCCATCAAATGCAGCCTCACCAGCACCCATCAAATTCAGCCTCATAAGCGCCCATCATATGCACCCTCACCAGCGTCCATCAAATGCAGCCTCACCAGCACCCATCAAATGCAGCCTCACCAGCACCCATCAAATGCAACCTCACCAGCACCCATCAAATGCAGCCTCACCAGCACCCACCAAATGCAGCCTCACCAGCGCCCATCAAATTCAGCCTCACCAGCGCCCATCAAATTCAGCCTCACCAGCGCCCATCAAATACAGCCTCACCAGCACCCATCAAATGTAGCCTCACCAGCTCCCATCAAATTCAGCCTCACCAGCTCCCATCAAATTTAGCCTCACCAGCGTCCATCAAATTCAGCCTCACCAGCGCCTATTAAATGCAGCCTCACCAGCGCCCATCAAATTCAGCCTCACCAGCGCCCATCAAATTCAGCCTCACCAGCTCCCATCAAATGCAGCCTCACCAGCTCCCATCAAATGCAGCCTACCAGAAACCATCAATGCAGCCTACCAGCGCCCATCAATGCAGCTTTTTACGGCGCCCATCAATGCAGCCTACCAGCACCCATCAATGCAGCTGACCAGCGCCCATCAATGCAGTCTACCAGTGCCCATCAATGCAGCCTACCAGCGCCCATCAATGCAGCCTACCAGCGCCTATCAATGCAGCCTACCAGCGCCCATCAATGCAGCCTACCAGCACCCATCAATGCAGCCTACCAGCACCCATCAATGCAGCCTACCAGCACCCATCAATGCAGCCTACCAGCACCCATCAATGCAGCCTACCAGCGCCCATCAATGCAGCCTACCAGTTTCCATCAATTAATGTTTGCTTGCTTTCATTCATTCGGGAGTTGAGGCACGAATACAGTCCTCCACCACCACTGCGCCTCTGACACTATGTGCGATAGGAGCGGCGGCTGCCTGCTAATGCTGAGACTTAGTTGCTTGCTGCAGAGAGAAGAAAGTAGGAACACCAGTGGCCAGGCACCCTAGGCGGCACACAGAGTTTTGTGGCGGGAAAGTTTAGTGACAGAAAAAAAAACCCCACTAAGTGCGTGTTTTGGAGCAGCAGCGTTTTTTATTTTCTCCCTAAACTGTGAGCAATTAGCAATTTTAGTTCAGGAGAGGAGCTGGTACAAGTGCAAGAACTAAAGGCAGGGCTGGAGCTCACCATGAGGGCACTGACCATTCAGAATCGATCTGGTCCATCCCAGAAGTGCTGCACAGAGAAGAGGGAAAGGAGCGCGGGGGGGGGGAAGATTTGCTGCACTGACAGCTCAGGATCATTGGAGGTAAGTACAGCAAGGACTGGTAGGGTTGGAGAGGGCGCACGGTGTTAGTTCACCTTCCACTCCCCGGCATGGTATCCTAGGTGTTCCTGCACACAGAGGCTTTTAGCAGAGTTTTGTGGCGGGAGAGTATAGTGACAGTGTGCAATAGAAGCTGCATCAAGTCTGATAGAGCCGGTCTCATTTCTTGACAGGATGCCATCCAGCATCATCTAGCTCTTTCCTCCCCAGCCTGACTTGTCCCTGGATTTCAGGTCTTCCATGTGACACATCTCTGCATTTGTCTATAAAAAAAAAAAAGTCTTAATTTTCCGTGAATCTTTTTTTTTTTTTTTTTCAATATAACAGATGGATTTCCTATCCACCCTTTTATTTCCTGTGGTCTGCAAACCACGTGACCACTCTTCTCTTCTATTCGCTGCCTTATTAAATACTCCCACATGGAAAAAAGGCCATCACGTATCAAAATGACTCTTTAAACGTCTGAGCTATTATCAGCTTATTAAACATACACTGCGCAGAATGGATTTTGAATTATTCCCGAATATTACTGATAATTTCAAATGGGTGTATAATGCCGTAATGACTGACATGCATCGCATATTCATTCGGATTTTAGCATAATACTTGTGCCGGGATATTAACATGAACATTTGGCGTAGTGAGCAGGAGAGAAGGACCGGGGGGAACATCTGTGACTGTAAAATGAAATGCAGAACGCGTTGATAGGAATGGGAGCCCGGCTCATTCCAGCCTCTATTACTTGCATGACTATTGTGTCCAATGCAATCTGCCGGAATCGAGGTTGTCACTGAGAAGAGCCGCTCCAATGTGTCGCCCTTTGATACGTTGACTTAGCGGTGTTTTGCTGCCTGATTGACATTCACTTGGCTCTGCGCTCACTTTAATATTCTTTTGTCAGTTTTTTTTGACAATATTTCAATCACCTTTTTTTTCATAATTCACTGGATGCAAATACGCCAACTTCCGCAAGTTCGCCAAATCAGTTGTGACAGAAGTAAAAAGGAACGGTACAAATGCTATCCTTATCCTGCGTACGCGCAACCGGACTTTCCGGCAGAATAGGTCAGACCGAATCATTCTGTCGGATCGTGTGTGGGATAGTCCGATCGTTTTTCTTTAAAAAAAAATTCAGACGGACCTAGAAATAGAACATGTTTCAAATCTGTCCGATGGGCTCAATTCCTATCGGGAAAATCGTTCGTCTGTGTGCTGGTCCGACGGACCAAATACGACACAAGGGAAGCTATTGGCTACTGGCTATTGAACTTACTTTTTTTAGTCCCGTCTTACGTCATCACGTTCAAAACGAACGGACTTTCGAACGGACTTCAGTCCATTCGTTTGGAAGTCCGTCGTAACTCCATTTGTTCGGAAGACGTCTGACCTTTTCTGTCCGGAAAGTCCGGTTGCGTGTAAGGTTTCTCTTCAGCCATGGCGACATTATTTCTACCCATTGGGCAGATTTTGGAAATATATGGTATAGTTTTATATATATTTAAATTATATATAATATATATATATATATATATATATATATATATATATATTTCACACATTTTATATTTATATACAGTACTGTAAAAAAAAAAAAAATATATATATATATATGTGTATATGTATATATATATATATGTATATATATATATATATATATATATATATATATATATATATATATATATATATATATATATATATATATATATATATATATATATATATAAAAAGAAGGCCAGCATGGTGGTCTGAATTTATGGGTTATGGGAAAGTCCGGTTGCGTGTAAGGTTTCTCTTCAGCGATGGCGACATTATTTCCACCCATTGGGCAGATTTTGGAAATATATGATTTAGTTTTATATATATTTAATTTATATATATATATATATATATATATATATATATATATATATATATATATATTTCACACATTTATATATTTATATACAGTACTGTAAAAAAAAAAAATATATATATATATATATATATATATATATATATATATATATACTGTATAAGAGAAGGCCAGCATGGTGGTCTGAATTTATGGGTTATGGGAGGAGTCTGGGGGGTTATTTAGGCAGCCCACTCACCTGTATCCCTTGTCGGTTCCGGTGCATGATACCCTCCCACCCATTCCCCTTTTTCAGGGCACCTCCTTGCACATTCCTCTCCTACAATTACCCATTACTTATATTGGGTTTGCCCCCTTTCTTGGCATTCCGACCAGCCGACCAGGGCACACCTCAGGTCTAGGTTGTGTTGTAAGTCTTGTGGCATCTTTATGTGCTTCCATATCTGTCTCGGAGGAAGGACTACCACCATAAATATATGTATATTGTAACATTGGGGGTTGTTTAGCTCTCGTAGTAGATGCTTTTGCCAGTGATTCAAGCCAGTCAGGAACTATATTTTAAGGCATGGTAGCCCATTTTTATGATAAAGGCAAATAAAGGTCCATAACATAATGGTTTCCCACACGGGGGTTTTTCTCCAACAGATACACACAACGGGAAATAAAAGCCTCCCTGGCTCTCTGTAGCAATACTTCTGCTCTTTATCCTGGTCACATAGACCACTGGCTCCTTCACTGTGGAAGGCTTTACTTTAGCACCCGCAACTCCGCTCTGGCCTTAGTCCTCAGGTCGTTTCACTGCCTCTTGTAGTCACACATGTTCTGGCTCTTCCTGCAGCCCCTCTGACTCCTGGAATCCTCCTGTCTCTTGGTGTGTAGCAGACAGGGAGCCCTGAGGTATTCCCATAAACTCATTCTTTTATTTTTATTTCAGTTATTTATATAGCGCCATCAATTTAAGCAGCACTTTACATACACATTGTACATTCACATCAGTCCCTACCCTCAAGGAGCTTACAATCTAAGGTCCCTCACTTGCATTCATATATATTAGGGACATTTTAGACAGGATCCAATTAACCTACTGGCATGTCTTTGGAGTGTTGGAGGAAACTGGAGTACCCGGAGGAAACTCACACAGGCACAGGGAGAACATGCAAACTTCAGGCAGGTAGTCTCATGGTTGGGATTTGAACCAGCGACCCTTCTTCCTGCTAGGTGAAAGTGCTACCCACTACACCACTGTGCCACCCATTATAAGGGCTGTGCTCACCTGAGCACACACCCTGCTGGTCATCTACAAAATCTGGACACAGGGTTGGAGATCCCGTCCCACCCAAGACACTGTGGAATCTCCAAACTACAGAGCCCCATGCCGGAATACCAAAATCTGGAGAAAGCCATGAAAGCAGTTTTCTCCAGTCCACATCTATGTTCTGCAGTCTTGCACCAAGCAAATGAGCACACCCTGTGCCCCCCAAACTACCTATTTTAGCATGACAGCATCTCCTATATACACACATATATATATACACAGTGGGGAAAATAATTATTTGATCACCTGCAGATTTTGTACATTTACCCGTTTACAAATAAATTAAGGGTCTATAATTTTGATCAGAGGTGTACTTTAAATGACAAAATATCAACCAAAAAAAAAACAAAAAAAAAAACACACGATACAAATGTTATACAAATGCAGTTCAGTGAGTAAAATAAGTATTTGATCCCCAAGCAAAACATGACTTAGTACTTGGTGGAGAAACCCTTGTTGGCAAGCACAGAGGTCAGACGTTTCTTGTAGTTGGTGACCAGGTTTGCACACATCTCAGGAGGGATTTTGGTCCACTCTTCTTTACAGATCTTCTCTAAATCCTTAAGGTTTCTTAGCTGTCTCTTGCCAACTCAAAGTTTCAGCTCCCTCCATAAAATTTCTATGGGATTAAGGTCTGGAGACTGACTAGGCCACTCCATGACCCTAATGTGCTTCTTCTTAAGCCATCCCTTGGTTGCCTTGGCGGTATGTTTTTGGGTCATTGTCATGCTGGAAGACCCATCCAGGACCCATCTTCAGTATTCTGTCTGAAGGGAGAAGGTTCTCATCCAAAAGTTTTCAATACATGGCCCTGTCTATTGGCCCCTCAATGTAGCAAAGTCGGCCTGTACCTTTGGCAGAGAAACAGCCCCAAAGTATAATATTTCCACCTCCGTGCTTGACTGTAGGTATGGTGTTCTTAGGGTCATAGCCAGTATTTTTACCTCCAAACACAGCCAGTCCAAGCACAGAGGCAGAATGTAGCAGGCCAGGCAATTGCAAGGTGTTCGGGAAGGCTTTTTGTAGACACAGGGGTATTCTTGAGTCAGAGCAACGCACGGGGGCACAATTGAAGACACAGGTGCTCACACTTAGAGACAGGAGGGTTCTAGGGTGCTAACTGGAGACACAGGAGTGTTCAAGGGTCATAAGGGACACTGTGAACTCAAGCACAACAGGAAACACTGGAGACACAGGAGTGCATAAGGGACACAAGGGACACTGGAGACACAGGAGCACACACAGGTCACAGGCGACACTAGAGACACAGGAGTTACAGGGGACTCTGGAGACACAGGAGTGCTGAAGGGTCACATGGCACTCTGGAGACACCAGAGCACACAGGAGCGCTCAGGGGTCACAAGGGACTCTGGAGACACAGGGGTGCTCAGAGGATGCAGGAGAGCACAGAGGACACTGGAGACACAGGAATGTATAGGAGTCACAGAGGACACTGGAGACACAGGCAGCACAGGGGTTACTGGAGACACAAGGGCCACAGGGGATACTGGAGACACAGGAGTGCACAGGGGTCAGAGGGGACACTGGAGACACAGGCAGCACAGAGATCAATGGGATAACTTGAGACAGGAACTGAGTACTGCACTTAGAGATACAGAGACGATCAGGGGCCAAATGGAGACACAGGAGTAGCCAGAGGTCACATGATCACTGGATACGCAGGAGGCACTAGAGACGCAGGAGCACACAGGGGTTATTGGAAACACAGATGGGGTCACTGAAAGTATGGAGACAGGCACTGAGGATTGCAGTGTGGGGCCTGGCTTAGGCATAGTGAGCGTAGGGTTGCCACCTTTTCTTCAAGTCAAACCCGAACACTTTAGCGGCACACAGAATTTTTTATTTTTTTTAATATAAACTATACATATATTTTGCTATTAAATAGCATTTCTAATCATATGAAGTTAATAACAAGAGTCCCAATTTACATCAGAGTCCACAGAGTTCTCCTTTTACATTTAAACTCGCAGAGTTCCCTTTCACTGTAAGGGGGGATTCTGCAGACTCTGATGTAAGGGAGAACTATGGGGACTCTGACATAAGGGATGCTCTGGGAACCCTGATCTAAGGGGGAACACTGAGAACTCTGATGTACGGAGAGGACTCTGATGTTAGAGGGAACATTGTGGCTTTGGTGTAAGGGAGAACTCTGATGTAAGGAGTGCTCTGAGAACCCTGTTTTACCTTAGTGTACTCACTCAGAGGCAGGAGAGAGAAGGTGGGAGACTTCAGTCACAAACAGGGATGGATGGTGAGCTCACTTACCCCTTGGCAGTCAGCACCTTTCATTCAGATGTCTCTGAGGCTGTCTCTGATGTCTCCCCCACTTTTCCAAAGCACATCCCTGTGGATTGGAGTGTGGACAGAGGGGTAGGAGAGGGAGGAAGAGGTGCAGATCGAGCCCTCGCTCCTCTCCCATCTGTACATGTATTTGGGGGGGGGATTGTTAATAATGGCTTTGGGCAGTGTGAAAGAGAGTGTAACAGACACTCTCAGCTTAGACAACTGCAGCCAGCAACCCTTCTGGGAAGCCATAGTCCAGCCTGAATAATGTGTCCGGGTTTCAGGCAGGCTGAAACCCGGACGCATGATGCCAAACCCGAACTGTCCGGGTGAATCCTGGACAGGTGGTAACCCTAAGTGAGCGATAAGCAATATGTCACCTAGCCCTCAAGTGAGCGCCACTCAGGAGAGCTTTCTCCTGATTGGTCATAGTGCACTTCAGGCGGAACTGGGAAGTGGCAGTGGCCATGTGTAACGACTGGATCCCTGTAGATGTGAGTGTAGCAGGAAGTATCCACCTAACCAGAACACAGACAGTAATAAAAACCTGACCTCTGTCTAAAGCTAAAAATAAAATCGCCTTTTCATAAACTTTAATGACAGAGTGTAAAAAAAAAAAAGGTTCAAGGCTGTATTTGTTAGTTGTATGAATCTATCATGGAAGATTGTTATCAAAGTCAAAAATCTATCCTTTAAACAAACCATTGTAAATTTTCTTAGAAGTTGATGAAACCCAAGTAGAGCAGGATTTGGAAATTCTGTGGATTTTGTTGTCTTAATGGTCATAACAAGATAATTTGTTTAATATCAAATTGTAATTCTTTGATAGCACCTTTAATGTCACCACTGTTTGGAAACTAGAGATTTTTTTTCCCCTCCACACAATCAATACAACAATCAGCCGGCTGCATTACCCAGGATCATACAGCTAAAGTCCCCTAATACCAGCTATTTGGAAGCATTATCCCATAATCCACCACACTTGATAAGGAATAAAAAATCCTTCTTTTACTTCTTCTTTATGTCCAAGTCTGAAAATCGAACAAGACAATCAGGGTGGATGTTTTATTTCAGAATAATCCACCATAGTATCATCATCTGACCGGCTAGTGGTTTTCATTGACTGAATTGATGTGTATTTTTTTTTAAGTAGATTTTATGAAAAAATACATTCTAACAGCCCAAATCAAGGTGCCCCCATGGCTATTGTAGAGTAATGACCTGAAAACATGAGCTTTGGTCTTCAAAGTCTTGCCTCCAGGCATGTACTGGCCATTGGGACTACCGGGAGTTTCCCGGTGGGCCGATGGCTCAGTGGGCCACTCTGATGTAAGGGGGCTGCTGATAGGACACTCTGATGTAAGGGGGTGCTGATGGGACACTCTGATATAAGGGGGCTGGTGATGGGACACTCTGATGTAAGGGGGCTGGTAATGGGACACTCTGATGTAAGGGGGCTGCTGATGGGACTCTGATGTAAGGGGGCTGGTGATGGGACACTCTGATGTAAGGGGGCTGCTGATGGGACTCTGATGTAAGGGGGCTGGTGATGGGACACTCTGATGTAAGGGGGCTGGTGATGGGACTCTGATGTAAGGGGGCTGCTGATGGGACTCTGATGTAAGGGGGCTGCTGATGGAACACTCTGATGTAAGGGGGCTGCTCATGGGACACTCTGTTGTAAGGGGGCTGGTAATGGGACACTCTGATGTAAGGGAGTGCTGATGGGACACTCAAAATGTAAGTGGGCCGGTCTGGATGAAGTCCAGGGCCAAATTTCTGTCCCAGTCCAGCCCTGCTTGCCTCGTTCGTTCTATGTTGCTTCGGCATTGAGAATGCCAAACTGATAAAGGTTTTCACGTGTCTCCACTGGAGAGTTCCTCTCAGTTCTATGATAAATACAACTTTGATAGGACAGGAAGTCATGAAAAATCCCTCTAACAGAGACAAGAGGGGTAATAAAAGTGCAACAGAGAATGGAACCATCCCCCTCTTTTTTTTTTTAACTAAAAAATAAATAATACAATTGACTTGTGGGAAACGTTCATTCCTCATTTTGTTTCTTTTCTAAACTCTCCATTTCTTTTAAAAAGTTTGTGTTTAGGATATTACGTTTTCTTTTTTTTTTATTTCCGTAGATCCTTCATCATCACCATGCAGTACACGAAATCTCATACATCGCCAAGGACATTACAGACCATCGGGCATTTGGATATGTATGCGGGAAGGAAGGAAACCACAGATTTGTGGCAATAAAAACTGCTCAGGCGGTAAGTGTATTACTTTGTGTTTTTCATCCATTTCCACCTCTTGTAAATGGAATTTCAGTAAATGTGCGAAATCCAAATTGACTTCTTCACCAGCTATTAGTGCACCGACTGCAGGTCTACCTGAATGTAAAACCCAAAATATCTCATAGCTAGGATATGGGGTTACCACATCTTCACTGGTTCCATGCAAATATGTTCTTCTCCTGAATGAATACTAAATGTAATAGAATACAATGCATCCATATGAGATGATATGAGATGTTGATGATCCCTAGTGAATGGATAGGCTGCATTCTCAGTGATGTCATCGGTCTCTAGTGCATGGATAGGCTGCATTCTCAGTGATGTTGCCGGTCTCTAGTGCATGGATAGGCTGCATTCTCAGTGATGTCACTGGTCTCTAGTGAATGGATAGGCTGCATTCTCAGTGATGTCACTGGTCTCTAGTGAATGGATAGGCTGCATTCTCAGTGATGTTGCCGGTCTCTAGTGAATGGATAGGCTGCATTTTCAGTGATGTCATCGGTCTCTAGTGAATGGATAGGCTGCATTCTCAATGATGTCATCGGTCTCTAGTGAATGGATAGGCTGCATTCTCAGTGATGTCATCGGTCTCTAGTGAATGGATAGGCTGCATTCTCAGTGATGTCACCGGTCTCCAGTGAATTTATAGGCTGCATTCTCAGTGATGTCACCGGTCTCTAGTGAATGGATAGGCTGCTTTCTTAGTGATGTCACCGGTCTCTAGTGAATGGATAGGCTGCTTTCTCAGTGATGTCACTCGTCTCTTGTGAATGGATAAGTTGCATTCTCAGTGATGTCACTCGTCTCTTGTGAATGGATAAGTTGCATTCTCAGTGATGTCACATGTCTCTATTGGTTGGAATGGTTGCATTCTCAGTGATGTCACCAGTCTCTACTGAATGAATAGGTTGCATTCTCAGTGATGTCCCCAATCTCTAGCGAATGGATAGTCTGCATTCTTAGTGATGTCCCCGGTATCCAGTGAATGGATAGGCTGCATTCTCAGTGATGTCACCAGTCTCTAGTGAATGGATAGGCTGCATTCTCACTGATGTCACCGGTCTCTAGTGAATGGATAGGCTGCTTTCTTAGTGATGTCACCGGTCTCTAGTGAATGGATAGGCTGCTTTCTCAGTGATGTCACTCGTCTCTTGTGAATGGATAAGTTGCATTCTCAGTGATGTCACATGTCTCTATTGGTTGGAATGGTTGCATTCTCAGTGATGTCACCAGTCTCTACTGAATGAATAGGTTGCATTCTCAGTGATGTCCCCAATCTCTAGTGAATGGATAGTCTGCATTCTTAGTGATGTCCCCGGTATCCAGTGAATGGATAGGCTGCATTCTCAGTGATGTCACCAGTCTCTAGTGAATGGATTGGTTGCATTCTCAGTGATGTCACCAGTCTCTAGTGAATGGATTGGTTGCATTCTCAGTGATGTCACCGGTCTCTAGTGAATGGATAGGCTGTATTCTCAGTGATGTCACCGCTCTTCAGTGAATAAATAGGCTGCATTCTCAGTGATGTCATCGGTCTCTAGTGAATGGATAGGCTCCATTCTCAGTGATGTCAATAGTCTCTAGTGAATGTATTGGCTGCATTCTCAGTGATATTGATGGCCTCTAGTAAATGGATAGGCTGTATTCTCCAGGATGTCACCAGTCTCTACTGAATGGATAGGCTGCATTCTCCGTGATTTTCTGTATTGCACAGTGTTTCTATTTATATTTTATGTGGCTCTTTTTTCTATACTATAATGTAAGCTGAGTGCAGTATTTGGTGTTTCAGTGTCATTTATCAGAGGCAGAGAAAAAATTCCGATCGCATTATGCAGAAAAGGTTCCTAGGATAAAAAATACACACTTGCCTGGTCTATTTTCATCTTATTTCTGAACCCACTTCATATTTTATCACAAAATCCTTAAACATGAGCCAGGGAAAGAGATGCATAAATGTATGCACTGTCAGTAGAAGATGCGTTTCCTTCACCCTCTCTTGATAAATCTCTTCCTTGGGAAAGTTTGATCTTCATGCTAAACGTGGCGGTGTAGCAAGTCCCTGATTATGCCAAAGAGTCAGGCGCTATTTAGAATCCGCGTTGTTTTTGCCGCTGTCAGGAGTGAAATAGATGAAATCCTGACGGAAAACTAATTTCAAACTCTGTCCTTCGATTTCAGGCCGAGCCAGTCATTTTGGATTTGCGAGATTTGTTCCAGCTTATCTACGAGCTGAAGCAGAGGGAGGAAATGGAAAAGAAGGCACAAAAGGATAAACAGTGCGAGCAGGCCGTATATCAGGTACCTACGTTGTCTCGCGGAGCATTTTTATTCGGTCGGCGGCAAAGCTTATACTCTTTAACATAAGGCGCTAGCGTGATTTTTTTTATATTAGGGTGACTAAATAATTTTTACGAAATGAGAAAAATTGTATCTGTTGCTATTGGATAATTAAGCTTGTGTCGCCTACGTGATGCATATGTGGGGCAGCAGAGAGGGTGAGCTTAAATGCCCACACGCCACACATATACATCCATGGATGGCCGAGATGTCTGTGCTGAGAGCATGCTCATAGCACAGTGACCGAGCTGTCATAAACCGGCTCTCTGTTTCTAGTCATTATCGAGAGCCAGCAGGATATGCTCCAAATCATGTGAGCGCTGTGCCAGCCAATCACAGTTATCATGTGATCAGGAAGTCCTGTGTAGCCCCTGGGCATATAGACCTCTGTAAAGGAATGCTGGGGCAGAGAGGGAAGGGTTTAAATTTGTACATTTTTGCAATACAAGCACATTTTTTCACGTTTTATCCCTTTTCTATCTTCATCTACCAGAACCTAACTTCCAAGTTCCTATAGTGAGCTGCCAACAATGACTCTGCTATGCTGAAATACCAAGCAGTGTTGTCAGTCTTCTCCATAAGATAGGATGTTTTCTGTTGTCCACCAGAAGATATTTTAACCCCTTTTGCCCCCAACCCAGCATCCCTTTTAAAGGGTCTGAATACTTGGGGAGAGCAGAAAGGATTAGTGATCATGTGACCAATGTGTTTGGCTGTAAAAGTGGTCACATGATCTGGAGCTGATCCTGGCAGCTCTGTGTCAAGGTCAGGGGTCAGACTCAGAGATCCATAGCTATAGCAGTAGAGAGGCTCCCACTGGCCGCCTGGATAAGTGCAGCTGTGGCTCACCTTGGCAGAAGATTTGGGCTCATCCAAGGTGTGGGGTATAATCAGAGCTCCCAATAATGAAGATGGGTTTTGCTGCATGTTAGTACCAGGTCGTGGTCCTCAGATAACCCCACCAGAAGGTGAGCAAGCCAGGGTCCAATAGCAGATATAGCAGGTGGGGATCAAGCAGAAGCATAGTCGGTAAACAAAGTTTGGTAACAAGTGGTCGCAGATGGGATCAAGCAGAAGTGTAGTCAAGGAACAAGCATGGCAGAAGGAGTGGCAAGAATTAGATATTGGCTGGAGAGAGCACAATAATCTATGGGAGCACTCGATGGGGAGGAGGAGCCAAGAGTGCCGGTGTGGGACCCGAGAAGAAGAGGATCATGGCATCTCTGTGCAAAATCATTACACAGAGCAGGTAAGTATGACTTTTCTTCGATATTTTATTTAACAAAAAATAAAGCTTTACAATTACTTTAATCAGCTGGAATAAATTTGAAACTGGTATATCAGTTAGGGGAGAGGGAGTTATCCCTTTTAAAGTCTGTTTACTTTTAGGATATTCACATTATTTGTGGATTTATCACAAAAACAGAATTCTAAATCTCTCACTGGTTACAGCAAAGGTTTTTTGTGTAAATATTTGTAAAGTTTTGTTATAGTACAGTCGATCCTATTCATTCATTGGAGGAATTTTTGTTTCTTTTTATGCCTTCTAGCCATAATTTTCTGGGTTATACTTTAGGCTCGGTTCACACCAGACGCGGCACGACTTGCCGCGCCGCGACCTCAGCGGCGACTTGCAAAATGACTTCTGTATAGAAGTCAATGCAAGTCGCCCGAGGTCGCCGCAAAAGTAGTACAGGAACCTTTTTTCTAAGTCGGAGTGACTCGAGTCGCTCCTACTAGAACGGTTCCGTAGTACAGAACGGGGGCGACTTGTCAGGTCGCAGCGCGGCAAGTTGTGCCGCGTCTGGTGTGAACCGAGCCTTAATGTAATAAAAATAATAGTAATAGTAAAATGGTAAATATTTTAACTGAAATGTGAAATTAGATCTTGCCAGAAGCTAAAAGGGGCAAGTTGAGTTTACCTATTGGGTATTTCTCTCATTCAGTATGGTGAAAGTATTGCTATGATAATTTGTTAAAGCAGGGTATGTGTATACAGTTGTTTTTCGTTGCACCAGCGGGTTAAATAAGTATGAGTATCCAGGTTAACTAAATGGTTGTTTTTATTGGTATTAAGAGAAAGACCAGAAGGAACTCAACCCAGGGACATGCTGCTGGCTGTGGTTGTCTATAAAGGGAAACTGTAAATTGGAATAGGTTTTATCATCTGTCAGATCACTTTCCCTCTCAATAGTAGAAGTCCATACACATTAGCGCCAAGATCACCTGTCTGGATATTTCATGTCTATATTCAGGCAAAGCGCTTGATCTTATAGAGAAGTTAAAAATATTGTTAGTGGTACAGTAATGGGTGCAAGATATGATCCACGTGGAGCCTTAATGGGCATGTAAATCATCCCTAATGATATGATGATGTGTTGTCTATGTTGATATATGTATTTTTATATTCCTATGCTCTAATGGTTGCTGTAGGTATAAAAAAAATCAATCTATCGATATGCTTGGATCTGAAATCTTGTCCCAACTGCGCCTATCCTGTCCTTCACTCCAATTGCAGTTTTTATTCTTATGCCTTTTATTTCCCGTTCCTTTCTTACTTCTGCTTGGCTTGATTCAGACTATTTTGGAAGAAGATGTAGAAGATCCCGTATATCAGGTAAATGCATCTAACACGCATGTGCTCACTACTGAAAGTCGCTAAATCAGTGAAAACCCTACTTGTACTTGTTTGTCTATAATGCCTACTCTTTACTTTTGCTAAATTACTGTCTGCTGTTTAGATTTGATTTTTAAATTACCTAAATTGTACTCTTGTTAGGTAACATGGGATTATGGAAAATTGTATAATTTCTGTTCAGTTAACCTAATCCTAAATCGATACAAGTATTTATTTTAAAAAAAAGGAATATATATTGCTACAACAAGCATTTTTTTGGGGTGTACACTGGTTTTGTTTTTATTTTTAATATTTATTGTGGTCGAGATTTAAAAATCAATAAAAAGTAAGACATGTTGCATATTCATTTTATTAATTTCTCCTTTTGAGCCATCAGGTAGAGCTTTAGGCTCCTTTAAAAATGTTTATCTATTTGTCCCTTTGTTGAAAAAAACTGTTGTATACAGAGCTCAATTGCTAAAGCTGAATCTTTACCTACAAAGGTGGATGGATGAATCATCACAGTGACTCATCCCTTTTCAGATGGCTCAGTTCTAGGTTTTATTGAGCGCCATTCTGCCGGAAAGAGAATCATTACAGCAGTACTTTCTTTTTGCCTAACCCATAGTGCTTTGGGGATCCTTGTCATGTATTAAATGTTTATTTGTAAAACAAAGAATGTATACATATAGAAAAAATATGACCCAAAACCATAATAGTTTCTTTTTAACATTTTCTGTGAACGCAGGGGTAATGAGATTGAAGCATGCCTCTTTCTAGAACACTCTGACTGATCATGTGAGTAAAGTAGACAGTCCCTCCCACTCTGGAGGGAGGAAATTACTGGGCTACCCGTAAACTATTTGCAATGAAATTACCTAAATCTCTGCAATGTATATAGATGACCCAAAGAGAATTGTTGTAATACATTTGTCATACATTATTTATTTATTTTTTAATTGCATTTTCTTTTCATTATTTTCAATCTCATCTTTATAGTAATCTGCTTATTTAAGCCTAGGGGGCATAGAAAAGAAGATTTTTCTTACCCAATCCTCTGGCAGTAGGGCTGCTGTTGGAAATCATGGGGCCCCATACAGCCTACCTTTTGGGGCCCCTTTTACCCGCCTTTGACCCCAACCCTGGCCCCTCCCCTGTCCCGGCTTTGAACATGTAATAGAATGAGCCATGACAGGTCCTCTTTATGGGGAGATCTGGGGTCTATTAGACCCCAGATCTTTCCTCTAGCCTTCAAAGCATGTGATCATACTGAGATTTCTGCTCCTACAGGGCTTTAGAAAGCCCTGTTTGTTATTTTGCAGAAATGAAGTGTAAAGGTGCCTGGGCCCCCCTGTTGAGCTGATAGGGCTGGGCCCGGTACAACAGGACTGGTTGTACTGCCTTATGTCTGGCACAGTCCAATGGAAAGGAGCCGAAGATAGGGTAAATTAAATTGCCTTTACCCCTAGAATATACAAGTGCCGTGCAATGCAGCCCCACTCCCAGGGAGATTTTTTCAGATTTACCAGTTGGGCTTAAAGTGGTTCTAATGGCTTAAAAGAGAAGGTCGGCATTTTTTTTGTAAAGAATCGTACCTACCTAGGTGGATGCAGCATTGCTGCATCTGTCCCCTTCCGGCTCTAAGACTTAGAACCGAGTGATCAAAGACCGCTGATCGCTCGGTTCTCAGTGCTTCATGAGCAGCAAGCTGGTGACTGTCAATCACAGACTCTCTGCCCTGCCCCCACGCCCCCCCCCCCCCCCCCCACAGTGGGAGCGGCCAGCTCAGGCTCTCAGTAGGTCACTGAGAGGCTGAGCCAGGTGCCGGTCCAGGGTTGTGAGTAGATCCCGACCATATAGTCATGATCTTTCCCCAGCCTGGACCGGCTCTGTGACATCAGCATACAGCGGGCTTCAGCCTACTGTCTGCTGAAAACGAACTGCACTCCTGTGATCCACAGAAGTACAGCCAAATGAGCTTTCTCCGTACT